>NC_056746.1:426749346-426824346 GCF_019279795.1 Protopterus annectens
ACATAAATCCAAATCCTGGTCCTCGGTCACACAGGTTTTGCATAAAAAAAAATGTTCTACTCACAACTCTTGTCAGATTCCATTAGCTAGCATGACCCCTGAACCACCTTGCCTTCTTACCATGCTTCCTCATTCTTTATCCTTTACTTTCCTTACACATCAAGGAAGGCCTGTCCACCAAAAGGTTTCACAGTGTCACATTAATTGTCCAAAGTTTAATGAATAAAATTGATGGTTTGTAGAAGTGGTTATATGCTCAGAAGCTAAACATACTTGCTTTGAGACCTGGATCGAACACTTCACTATCCCCCCTCTACTCTTATAAGTAGCAACCAGCTGTATCTGGTGCAACAGGAAGCGCACTCACATATGGAGCTGGAAGACCAAAAGGCTTGCGAGTTCTACCTACTCCAGGTGTTGGACTGTTGACATGGCATTGCTGCATGATGGGGTACCACACTCCTGTATGTGTCATACTTTGGATGAGACATTAAACCAAGGTCCATCTGCGTGAGCTGGTGGTAGCTTTAGTGGCTGTAAAATATTCCATGGCATCTGGTGAAAGAAGGGTGGAAAGTTCCACAATATGCTAGCCAAATTTCCCATAGTAATAGAAATACCCCTTCTATGTTTCCTGACAAGTGTCCTCTAGCCAGGTGAACAAAGGGTAAGTAAACTTCCATGCGTTTTGGACATGAGCAGGTAGAGGTGTCCTACTAGTAAGAAAATGGCACAACCTCTCCTACAGTTTACTAGCCACTAACTGCCATCCTGTGACACTGAGCCTAATTGTGTACTGTGCTCAGTAACCATTGATGTACATACTCATTTACATGATGCAAAAGTTGATACCCATCTCCTTACTTCAACCGTTTTTTTGAGAATACCATTGAAAGCATTTTAAAATGTACTAGCAGAAACAAGCAACTATTTATCCTTGTCATTAACTTTGATTTACTTTTAGTAAGGCACTCTCAAATTTTTCTTTCTGTTTTACTTTACCCAGTTGATAACTCCCCTCCTACCAGCCCTGTCTCAGGCACTGGACATCGCTCTGCTCTTACCTTACAGTGAGGAATGTTGGTATTAAATATCTTGGAAGTATCCTGCTTATTTAACACTTTCAGTGACCACAATTCTGTTCAAGAAAATCCCCTTATTCAGGGCTTCCCACATCCCCTCCCTCATTATCATATCTGAAACCAGACCTGTAACAGATTAGAAGAGCTGAAGTCCTTTCTGAGATAAATAGAATAGTCTGGTCTCCTCTATCAGTTGGGTGACCCAACTTTTGTTTTGCCCATATTTGATGTTCTCAAGTAACGAATAAAAAACTTATGGGGGCGCAGAAGGTCTTTATCAGTATATGAAAGCCTAGAGGGGATAAGTGCAGAACATCCCTTGCAAAGCAGCGTGGTCCGTCAGCCATGTCCTCCTAGGCCACAAAATTTTTATCCCCCAGGATTGACACCAGAAGCTAAGCCAGCTGTCAAAATCGGTCATTTTCTGTTGGTAATGTGGCGTCTTCCCTAGAGAAGGTAGTATGCTGCTCAGTGCTAGGCTCATACCTGCTTGAGACAGTGTGCTCGATCATGTATCACTTCATATAGTTAAGGGCGGTACGTCACAGGTCATTAACACCCATGTGGACTATGACAGAATCATGCTAGTACCTGTGGTTCAATGACCCGAGTGCCTGTGTGACTTGGTGGATCTTAGCCCTGGAAAGGCAGCTAACGATGACTCTCTTTACTCCCTCTGGTGAGGGAGGCATTGGTATGCCTCTCTATAGAATCACCATTGACTAGGAAATTTGGCTGTGTGCTGGTTTGTCTTAAGAGCTTAGCAGTGGAGTGATTGGATACATTGTCACTATGTATAGCTGCAGGTGGTGTTTTAACAGTGTTTATGTGTTGGCTGAAGACCCTTTCTTTGTACTGTGCAGGAGGTCTTGGTGTTTTAGGAAGGTTACCTTTAAGTGCTTCAGCATAAGTAGATGTTCATCGTGTTTCACTGTTGCAGTCATTACACTTCGGTTATCCTGTTGGCAGGCTACCCGCAGTCGGCCTGAATTCCAAAGTCTTGGTCTGGCATCAGATGCTGTCACCTCCTCCCTGACGTCAGTGCGCCAGGGGTATAAAAGATGCAGCCGACGCCATTTTCTTCAGTCTTTCTTGCCGCGCGGTGCTCGAAGCAAAAGCAGTTCGCAAGTGCTGGTCGGCCTACTCCTGAGATTTTCGTGTTCGAATTTCAGATCCAAAGTCTTCATTTAAAGCTAAGTACCCCATTGGGGAAACTTTTTTTCTTGCTCCAGTCCAATGTCAGAAAAAGTTAATAATTGTATTTCTTGTGGGAAGCAAATACCTCATAAGGACTTTCATTCTTATTGTATTCCTTGCCTAGGCCCTGATCACAACGTTGCTAATTGTAGGTTTTGTGCTAGATTTAACCAATGCACTATTAAACGTCAGTACGATTTTGCATTTCACTACTGTGGCAGAAGATTTAATTACATGATGTCGTCGGATAGCCATCCCACTACCGCAATTCACAAGAAACGCAAGGAAAAGGACAGACATCCGAGGTCCAAAACTGACAACGAGGCTTCTTCTAAGCTAGTCGCCGGTTCGCCAGTTCTCAGGCGCTTTCACAGCCTCTGATGCCCACTACCTCAGAGCTGCAGGCCGCTTCCGACTCCCACGTGGAGCCATCTAGGCCGCTGGAAACTCGAGGTATTGGACACTCAGAAAATATTCCCTCAGATGGATCCAGAGCCGCTGAGCAGGCATCAGCTTCTGAGGGTGTTTTCAGGCCTACACAGTTGTATGTAAAACCGACTTCAGCTTCAAAGGCAAAGACTAAAGCACCACTAAAGTCAAAGAAACAAGTACAGCAACCCCATGGACAGGCCTCCATGCCTAAATAACAGATGCTCAAAATGGCCGAAGACCTAATTACTTTGATCAGGGGTTCCCATCCCCCTCCTGATAAGAGGCCTAGGCAAGAGACAGAATATGAATCTTCAGATCAAGTTTCCATTTCCTGTGACTCCTCTTCTGAACCGGAATACTCTCTTCCTCCCTATGAGGATTCTGATGCTGAAGAATCTATCCCTTCAGCCTCTCCTCCTGAGGATTATTCTTTTGGGGAAACCCTGCATACCATGATGGAGCACTTCCACTGGGAGAGCCAGGATTACTCAGAATCTAAGAGACTTTGTTTTAGTACCTCAGCACAGGCCTCTTGCTATTCCTCCTGTTTTAGACATTGTAGATGATGTATTTTCAGAGTCCAGCCTGTCTCCTGACTCTCTACCTCCAGCACCTGTTAAGCCAGACGGATACTACAAGGTTCCAGATTCACATAAATTTCTTTATAAAAACCCTTTCGCTGACCCAGAAACTATCTCTCAGGGTCCCAAAGGGGTCAAGGCTTCCACTGCAAAAAACCCTATCCCCTCTGATAGGGATTCAAGGGCACTGGACAGATGGGGGAAAAAGATTTACACTTCTGCTACCTTGGCTGTAAAGACTTTAGTCAAGTTTCATATGCTTAAATATCAGCAATACTTAATGTCACTGCTTAAACAGAAAATGTTGACAAATTCTGAATGTGCAGAAAACAAAGAAATGCAGGATTTATTGCATGCAGCTGCACAAGTGGGAAAGCATACATTGCAATGTGGTTTTGATTCTCTGGAGGCCTCCTGCAGGGCCACTGTTACGGGTTCTGTCATTGGGAGGCATGCTTGGTTAAAGGAACAGAATCTGCCTGATCATGTTAAAGCAAAATTATTAGATGCTCCATTACTGCATGATACTTTGTTTGGTGTTAAGGCAGAAGAGGTGTTGAAGAAAATGGAGGACAAAGCGAAATCTATGCAGACAGTTAAGGATTTCTTACAGGTACAGCCACCCAGATTTAGCAGGAACTGGCCTTCAAAGAATTGGGCCTTTCCAGTGTCAGGCCATAAAGAGGCAGATAGACGCCCCCGAGTCAGATCCCAGCCCCAAGGCTCATACAGGTCTAAACAATGGGGAGCTTTTACCTCCAAAAGCGGAGAAGACAAATCACAGCCATACAGGAAACAGTCCCAATGACTTTCCTCTGCCAGCACCAAGCACTTATCTTTTGGCAGCCCCCTTAGGGGGAAAACTAGCACTTTGTTCACAAAATTGGCACATGATCACCCAAGACAAATGGGTCTTGAATATAGTGTCACAGGGCTACAGGTTCAACTTTCACACCCTGCCAAGGCAAAAGGTATGCCAGACCTGCTACACAGTCAATGGGCAGAGGCACAAAAACAAGTTTCATCTCTCATGGACATGAGGGACATTCAGCGAGTGCTGCAGCGAGAGCAGGGACAAGGATTTTAATCAAGACTTTTCCTGGTACCCAGAAAGGACAAAGCCTGGAGACCAATACTGTACCTGTCTATTCTAAACACATCTCTGGACGTTCCAAAATTCAAAATGTTGACTCTGCAGCAGCTTCTCCCCATGCTGGGCAAGAAGGCTTGGCTTGTAACTTTGGACCTAAAAGAGGCATACCTGCATGTCCCAATCAGACAGTCTTGCAGAAGATATCTCAGATTCATAGCTGGCTCAATGCACTACCAATTCTCTCTTTGGCTTATCTACTGCACCCAGGGTGTTCACAAAATGCCTGGCACCAGTAATTGCATTTTGCAGACAAAGAGGAATTCAGATATATCCTTACTTGGACGACTGCCTTATTCAAGTGGAGAACAAGGACATTCTACTAAAGCATCTGGTGTTTGTAAAAAGATTACTAATTTGCCTAGGGTACACAGTAAACGAAAAGAAATCAAAACTAGTACCCTCTCAAGAGATAATATTCCTGGGTGCAAGCTTAAATACAACTGCCCAGATGGCTTATCTCACGCCAGACAAACAAAGGCAACTGACTTCTTACTTCAAAATGTTGGCAACAAAGACCCAGTTATCTGCAAGAAAAATTCTGCAGGCTTTGGGCTTCATGGCATCCTGCATTCTGCTAATTCCATAGGCAAGACTGCATATGAGGAAACTACAATGGTATACAAGTGTTTGGACTCAACATTGCCACAGCCTGGAAACATTAATTACCCTCATTCCCTGCCACAACCTGGAAACATTAATTACCCTCATTCCCTGCCTGCAACAGGAGTTTCGATGGTGGGCAAAGGCCTGTCACAACAACAAGGGACAGCCATTCACTTTACCCACAGCTAGGCAGACATTAACAGATGCATCAGATTATGCCTGGGGGGCCCACATGGCAGGAAAATGTATTCAGGGCACATGGTTCGCAAGCCAAATGCATCTTCATATTTATCAAAAAGAGATGCTAGCTGTTCCGAATGCCCTGACAGCCTTCAAGGAGCTACTTCATCCAGGACAACTGCTGATAAAGACGGACAGTACTACAGTCATGTGGTACATAAACAAGCAGGGAGGCACACATTCCTATCCCCTCTGCAGACTAGCCATGACTTTGTGGGACACAGCATTGACTTATCAAGGACACCTGCAAGCACAGTTCCTGCCAGGAAAGATAAATACTCTGGCAGACGAACTAAGCAGAAACGTTATGGATCCCCACAAGTGGAAACTGGATCCACAAGTCTTCAGCATGATAACAAGGAAATGGGGATGCCCAGACATAGATCTATTTGCCTCCCCTCACAACTGCCAACTACAGAGATTCTGCACAAAGACTTATCACAAGCAAGCATGGAAAGTGGATGCTCTACCATTCATCTGGAAAACCCTAACAGTATATGCCTTTTCTCCACTGCCACTCCTCCCCAAGGTACTCCTAAAGGTCAGACAAGAGATCCAAAAATGACTTTGATTGCTCCAGACTGGCCCCGCCAGCACTGGTGCCCAATCCTAAAGAGCTTGTCTCAAGGCCCAGCTTGGACATTACCTCAAACTCCTCACTTACTGACCCAACAAAACAATCCGATCCTGCACAGCCAACTCAGGACCCTAAATCTGGCAGCATGGCAGATAATGTAGCCATTCAGAACACACCTCTCTATCAAACAATGATGGGTGTTTTTTTGGAGGCCAGGAGGCCAACTACCAGAAAATCTTATTCAGAAGAATGGAAGAGATTCTGTGCTTGAAACCAGGCACAAGGAATTGACACGTTTGTACCAAATATTCCTCAGATTTTACAGTACTTGACTGAGATGCTGGACAAAGGCCTATCCTTTTCATCAATTAAGATCCATGCCTCTGCTATTTCAGCTCATTACAATCCGAACCACCTATTTTTTCTCATCCATTGCTAAGGCAGTACCTCAGAGGGGCCAAAAACATAAGACCTCCAAGGAGAGCAGCAATACCTGCATGGGACCTCAATTATGTTTTGGAAAAACTCACATTGCCTCCTTTTGAGCCAGCAAATACAGCTGAGATAAAATTCTTATCCTGGACAACAGCTCTGCTCCTAGCAATAACCTCTGCAAGACGAGTCTCGGAGTTACAGGCACTCATGGCTGTGGAACCTTTTATCATTTTCCATCCAGACAGGGTTTCTCTGAGGACAAACCCAACATTTATGCCTAAGGTACTGTCCAGTGAGGCCCTTAACTAAACCATTCATTTGCCTACCTTTTATCCAAATCCACAGAATAGGGGTGAGAGACTTCTGCATTCTTTGGATATACACAGACAGCTACGCTTCTACTTGGACAGAACTAAAGCTTTCAGAAAGACTGAGCAACTCTTAGTGGCATATGCTGCAGGATCACAAGGAAAGGCCATCTCAAAGCAGACTATTTCAAAATGGATAGGCCACTGCATTCATTTCTGCTATTCACAACATGGCAAATCAGTGCCTAAGGGCATTAGACCACATTCAACCAGAGCAGCAGCCACTTCAGCAGCCTTCCTCAGAGGAGTACCAACCAAAGACATTTTAGAGGCTGCAACTTGGAGTTCAGTGCACACTTTTACAAAGCACTACCACTTACCTCTCTACTCTAAATCCAGAGCAGGCTTTGCCACTGCAGTTCTACAGGGTCTCATAGCCTCTCTTAATCCTATTTAGACCCAGCCACCCAACCCCAGCTTTGGGATTCAACCCAAGTGTAATGACTGCAACAGTGAAACACGATGAACATAGTAATGACTGCAACAGTGAAACACTATGAACATAGTACAGTTGTCTACCTACCATAAATGTAGATGTTCGAGTGTATTCACTGTTGCAGTCCAGGTTACCCACCCACCACCCCCCTTTCCTTACTGGGTCTTATCTGTTCTTCTCTATTCTATACAACCTATGTGGTGTATTTGCTTGTAGATGAATGTAATGTTTACTTTAGTGCATGCTTACTTATTGGCAAGAAAAACTGAAGAAAATGGCGTCGGCTGCATCTTTTATAACCCTGGCGCACTGACGTCAGGGAGGAGGCAGCAGCATCTGACACCGGACCAAGACTTTGGAATTCAGGCCGACTGCGGGTAGCCTGCCAGCAGGATAACCCAAGTGTAATGACTGCAACAGTGAATACACTCTAACATCTGCATTTATGGTAAGTACACAACTGTACTTTTTGTGTAGAGTTTTTACCCTGTCCAGTAGGCATGGTGCAAGTGTCACTGACAGCCTCGGTAGGATTCGTTTTGTTTGTATGAGAGAGTTGTGTCTCCAGGATTAAAGTTCATTTGCATTTCTCAAATACACTGTTTTATTGATTAAGAATAAGTGGCTTGTCAGTGTACATAAGGCAATTGCTACAATGCCTCAGAATATCCATCTCAACCGGACTGACCACAGAGAGAGTCAGGAAGTACATATCCATGGCTACTGATCTACTAGGGAGGAGTGAGAAACTTAAGTCAGTAAGACCAACAACTTGATGAGCAACACTAAGCTATGAGCAAACTAGGTGCTCTGGTAGTTAAAATCCGTCTGGACAGTAATGCCACGAGTGCAGACCACAGACCAGAGGAAAACACTTAGAATAACAGGCAAAATAAGCCTTCACCAGCAGTTCGCAACTCAGAAGGGTGAAGGTTACCCTGTCCTGCCACAAGAGTATAGACCACAAACCTTCCTTATGTAAGATGACTAGTTTGAAGCCCAAGTGCTTAAATCAAAACTAAAAGGCTCAGCATAACCGTTAGAATTTAATCAGGCTGCTAACAAGCAGTAATAAATGCAGCAGATTAATTGAAACTGAATACTTTTTTTTAAGTTTGTGCAGCAAAAAAATAAAGTAGGAAGAAGCACCTCTGTAGTAAAAACAGCCAAATAAAATGCATTTTTTGTTTTCTTAAGTGGGAAGAGAGGAAAAAGAAGATAATTTAAAATACTAAGGGGGGGGGGTGAGCCTTCCTAGCTGATCCCTCCGTACTCAGTAGAATGACCTGATGAGATGGGACTGGGAGGAATGTCCAAAATCATGTTTATAGTAGGGGCCAGGCAGCTCAAAAGCCACCAAGTTTGAGTGCAACAGCAGCAGCAGGGCATGTGGGAAAAAAATGCAGACAGAGATCAGCAATAATCGGGCAGTAAAGTGCAAGTCGGACAAAGCACTACAGCTAAATAAAGATGCCTCCTAAATATTTCTAGTTAAATGAGGAATACTGTTTCTTAGCTCCTCCCACTATTTAATTGGCTGTTGCTCACTGTCTGCAAAGAATTCTTTTCTAACTGACCCTAGCCAAGACCTCTTAAAACTCCAAAAGAACAAGAAACGTAAAACAAAACAAAATGCAATATACAAAAAAGGTAAAAAACAGAAGTAACCAAACCTTAAATGAATAACTTCAATTCAAAATCAAATGCAGACAGATAACAATAGGCGGGTAGAGTACAGAAAATCAAACGAACACGACAGCTAAGAAAAATTGTCACCAAACTGATTGTTGAATGCACGCATAAACCAGTTGACCTCGGTGAGAGTAGAACCCCTACCTACCTGTCTATTTAATGCAAGTGCCACAGCACAAAAAAATAGGATCATAGAAGATTACTAGGCTAACTGCTCAAGAGCTCTTACAAGCCTAGCCAGTTTTACCCAGTTTTCCAGGGGAAAGATGAGTCAGCAAGTGTGGTTTTGACAATTTTTAGACTGCCTCTGTCCATAAGGGACATTGGTGCCACCGCAGGAGTGAATTATTTCCCATCCATTGGTCCAGATTGCACTTGAAGATGATCAGGGAAGGGCTCTGTGTCATGTGAATAGGAAGCATATTCCATAGGAGGGGCAATGTCTGGGATACATATCTGTATCTCCAGCATGATCTGTTTATGTGAGAGGTCATGTTTACATCTTGGAACTGGTAACCCTCGAGCAGTTAGTTTTGCAAATATGCAACATTTCCATCAGGGCTGGGTCAGAGACTGCCTTGTAGGTCCGTTAGTAATCGGTAGAAAACTGAATACAGTGGTACTGCTTTTAGTTTTGCAGATATGCAACATTTCCAGCAGGGGCTAGGTCAGAGACTGCCTTGTAGGTCAGGCACTGATCACCCCTTAGTAATCGGTAGAAAACTGAATATAGTGATGGGGCTTTTAATCTGGCTGTATGTGACATGTTGGTTGTACCCTATAATTTTGGTGAGAAACGTCTGAGGACGCTGCAGTTGTTGCAGGTGCCTGGTGAGGTACATGCAAAAGGGTGCATTGTACTCTTATTGGTCTGAGGGCAGAGTATAGTGGTACTATGACATCCTTGGATCTAGATGCCATGCCCTTGCATATAAGCTGAGCCACATAGATGGATTTCCTCACCCCCCCCCCCCCTCATGTACACATGGTGGTCAAAGTTCAGATTTCTTTTTATCTTAGTATCCAGATCTCTTGGGGGGGTGCTATCAGTGTTGCAATTTGCAGGGCTGTTTCATTTCCCAAATGGTATTATACACTTCTTTGCATGTAGTCTGAGGTTATAGCTCTGACACCAATCATTAGTCTGCATCAGACCTTTCTGTAGGATATTAGCATTGTTTGGAGAGTCAGTGATTGCCCTAACTTGCAGTCATCAGCAGTCTTGGTCAGCCAAAGGCCATTTTCGTTTGCCTTGACATTAGAGGAGTATATCCCAAACAGGAGGGGCCCAGCACTGAGCCCTGTGATACCCCACTGGTGACTGACCTCTTGCTTGATGTGGATTCCCTCACTCTAATATGTGTCTGATCTGCAAGGTATTTGGCTATCCATCTGGTGACTGAGATGTTTATGCCAATTTTCTGAGTTTATCTGTAATACCAGAGTTATGGTATTGTGTCTAATGTCTCGGCCAGGTCAAGGTAGGTGGTATGTCTTATCCTCATTCATGGCCTTGGTGACCTTCTCAAAGCAGTCCAGCAGACTGAGCAGGCAGGACCTACCCTTGACCTAGATGAACTGGGTTGGGCCTAGAGTCTGGAGATTTCGTATGTTGTTAATCAGGTCCATGATTATCCTTTCCATAGCCTTGCATGTGAGGCTAGTCAGACTTGAGTTGATAGTTTCCTGGATGCATTGATGGTCTCTCCTTGTGCAAAGACATGACTTTTGCTGTCCTTCACTCTACTGGGACAAAGTCTGTCTGGAGACCGTGGTTAAATAGAGATCTGAGTGGGTCTGCTAGGTCATCTTTCAAGCTATTTAATAGGCACCCTGGGATTCTGTCATGGCCCATTGATGCCCTGTTTCTAGCTCTAGAGAGTGAGGTGACGACCTTTTATTTTGTGATAACAGGTAAAGAAGTGGTAGGGTGTATTTCAGGAGAAGTTACTGGAGTTGATGAGGGGGGAAATTAGAGCTGATAGTGCCATCTACAGCCAATTCAGCACATTGTTGAGGGATTCCCTTACGATTTTGAACGTAACTATGAAAAATGTTTTGTGGTCATCTTTTGCATGGGAGGCTGTTTTAGTCTCATATTTAGCTTTTGAAGAATTAACTAGTTCCCTGATTTGCCATTTGACTCTGAGCGATTTTTGTTCTGTGCTGTGCATCCTCCCACTTACTTCTAGACAAGTATTTCTTCCTTCTGTTGTATAGTCTATTTATGACAGGGGTCCACTAAGATGACTTGTTTTCCCAGGTAGATCTGGGTCTAGTTCAGTCAGTTACAGCTGTTTCTGTGCAGTTGTTTAAGTGGTTGTACAAGGGTATTCTTGTGTAGTTCTGCATAGGCCTCTGTGTTTTGGGGGTTAGGGGGAATTTTAAAATTACCAATGCTGTCATGTAATAGAAGGCAATTTGCCTTGGAAAAATCTTTAGGGTTTTAGGATTTGATGGGGTTTCTGCCATTACATTTATTTCAAAGGAGATGGATTTATATTCTGATTTTACATGAGAACATTGCAGAGTACTATGTCAAGGATATTTGAGCCCCTAGTGGGACATGCAGTTCCAGAACTTTTGCATTGACAAAGTCCAGGAATCTCTGAGCCTGCATGTTAGTGGCAGTGTATGTTTCCCAGTTTATAGATGGGTAGTTAAAATTGCTCATGAGTATGTTGGGCTGAATGGTAAGTGATTCTAGTAACTTCAGGTATGCAGAATGTTTTTCATGGTTGGGGACCTGTAGCTAGCGAACATACGGTGAGGGATTTTGCCTATGGTCAGCTGGACATGGAGTAGCTCAAGCTGGTAACCCTGCTTGACCAATCTAGAGGTGTGATTAGTTTGTTATGAACATGGAAACTCCTCCTCCTTTCATATTTTCCTTTTCAGAGGGAGGTCTGAATGTGTGATGGGCATTGTAGCCTTGCACTGCTGGGGTGCCTTCTGCAGCCTTGAACCACGTCTGTTTAACTTTATAGACATCTGCTTTCTCCAGGGAGAGGCGAGCTTCCAGGGAGTGCAGTTTCTTAAAACTCCTAGCACTGAGCAGTATTACCTTCAGCTTGGCATTAGAAAAATTTGTTACAGTGGTATCTCTTTGGCACTGCCTAAAAAGGCACTGCATGAGTGGCTGATGCCTTGGCCCGTGTTTGAAAGTGACGACGGATGTAGATTGTCTCTGGTAAAGCGGTGTGGCCTATCATGTCATTCTAGCCTGACAAATTCCAGATCCTTACTTATGAGTTATCCCTAATCTTTATTATCTTACTCCACACATCTATACAACTATCTTAATACATTTCTCTTCTGTCACTGTGTACTTTTAATACTGCCACTAAGTACATGCCACCTATAATCTACATATTCCTGCCACCTAGCTATAAGATTCTAACTATATCTATCCAACCTTTAAGTTTAACTCAAATTCTACCTTCCAACTACACTTACCTTTCCCTTTTCCTACCCCCCCCCCAAAAAAAATTGGGCTGTATTGTTAAATATTTCTAAGCATTTAATTTTCATACATGCTAATCTTCAATTGTTACTGTATTGTGCCTTTTTACAACATATGTGCTGTTTAGATAGTTTTCTATATTATTTCACTTGCTTTATAAGTAATTGTTTCCTTACAAATTCATGTAATGATTTTCATGCATCTTGGAGCTTTTCTCCCCTGGGCCTCCACTGAAAATGGGTCCCAAGTCCAGTTTCCCGGTCAATAAATAAGACCCCAGTAGCTAAACCAATTATTTTTAAGTCTTTCTGGTTTTCTACATTTCACTGTTGAAGTCATTACATTTGGGTTATCTGCCTGCAGGTAGCCCTCAGCCGGCCTGAATATCAAAGTCTTGGGTCCTGCGTTGGATGCTGTCTCTTCCATGACATCAGGACGTCAGGGGTATAAAGCATTCAGCCGACGCCATTACAACAGTCTTTCTTGCTGCACGGTGCCCGAAGCAGAAACAGTTCGCAAGTGCCAGTTGGCCGACTCCTGAAATTTTCTTTTCCGAGTTTCAGAACCGGACTCTTTAAAAAAAAAAAAAAAAAAAAAGCTAAGTACCCCATTGGGGATCCTTTTTCTTGCTCTAAACCGATGTCAGTAAAAGTTAACAATTGTATTACCTGTGGAAAGCAAATACCTCATAAAGATTTTCTTTCGTATTGCATTCCTTGCCTAGGCCCACACCACGACTTCCCTCGCTGTCTGTTTTATGCCTTTTTCAATCCTCTAACTATTCGTCTGTTCATTTTTGCATCAAATTTCGGTACTCGGTTTAACTATCCAGAAATGGCTTCAGTAAGCCATCCGACTACCGACATTCCGAAAAAACGTAAAGATAGACAGAGACAGACTGCATAGGTCCAAAGCTGCCGACGATGCTTCTGTTAAGCTAGTCGCCAGTTTGCCAATACTCAGTGAGGCGCTTTCGCAGCCCCCAATACCAGCCACTTCAGATTCCCCAACCAAAGGTAACCACAAGGCGTTCTTTAGTTACATCCGTAACCTCAGAGGTTAGACCCAGATTTGCACTGAGCTCATAGTTAATGGTACCTACATATACAGAACCTGTGGATATAGCAAAGCTGCTGGCTGACGGGTTCAGTGAAAACTTCAGTCCTCTGTCCCCACCACATATACCCCAAAGCATCTCTAACACCTGTTCTCCACCTAGTATCTCTGAGGAGCAGGTCTTAAATGCTCTTTCCAAGGCCAAAAATACAGCCTCTATGGGACCAGACAACATCCCGAGCTGTGTTCTGCATGGGTTAAAGCAGGAGTTAGCATCACCATTGGGCACACTTTTCAATCACAGCCTAAACACTGGCTTCATTCCAGCGGGATGGAAAACAGCTACTATCATCCCTTTGCACAAAGGGGGTGCATCCATGGACCCTGGGAACTGTAGATCCATTAGCCTGACCAACCTTATCTGCAAGGCCATGGAATGAATTGTCATGGCTCTTAATTAAAGATGCAGGAAATCTCAAAACGCTCGACCCCACCCACCTTTGCTTCATCAGGGGGACATCATGCCTGTTAAAGTTGGTGGACTTCTAGAGAGTCACCAAAGCCCTAGATGAGGGCATATCTGTGCATGTGGTCTACTTAGACTTAGCCAAGGCTTTTGACACAATTCCTCATTCAGTTATCATTGATAAACTCACCTAGCTGGATATCAACCGATATATTGTCAGGTGGGTTGCAAACTGGTTCACTGGAACTCATACGGTCAAAATAGGGGATTCCACATCCTCCAGCCGACCCATAACCAGTGGTGTTCCACAGGAATTGGTTCTGGGGCACCTACTGTTCGGATTCTACTTTTCTGAAGTACAGGCTAAAACTAAAGGAACATGGCTGCCAAAGTATGTGGATGACTGCAAACTGTGAGCAATCATTGAAAATCCTAGCGATGTCAACATCCTGCAAGAAGATCTTACACAGACTAGTGACTGGTGCCAAAGTCATGATCTTAAACTTGATGCAAAAAATGCATTATAATTCCCTTCAGCAAGGGTGATGTTCTGCAAACTAACCACATCAGTAGTAATACCCTAAGCACACAGTCAGTGGTGAGAGATCTGGGTACACATGTGGACAGTAACCTTGATCACCATTTCTCCACAGTGGTAAGAATGGCATTTTATATTGCTCATGCCATAAATAAGGGCTTTGCCTCCAGGAAAAAATGAGGTTATAACCCCCCTGTACTCTCTTCCCTCATTAGGCCAGTAATAGAGTACAACGCTTCCTTTGGCATGTTACTTTCCAATCACCTGCAGCAATTGGAGAGACCACAAAGGTTCCTAACAAAGAAATCTGTCTTATGTGGGCAGACTGAAATCATTATCACTTTACTCTGTCATACAAACTGCTCAGAGGTGACCTGTGCCTTGCATATAGAGCAATCTCTTAACCCAGCTATAATGGAAATGCATATTCGCAAGTCAAATGGCACATAGTTCACGTGCTCAAAGGACCTTAATCTGGTATGTGGCAGCATCAGAAATTGCTGGAGAGACAGGTTTGTCTCAGAGGTTGCCCCACCTTTGGAACAAGCTTCTTATTCATTTTAAACAAAGCCCCTCGTTGGCCCTATTTAAGCGTAATTTAGATGATTGGATGTGTAATTGGAAATTCACCCTGGGGGGTTCCACGTGTCCCTCTTGGATAAGGAGAATAGGGGCTGATTATAGTGTCTGCTAGAACCAGACACCTTTGGAAACACTTGGCTAGGCTTGTAAGGGTCCTGGGCCATTAGCTTAGTAACCTCCTATAATCATGTGAACTAAGCCAACATGAGAATGGAGATTTTTCCAGCGAGGATGACTGCAAGTATGAGGGTACAGAAAATAGGCAAGAGAGCGATGTAATTTACTGTAGAAAACTGGCAAATGAACAAAAGTATTGGGAGCAAATAACTCAAGAGGGAAGGGTAATAGAGTGGGATGAAGCAAAGACATTTTTACTGCCAGCTAAAAAATGCCTACCCTACCAGGGATTGATATCTGAGTACAGGCAAAGAGAAGGGGATGGGGGGATCTTTAGTGAAAGACCTGTTTTTGATTGGGTTTTTAGTCAAATCTGTGACAGAAGCTACAGTTAAAGGAGGCAATTTGTTGGGCTTGTAAAATATTGCACAATGACTATAAGAATCAGTTGGAGGAGGTTAGAAAAGATTGGGAAGAGAGATTGGATAAGAAATTTACAAGAGAACAATGGGAGGATGTGTGTATGGCTCACAAGTATAAAACAAAGTCCATAAGATTTAGGATCTTTGCTTTGAAGTATGTGCACAGGTGTTTTTATGTCCCAAGCAGACTTAGCATTTTTCCTCATGTAGATAGCAAATGATGGTGGTATGATGAGGAAGAAAGAGGCAATTGGGCGTATGTGTTTTAGGAATGTAATGAGTTGGCACATTTTAATTCCGTACAGAGTACTCTGTCAGAAACATTGGTTGTGCAAATGGCTGTAACTAAAGATATAATCTTGTTTCAGCTGGGACACAGAATCTGAACTACCTAGCCAATGTAAGGTCTTATTACGTTTAATTCCCTTGGATGCCAGGAAAGCAGTTACTTGAAGAAAATTAGACGAAATGTATTTGAAGTATTAAATATTGTTAGAGAGAAAATAACTGGAAGAGGGATCTTTAGAAAAGGGAAGGAGCAGATTACATAGAAATAACTGCAAATTTTTGGAACAGTAGATGCATAGTAATGTTCAGGAGAATTAGGAGTCTGGCAATTTGTGATATACTGATGATCATGAAGAAAAGATATGCGATGTATAATGTTTGTAAATGGGGAAACCTTTTTAATACAGATTGTTTTATTATATGTTAATGTACAATTGCCTATGCCTTATGTAATAAAGTTAAAAGAAAAAAAATGCAGGTAGAAAAGACGAATGATCCTCATAGCTTCTTTAGGCCACGTCAGAACTGGTTCCTTCTGTACAACTTAGAAAGAGGAAATCCATGAGGTGCTAACTCAGTGAGTGCCCTTCTAATACAGTAAGATGTGCTACACCCCAATCTGGTTAGACTAAGGAGAACAGTTTGGATGATCTCAGACTAATCCATGGAAGCCATAAACTCTGAGGGCGTGCTAAATGTTATGAGGGAGGCTACACAACCCAACACAAGAAAGTTATACCTACCAAAGTTAAAAAGGTTTTTCTGGTGTCAGTCCAGGAATCTTGACTCAAGAAAGGCTAAGGTAACATAGGTCCTGGAGTACCTGTCAGACATTTGCCGTGCAGGCTTAGCATGCCCATCTGTCAAAAGTATATGCTTCAGCTATTTCACACTCTGTGTTTGGAACCCCCTTTGTATTCCTGGCCCTCTGTTAAACAGTTCCTGAGGGAGTTCATCTACATTAGGCCACCCAAGAGACAGATGTCTGCACCATGCGACCTCAGTTATATGCTACAAAAGTTGACCTTGACTCCCCCACTCTGAACCAGCAGTCTCTTGCCCTATTCATTTCCTCATCTGGAAGTCCCTGTTCTTGGTGGCAGTAACTTGGTTTAGATGTGCTTCAGATGTAGATACTGGAGTAGTTTTACTGTTGTAGTCCAAGCCCCCTCCACCCACCTCCATTTTTGCCAGTAGTGCATGTTCTTGCTGTTTCTCGCTGCTCTGGGGTCTAAGGCTTCCCTCCTGATTCTGCCAGGACAGAAAAGATCTGAAGATTGCTCTGGCTAGCACAAACTTTCTGGCATGGGGATGTCTGTAGCATAAAGAGGAAGTCAGCTAGATACAAGGGGAAGCAAAGTTCTCTGTAAGACTCTGGCATCAGGATACCTGCAGGCAAGATATCCTAAAACTGAGGACTGCAGCAATGAAACCTCTTGAACATGTGCATTTAGGGCAAGTTCCTAAACACAAGTGTGCTTAAGAGTAATAATGGATAAAGTAAATCAAATACTTCCCAAGAATTTTGTTTTCCTTGTATGTATCTGATTGTGGTGCCATTTTTAAAAGTGTTTTAAAAAGTACTGCTGGACATGTTTATCACTTGTTCTGTGAGTCCAGTAAATCTGGGCAACATCATTTAAAACGTGTCGAGTTGACTTATTGTGGTTTAGATATACATGTCTGCAGAGACAAGAAAGTTCATGCACTGAATTTTGATAGTTCCTCCCTTTGTCTGATGTCTGTACGTTTTTGTTTCGCTGAGAAACTTGAATTTTTATGAACTGTGGAAAGTACAGGTGAATTAAAAAATTTTCACTTGTCATAGTGGTGAACTTTTCACTGACCTTAAGTGCTTCAGATGTTGAAAATGTTAGTGTAGTTAAGGGGAAAGGATAGATTCAGCTGTTTTGAGTTCAGTCTGCTTGTTTTCCTCTTGAAAGAGTGAGGGATTACTTCGTGTTGGAAGCCAGTTTAGGATAAGAAATTTCCTGAAGCTCCATGAAGTTGTTATATAGATTCTCTAAATGGTCAGGCTTGAATTCTGCATAAATAAGCATTGACATAGTGCTGCCTTTCTAAGTCTTACTCAGATGTTTGTGTTGTGTTCCATGACTTTGTTGGTTAGGTAAATATACTTGAATGTTATGTGAACATCTAAATCTTGAAGTTTCCCCAGGGAGCAAAGTCATCCTAATGTTTTTGTTTTTTAATGATTGTTACTGAGCCAGGTTGTCATAATGAACAGAAGGTGCTCTAACATTAGAGAGTTTAAACTGATGCAATCTGAGTTGCATAATTGATGGTAAACTTAAATCAAAAGATAATCTGATTTTTTTTTTTTTGTAATTCTGGTTTACTCTTGCTTATTGCAATATGGTGTGTACGGTGAGAATGTGTACTAACTGCAGGTTCTTTACTCAGAATTCTAGCACCACAAAAAAAAAAAAAAATCATGCCAGACTTGGGAGTATGTGCCAAATATTGCTAACAGGTCAGACGTGCAAGTGCAGGATATCCTGGGACATGGAGGGGGGTGAACTACCATGTACTGGTTCAAGAGTTGGTCAGTATACAACACATTGCTCTCTGCTAAAGCAAGTGTGTTAAATGTGTTTGTAGAAGTTTCACTGAGATGTAAACAGTGTAGGCGTTGAACTGACAACATTAAATGTTTACATAGGTGCTTCTGAGGACTTAGCCTTAATGCAGAAGGACTGTTACAGTTACATAAGGATTCTGTCTGCCCATCTCCTCCATGTTTACAATATTTGACATTTTTAACCTTAATTTGGAAACTTTTTGGTGGGTTTTCATTTTGCTTGGGTATTTTTCAGTCGGTAAGTAAATCACCACCCCTTGTCTTTATTTTGCTTTTGAGCCTACCAACTTCCTGTACTCCTGTGAGCAATGTATCATATCTTGCTCTACTTTACTTGTCCGTATTTCCCAGTGATTATAACAGTTGTATCCTGCGGTTGTAATATGTCTGTGTATCTTAGCACTTTAAGCTTCTGTCGGATTCCCATGTGGACAGTGTGTAATTTGATTTTCTGTACACTGTTATGCTGATGGTGCTGTCAGCGTGCAACGTCTTATTTCATTTTTTATTCAGTTATGAGCAGTTATAGTAATAATTTATAGGGATTTTTGACCCAGATTGAATCTGATATCTGACTTGACTTCTCTGAGCTGAGAAGCCCCCTCCTGCATAAATTGGCTGATGGCGCTTTACTTCAGATATTTCTCTGTGTTTTGGTATGTAGGTGGTGTCCTGCCTGCCATATTTAGTTTTTTTTTTGACAAATACATGTTTGCTTTAAGAGAGCATGTTGTAGTTTGGCATCATTCCAGATCTAAGAGTACTGAGAGAAAAGTACCACCATTGAGATATATTTTTTTATTGTGTGTGTGTGTGTGTGTGTGTGTGTGTGGTATGTGTGTGTGGTGTGTGCATAAAATATATATTTGTGTGTGTGTGTGTGTGTGTGTGTGTATATATATATATATATATATATATATATATGTGTGTGTGTCATTCTGTGTACGCATATTATATGTATCGTATGTATGACAGATGGCTATATAGATACAGACACAGATGTTCATCATATTGATCACTGCTATATGGGTTATATCCTGCTAAGGTTAACAGCCGAATAGCCTTACACATGCCCAGTCACCCAAACTGATAGATAAGTACCCCCACTGAGACAGTTTTGTTTCTTGCTTGTGTGTATGTAACTGTGTGTGTGTTTTGTATATTGACTTGTTTGTCTCTGCATGTGTATATAGTGTATAGTATATGTGTATGTGTGTGAAGAACACACACAAATGATGCAGTATATATGGGAGATGGTTACATAGATATATAGAGATAGCTATAGATAATTGATCACTGCTGCAGTAGCCTTAGCTAAACCAGTTATATCTTGCCAAGGGTTTAACAGCCAGATGGCTTCCAAAGCTTCAGGGCACTCTCCACATACCTAGACTCCCAAATTGAAAGAAAAGTACCTCTCAATGAGATTTTTTTCTTTTGCTTACATGTATGTAGCTGTGTATCTGTCCACATGTGTGTTTATCTGTACATCTATCATAGGAGGTTACTAGGCTATTGATCTAGAGGTCGTTTCAAGCCTAGCTGTCTCATCCCATTGCAATACCATATGTACTCTTGTTAGTACCCATGATTGTATTTGTTAATGACTGCCCATGTCCAGTTGAGGGTTGTGGGTGCTATCCCAGGTAAGAATTTATGGTGCCCCGTCCACTCGTCCAGGTTCCTTGTAAACAAAATCATAGAGACTGTTAAAGATGTTTTACAAGTTCAGCCTCCTAGATTTAGTAGGCACTGACCCTCTAAGAATTGGTCCTTTCCAGCCCCTTCCAGGTCTTCTCAAGCCAAACCCAGACACAGCAAAAACCCCAGGTTTCAGTCCCAGGGGACACAGAACTAAGCAGTGGGGGGCCTCCACTTCCAAGTCTGGGAATAATAAGACTCCCCCCTATGGTAAACTGTCTCAATGACTTCCTTTTAAAATTTCCAAGCACTTATCCACTGACTGCCCCTTTGGGGGGAAAGACTGCTCTTCATGCAAAGAATTGGGAACTCATTACCCATGACAAATGGGTTTTAAATAGTGTCCCAAGGATACAGATTTCACTTCCACACGTTGCCAACACCAAGCGGGTGTTCGGCCCTATCCCAAAATCAGTGAGCAGAGGCCCAAAAACAAGTACTTTCTCTCTTAAGCATGTGGGCTTTTCAACTGGTACCAGAAGAGGAAAAGGGATAAGGTTTCTTCTTGAGACTTTTTCTGGAACCCAGAAAAGATAATTCATGGAGTCCTGTCCTGGACCTGTCTACTCTAAACACCTTTTTGGAGATTCCAAAAGTCAAGATGCTGACTCTTCAGTTACTTCCTATGCTAGGCAAAGATGCCTGGTTGGCAACACTAGATTTAAAAGAAGCATACCTGCACATCCCAATCAGGGAATCTTGCAGAAGATAGCTACGCTTCAAAGCAGACTACATACACCATCAGTTCTCTGCACTGCCCTTTGGCTTATCTACTGCGCCCAGGGTATTCACAAAGTGCCTAGCTCCAGTTATTGCATTTTGCAGACAAAGAAATATTCAAATATACCCATACCTGGACGATTGTCTAATTCACGCAGAAAGCCAGGACATACTTTTGAATCATCTGGCCTTTGTACAAAGGGTTCTAACTTGTCTGGGGTACACCATAAACGAAAAGAAATCGCACCTGGTACCCTGTCAACAAATTGTATTCCTGGGAGCAAGCTTGAATACAACTTCCCAGATGGCTTACCTCACGCCAGAGAAACAAATTCATGTGACATCCTACTTCAAACAAGTGGCCACAAAACCCTGCTATCTGCAAGACAAATACTGCAAGCGTTGGGGTTCATGGCCTCCTGCATTCTTCTAATTCCATATACAAGACTGCATATGAGGAAACTACAGTGGTATCTAAAAAGCCTATGGAGTCAACATTCAAGACCTAGAAACAATAATTATCATACCTTGCCTACGCCTTGAGTTCCTTTGGTGGGCAGAGGCCTGCCACCAAAACAAGGGATTATGTTTCACACCACCCCCTGTCACCCAAACCCCAACAACAGACACATCAGGCTATGCATGGGGAGGCTCACCTGGCAGGGAAGTTCTTTCAGGGCAAATGGGACCCAAGTCAAATGCACCTGCATATCAATCAAAAAGAAATGTTAGCTGTACAGAATGCTCTGACAGCCTTCAAGGACCACATTCTTCCAGGACAACTAATGGTAAAGACAGACAACACCGTTGTTATGTGATACATAAACAAGCAGGGGTTACACATTCTTACCCCCTCTGCAGACTATCCATGGCATTGTGGAACACAGCCTTGAGCTACCAAGTGCACTTACAAGCTCAATTCCTGCCAGGAAAATTAAATACACTGGCAGACAGACTAAGCAGAAACCTCATGGACCCACATGAGTGGAAACTGGAACCAAGGACTTTCAACATGTTGACAAGCAAATGGGGGAGCCCAGATATAGACCTGTTTGCCTCTCCTCAGAACTACCAATTGGACAAATTTTGCACAAGGACTCCCCACAAACAAGCCTGGAAAGTGGATGCTCTGTCCTTCAGTTGGAAAAACCATCCGTCTATGCCTTCCCCCCTCTTTCTCTGCTTTCCAAAGTGCTACTCAAAATCAAACAGGACCGACCAAGGATGATTTTGATTGCTCCAGACTGGCCGTGCCAACACTGGTACCCCCTCCTGCAAAGTGTGTCACTGTTATCTCCATGGCACCTGCCTCAGACTCCTTCCCTGCTGTCTCGGCAGGAGAACCAGATTCTGCACCCTCAGCTTCTAACACTGAACCTTGCAGCCTGGCTAATTACTTAATCTCTCCTCTACCATCCCTCAGCAAACCTGTGATGGATATCATTTTAGAGGAAAAGGAGGCCTAGTATTAGAATATCTTATGCTGAAAAATGGAAAAGATTCTGCCTGGAACCAATCTCAAGGGATGAGCACAGCAGCGCCCAATTTACCTCAGATTTTACAATACTTAACTGAGATGCTTCACAGGGACCTGTCTTTTTCCTCCTTTAAAATCCACGCCTCAGCCATTTCAGCTCGTTATAACACAGAACCTCCCATCTTCTGTCATCCACTGCTCAAACAGTTCCTCAGAGGAGCCAAAAATTTGAGACCACCCAGGACAGCTCCAACCCCAGCCTGGGACCTTAACTTTGTCTTGGAGAAAGTCACTCTACCTCCTTTCGAGCAAGCTGCTACTGCAGACTTGAAATTTCTTTCTTGGAAAACAGCTTTCCTTTTAGCAATCATTTCAGCTAGAAGGGTATCTGAATTACAGGCCCTTATGGCAGTGGAGCCTTTCATCATCTTTCATGCGGACAGGTTGTCCCTCAGAACCAATCCATCCTTCATGCCCAAGGTGGTATCCAGTGTGGCTCTTAATTTGTCCATTCATTTGCCAACCTTCTTTCCCAATCCACAGAATAAAGGGGAATGTAGATTCTACTTGAACAGGACTAAACCTCAAAGGAAATCTGAACTGCTGGTGGCATTTGCTGCAGGGGCAGAGGGAAGGCTATTTCAAAGCAAACCAATTCTAAATGGATAAGCCATTGCATTCATTTCTGCTATAAGCACCATGGAAAATCTATCGCCCAGGGGATTAAACCTCACTCCACCAGGGCTGCATCTACCTCTACAGCCTTTCTCAGAGGCGTCCCTACCAGGGACATCTTAGAAGCTGCTACCTAGAGTTCTGTACATACTTTCACCAAGCATCATAATTTGCTAATTTTCTCTAAATCCAAAGTTGGCTTTGCCACTGCTGTCTTGCAGGGCCTTATAGCTGGCCCTAATGCTATCTAAATTCCTCCTCCCAAGCATAGCTTTGGGAATCTACCCAAATGTAATGACTGCAACAGTGAAATATGAAGAACATAGTACAGTTGTGTACACTTGCCATAAATGTAGATGTTCGAGTGTATTCACTGTTGCAATCCTGGTTACCCTCCCTCCAGCCCCCTAACTTCTTTTGGCTATACGTCTACTATGCTTAAAAGCCTTTTTGGTGTATTTGCTTTTTTGTTGGAGGTATATCTTTATACTTTTATATTTAATTGGTTCCCATTAGGGGGGCACCTGACATCTGGGGCAAGAAAAACTGATGTAATGGTGTCGGCTGCATGCTTTATACCCCCTGACGACCTGACGTCATGGAAGAAGACCGCATCCGACGCAGGACCCAAGACTTTGTTAATCAGGCCGACTGAGGGCTACCTGCAAGCAGATAACCCTGAGGGCTACCTGCAAGCAGATAACCCAAATGTAATGACTGCAACAGTGAATACACTCTAACATCTATATTTATGCTAAGTGTGCACAACTGTACTTTCTGTTCCTATGCCTTCAGCTCAGAATGGGTCCCAGAGCTGAAGCATAGGTATCAGATCCTTGGGGCTGAGATCTACTTCAATGTTATCGGATCCATCTCTGCCCCATGGAGCCTCAGCACTGGACAGCTCAGGTCCAGTTCTCTCCTCCAGGCACAGATCCAGTCAGAGTTGTGTTCTATATGTATTTGGAATACTCTGATGTCCTTCAAGAATGCAACTGCAGTCCTGACATATGGGTTGTCCTGCCTCAGGCAGCCCTTCAGTCGGCCAGATTCCAAAGTCTGGGTCCAGCGTCGGCCGATGTCGCTCGCTCCCCGACGTCAGCACGGCTGGAGTATAAAGGCATCCGCCGACGCCATCTTCTTCAGTCTTTCTTGCCGCGCGGTGCCCGAAGCAGAAGCAGTTTGCAAGTGCCGGTCGGTCAGCTCCTGTGTTTTACAGTTACCGAAGTCATCTAAAAGCTAAGTACCCCGTTGGGGAACATTTTTTCTTGCCTCAGCCGATGTCAGAACAGTGAGAAGGTTCATTTGAAGAGGACATGCAGGAGGAGGTGGTACATAGAATTCCATTTGGAATCTCTCACTGAAGATTTTGTTTTGAGGAAGAAGAGTCCCCCCAAATCACCACCGGATGACATCTTTAGAGACATATTGTATATCCTTAAGCAAAAAGGTGGTTGGTCTTTTGGTAATCCTTCTTCAGAGGAGTCCGTATTTATGGAGAGTTTTGGTTCTGGCCCATCTGTCTTGGGTGATAACCCCAGTCTTTCATTGGGCATGGAAGGAGCCGCACTCCAACTAATTCCGTGTTGACCTGGCAGTTTTAGCTCTTCCAATAAACCCCACTGAAGTAAAGGCGTCAGTCCCTGTAGGTGCAGTGGTGATGGCAGCAGCCACTAAAAATGAGTTGGCAGAACAGAGCTCTTCTGTCCACCTGTCGGAGAGTCTAGGGCTCTGGACAGCGAGTTTTTGCCTCCATGACATTCGCTTTGAGGTCCCTTAACTGTCTTGCACACTTGACAAGGCTACAGAGAGTTTTGACCAAAGAACTGTCAACTTCTGTCCATGTCTGCAGAGGATTATGAGCATGTCCTTCAAGAATGCAACTGCAGTCCTGACATATGGGTTGTCCTGCCTCAGGCAGCCCTTCGGTCGGCCGGATTCCAAAGTCTGGGTCCGGCGTCTGCTGATGTCGCCTCCTCCCCGACGTCAGAGCGGCTGGGGTATAAAGGCATCAGCTGACGCCATCTTCTTCAGTTTTTCTTGCCGCGCGGTGCCCGAAGCAGAAGCAGTTTGCAAGTGCCGGTCGGTCAGCTCCTGTGTTTTCAGTACCGAAGTCATCTAAAAAGCTAAGTACCCCGTTGGGGAACATTTCTTCTTGCTTCAGCCGATGTCAGAACTAATTGAGAAAGTTAATAATTGTTTGTCTTGTGGTAAACAAATACCTCATAAGGACTTCCATTCCTACTGCCTCCCTTGTCTGGGCCCAGACCACGACGTCTCGGCCTGTGCTCGCTTTAATAAGCGCACTCTCAGGCGCCGGGAAGAATTTGCCAAAAACTTTTTTGGCGAAACCTTCGCTTACATCATGCCGTCGGAACAACCGACAGCACAAACTACCAAGAAACGTAAGGACCGGGACCGACATCCTCGGCCCGCGTCTTCAACTGATTCTACTCCTAAGCCCTCCGCGAGTGCTTCGGTCCCTTCGGAAGCGATTATTCAACCGCTCCAGGCCGACGACACCGCATTAACACGCTCCTCGGTCTCTGAGACTACACCGGTGCCGGTTGTTGATTTTTCCTCCAGAAACCGAAGTTCTCGATCTACCCGACACCATTCCTGTGGACAAGGTTACCCCTGCACGTGGGGCAGCTAGGCCTCCTGTATCCATGTCCATCAAGGCCTTTGCACGTGCTAAGGCCGCCAGCCAGGCCAAGGCCCATCCTAAGCCTACCTCTCAGGCCCCTTCTTCTGATAGACAGATCATGTCTCTTGCTGCAGACCTAATCTCGCTTATCAGGGGGTCTCAGCCCCATCCAGACAGAGGTTCTCAGCCACCTGCAGAAAAAAGGCCTAGAACTGAGCAGGCAGACAACCTTTCTTCAGATGGAGCCTCTGGGGATTCAGAGCATTCAGATACCCAAGAAGAATCCTTGCAAGCCTATGAGGACTCTGATGCTGAGGAATCGATTCCCTCTCCCTCTCCTCCTGAGGATTTTTCTTTCGGTGAAGTTCTCCACTCCATGAGGGAACATTTTAAGTGGCAGGGTCAGGAATTCTCTGACTCTAGGAAAAGGCTCCGTATCTTCCTCAAGTTACCCCAGCACAGACCTTTGGCTATCCCTCCAGTTTTGGATGTTCTGGATGATGTATTCTCAGACTCCAGTGCTTCCCCTGATTCTCTCCCTCCTGCTCCTGTCAAGCCAGACAGATATTACAGGGTCCCTGACACTCACAAGCATTTCTTTAAGGCCCAATCCGTGGATCTAGAAACTATTTCACAGGGCCCCAAAGGAGTGGCTTCTTCCTCTGCCAAAAATCCACTACCAGCTGACAGGGAAGCAAGGTCCCTGGAGAGATGGGGTAAAAAAAGTTTATACCTCCACCACCCTTGCCATGAGGTCACTTAATTGCCTTTTTCATATGTTTAAGTACCAGGATTTTTTACTGGATGATTTGCAGAAAAAGCTAGCCTCTCCTCAGCCTATAGATAGAAAGGCATTGCAGGATTTGGTTCATAATTCTCAGCAGGTTAGTAACCATTTTCTTCAGTGTGGTTATGATGCATTGGAGGCTTCATGTAGGGCAGCCATGACAGGGGCTGTTATCCGTAGACATGCTTGGTTGAAAGAGCAGCCTCTGCCGGATCATGTTAAAGTAAAGCTCGTGGACGCACCTCTGGATAAACAGAAGCTTTTTGGTGCTAATGCTCAGGATGTGTTGAAGTCTATTGAGGAGAAGGCAAAATCAGTACAGACAGTAAAAGATTTCCTCCAGATTCAGCCACCCAGATTCAGCAGAAATTGGCCTTCAAAGAATTGGTCCTTTCCAGACTCGGGCAAGTTTCAAAGGGGAAAGAACAGGCGTGCACGAGGTAGAGGGCAATACCGAGGCTCCTACAGGGGACGCCAGTGGCAACCTCAAAATCAAAGAAGTGGCACAGGTACTTCACCTGCACCACAGGGACAATCACAATGACTTGCCTATCACTCCGCCTACCAAGGATCAAAGAGAAGCACCTTTAGGCGGAAAATTATCTCTATTCTCAACAAACTGGCACATTATAACAAAGGACAAATGGATTCTGGACATAATAGACAGAGGTTACAGATTCCACTTCCATACTTTACCAACAGGACAAGGCATGCCAAACCTGCCACAAAATCAAAGGGCGGAGGCACTCAGAGAAGTCTCAAAGCTGTTACAAATAAAAGCAATAGAGAAGGTTCCTCCTCAGGAACAAGGCCAGGGATTTTATTCAAGACTGTTCCTTGTTCCAAGAAAAGAAAAGCAATGGAGGCCTATTTTGGACTTGTCCATTCTAAATACTTTTCTCATGGTGCCAAAATTCAAGATGCTGACGTTACAGCAACTTCTTCCCATGCTGGGCAAGGGGTCTTGGCTGGTTACTCTGGACCTCAAGGAGGCATACCTGCATGTCCCTATCAGACACAGTTGCAGAAGATACCTCAGATTTCTTGCAGAAACAGAGCACTATCAATTCTCAGCATTGCCGTTTGGCTTATCTACTGCGCCCAGAGTATTCACGAAATGCCTGGCATCAGTAGTGGCACATTGCAGACTCCAGAGGATTCAAATATACCCTTACCTGGACGACTGCCTCATACAAGCAGACAGCAAACAAACCTTGATAAAACACTTGGATTATGTCATTCAATTGCTGCAGGCTTTGGGATACACAGTCAACATTCAAAAATCAAGAGTACTGCCATCCCAAGAGATCATTTTTCTAGGAGCAAAGCTGAACACACAGCTACAAATGGCCTTCCTCACAGAGGACAAACAAGAGCATTTAACAGATTACTTCAAAAGCCTAGCAAAACTAACACCCACCTGACCGCAAGGAAAACCCTACAGGCCCTGGGGTTCATGGCATCCTGCATTCTTCTAATCCCTCTGGCAAGACTTCACATGAGAAAACTGCAATGGTACCTAAAAAGCTTGTGGTCTCAACACAGCCACAACCTGGAAGACATAATTCCACTCATACCATGCCTGCAAAGGGAATTTTTGTGGTGGGCTCAAGCAAGTCACTTAAACGAAGGCATGCCTTTCAACAAACCTCCAACAAGTCAAACTATTACAACAGACGCCTCAGACCATGGATGGGGGACGCACATGGACGGCATATGCATTCAAGGGCAATGGACTCCCATGGAAATGCATCAGCACATAAATCAAAAAGAGATGTTGGCAGTGATACATGCAATAGAAGCCTTTGGAAAATCTCTTCAGCAAGGTCATCTGCTAATAAGGACAGACAACACCACTGTCATGTGGTACATAAACAAGGGGGCACTCATTCCTATCCCCTCTGCAGACTAATAATGACTCTTTGGGAAAAGTCCCTGAATCTGAACATCTACTTGCAATCCCAGTTTGTTCCGGGCAAGGACAATGTTCTGACAGACAGGTTGAGCAGAAATTTCTTGGATCCACACGAATGGATGCTACACCCACGCATATTCTTACAAATAACAACTGCATGGGGAAGACCAGACATAGACCTCTTTGCATCTCATCTCAGTCATCATCTGGAAAGGTTTTGCACAAGGATACACCATCCTCTAGCCTGGAGAAAGGATGCTCTTTCCTTCAGCTGGAATGCCCTAACAATTTATGCATTCCCTCCTCTACTTTTACTCACCAAGGTGTTACTGAAGATCAAGGCAGAACAACCGAGAGGAATCTTGATAGCTCCAGACTGGCCAAGGCAACACTGGTATCCACTGCTACTGAGCATAACTCACTCCAAACCGTGGCCCTTGCCTCAGTGGCCTCAGCTCCTGACTCAACACAATTACAAGACTGTTCATCAGAACCTACAAACCTTAAAGCTGGCAGCTTGGAGAGTCCCATGACTCCCTCTCCAAAACAGTTCAGGACATTTTGCTGGAGGCACACAGACCTTCCACCAGAAAAACCTATTTGGCCAAATGGAAGAGATTCATCATCTGGAATGTCAACAAGGGCCAGGATGCATCACTGATGAACATACCTCAGATATTAGAATACTTGGCAGAAATGTTTCACAGTGGCCTCTCATACTCTTCCATCAAAATCCACGCTTCAGCTATCTCTGCACATTACAACTGTGATCCACCTGAGTTTTTGCATCCCTTGCGAAGACAGTTTCTAAGGGGTATAAAGAATATCAAGCCTCCAAGGAAACAACCAATTCCTGCATGGGACCTCAATTACGTCTTGGAAAAATTAACTCTTCCTCCTTTTGAACCAGCAGCATCTTCAGAAATGCAATTTCTCTCTTGGAAAACGGTTTTCCTGTTGGCAGTCACCTCAGCAAGAAGAGTCTCGGAGATACAGGCCCTCATGGCAGTTCCTCCTTTTCTCATCTTTCATCAGGACAGAGATGTTCTTCGTCTCACATTGCTGCAGTCATAACCTGTGGGTAGTCCGCTGTCCTCGGTCGGCCCGAATACCAAAGAGCTAGGCTGGCGTCGGTCATTGTCGCCTAGAGCTGACGTCAGTACGTAGTAGTACTTAAGCGCATGACCGACGCCATATCCTCAGTCTTTCTTGCCGCGTGGTCGAAGCAGAAGCAGCGTTTGCAAGTGCCGTTCGGTGTTCTGAAATTTTCATTTATCTAGTTTCAGACCGAAGACCAAGTTGGGCTAAGTACCCCGTTGGGGAAATTTTTGTCTTTTCTTGCCTCAGTTATCCGGATGTCAGAAAAAGTTAATAATTGTATTTCTTCTGGGAAACAGATACCTCATAGGGATTATCATTCTTTCTGTATTCCTTGTTTGGGGCCTGAGCACGACGTGGTCGGGTGTCGCTTTTGTGCTAGATTTAATAGGCGCACCATTAAACGAAGATTAGACTGTGCCAGGTTAGTTTTTGGTAAATGGTGTAACTATAACATGCCGTCGGATCCTCCGACGCCCGCTACCACTAAAAAGCGTAAGGATAAATCTTTGAGGTCTAAACCAGATGAGTTGTCCGTTGTGGACGCCGGTTCTACGGAGCCTCCATTTGAATCTGTGGATCCTGCCGACGGTTCGGCTGAATCCCAGGGGGAACCTTTACTTTTGCAGGAGTTGGCCTCTCAGGAGTTAGGCCAGGCCGAGGGTGCTTCTCAGGTGTCTGTAGTTCCAGCTTTACAAAAGGTCATTAGGCCTTCTACCTCAGTGGCTAAAGGCCATGCTAAGGCCAAACCTTGTCCTGTTGGCCCTGGTCATAGTTCTAGCTCTCCAGCCCCCGTTCCTAAAAAGCATATGTTGAAAATGGCAGAGGACTTGATTACTTTAATCAGGGGTTCTATGCCCCCCCCCCAGAGAAGAGGCCTAGGGTGGAGGCAGATTTAGAGGGAATGGATCATTCCTCTGACTACTCTGTATCCTCAGTTGAAGAAATTCCCTTCCTATTCAGATTCTGATGCAGAGGACTCCTGTCCTTCTGCTTCTCCTCCAGAGGATTTTTCTTTTTCTGAGACTTTACATTCCATGAGGGAGCATTTCAAGTGGGAAGGTCAAGATTTTTCAGATTCTCGGAAAAGGCTTAGGGAATTTTTGTTTCTGCCACAACATAGGCCCTTGGCTATTCCTCCTGTCTTAGATGTTGTTCAGGATGTTTTTTCTGAATCTTCCCTTAATCCTGATTCTTTGCCTCCGGCCCCTGTTAAGCCAGACAGGTATTACAGAGTTCCAGAAGCACATAAGTATTTGTACAAGAGTCCTAGAGCTGATCCAGAAACTATTATTCAAGGTCCGAAGGGTGTTAGGGCTTCTGTGGCTAAGAATCCAGTTCCCTTGGATAAGGATTCTAGAGCGTTGGATAGGTGGGGGAAAAAAGTGTACACCTCCTCTACGTTAGCTATGAGGGCATTGAATTGCCAATTTCATATGCTGAAGTATCAGAATTTTTTGTTAGGCCAATTGAAGTCTAAGGTGGATGCTTTATCTGAGGGTATAGAGTGTAAGGAGCTCCAGGAGTTGGTTCATGCATCAGATCAAGTTGGCAAACATTCTTTGCAGTGTGGTTTCGATGCTCTTCAGGCTTCATCCAGGGTGGCTGCTACAGGTTCAGTTATTCGTAGGCATGCCTGGCTTAAGGATCAAAATTTGTCAGAGCATGTTAAGGCTCGGATTTTGGATGCTCCTCTTCAGTCTGAAGTACTTTTTGGCCCTCCTGTGGAATCAGTTTTGAAAAAGATGGAAGGTAAGGCTAAGTCTATGCAGACGGTCAAGGATTTTCTGCAGGTGCAGCCCCCTAAGTTTAGTAGGAATTGGCCTGCTAGAGGATGGTCTTATCCTTCTTCAGATTATCAGTCTAAGGGCAGGTCTAGACGTGGTAGAGGCAGGGGTTCTTTCAGACCTAGAACTTGGAGTTCTCCGGCACAGTCTGCTGGTGAGGGCAGGGGTCAGCCCTTTCGTAAGCAGACCCAATGACCTGTATCTTCCACTGCCAGACCCTTTTTTACTGGCAGCTCCTCTAGGAGGAAAGTTGGGACTTTTCAAACAAAACTGGAATTTGGTCACCCAGGACCAATGGGTGTTGGATATAATAAATCAAGGTTACAAGTTTTATTTTCACACTTTTCCTCCTTTCAAAGGCATGCCGGATGTGCCTCCTCAGCAAAGGCTGGAGGCTCAGGAGCAAATTTCTCTGCTTTTACAGATGGAGGCAATTCAGGTGGTCCCTCCGTCAGAAGTAGGCCTAGGATTTTATTCCCGTCTATTCCTAGTGCCAAAGAAAGGAAACACTTTGTGGCCAATTCTGGATTTGTCCATTCTCAATACCTACCTAGACATTCCAAAGTTCAAGATGTTAACATTACAACAACTTCTGCCTATGCTAGGCAAAGATCACTGGATGGTAACCCTGGATCTCAAAGAGGCCTATCTTCACATCCCTATCAGGCCCAGTTGCAGGAGATTCCTGAGATTTCGGCTGGTACTCGATTATCAGTTCTCTGCATTGCCCTTTGGTTTATGTACTGCGCCCAGGGTATTCACAAAAGTTCTAGCTCCTGTGATTGCTTTCTTCAGACAGAGAGGAATACAAATTTACCCTTATCTGGACGATTGCCTGATTGTTGCTCAAAACAAAGACATATTACTACAACATCTCCAGTATGTAATGGCAGTTTTAAGGTGCCTAGGGTATTCTGTGAACGAAATAAAGTCCAGTCTAGTACCCTCTCAGGACATGTGCTTTCTGGGTGTGAGACTGAATAAAGCTTCTCAGATGGCATTTCTGACCCCGGACAAACAAAGAACTCTTCATCTATACTTCCAGCAGTTATCAGTAATGTCCAGGCTGACTGCAAGGACAGTCCTTCAAGCCTTGGGGTTCATGGCATCTTGCATTCTAGTACTTCCCAATGCCAAACTGCATATGAGGAAGCTACAATGGTATCTCAAAAGTGTGTGGACTCAACACTGCCACGGTTTGGACACTGTCATTTGGATTATACCTTGCATCCAGAAGGAATTCTTGTGGTGGGCTCAGGAATGTCACCTAAACAAGGGACTCTCTGTGACCCGACCAGAGGCGAGTCAGATCCTAACGACAGATGCCTCGGACTTGGCTTGGGGAGCACACTTCAATGGGAAATGGATACAAGACATGTGGCCTCCCAAACTACTACATTTGCATATCAACATGAAGGAGATGTTAGCAGTCCAATTTGCCTTGATGGCCTTCAAGGACCTACTTCAGCCGGGACAGGTGTTGATTCAAACAGACAACACAACAGTCATGTGGTACATCAACAAGCAGGGGGGAACCCATTCCTATCCTCTTTGCAGACAAGCAATGCTTTTGTGGGAGACTGCTCTGAGTTTGCACATCAATCTTCAAGCACGGTTTCTGCCAGGAGCACAGAACTCCCTAGCAGATGTATTGAGCAGGCAAATGGTGGATCCCCATGAGTGGAAACTGGACCCTCGGGTATTCAAACAGTTGACTGTGGTTTGGGGAACTCCAGACATAGATCTCTTCGCTTCTCCACAAAATTTTCAACTACCAAAATTTTGCACAAAGATGTTCCACCCAGATGCTTGGAAAGTGGATGCTCTATCTTTTAGTTGGAACAACCTTCACGCTTATGCTTTTCCTCCTCTGCCTCTTCTCCCCAAGGTACTCTTGAAAGTCAGGCGGGACAAGCCTTGCATGATTCTAATAGCACCAGATTGGCCACGTCAGCATTGGTATCCCCTGCTGAGGAGTTTAATCCAGGAGCCTCCTTGGCCTTTGCCACAGGTTCCTCATTTGTTGTCCCAGTCAAACAATCATTTTCTCAATGTTCAGGTGCAGTCCCTCCATCTGGCAGCCTGGCGTATTCTGTGATGGAGCCGGTGGGGTCTCAGCTTCCTCAACAGGTTTTGGATGTCATTTTGGAAGCCAGGCGGCCTAGCACTAGAAAAGTTTATGCTGATAAATGGAAGAGATTTTTTCTTTGGAGCACTGCAAAGGGTTTTGATGTTTCAGTGCCTAATTTGAGTTTTGCACTACAGTATCTCACTGAATTGCTGGACAAGGGTTTGTCATTCTCTTCTGTGAAGGTTCATGCTGCAGCCATTTCTGCTCACTATGATTGTGACCCTCCTTTATTTTCTCATCCTTTGTTCAAACGATTTCTTAGAGGGGCAAAGAATATAAGACCCCACAGAGCTCCTACTCCTTCCTGGGATCTCAATTTTGTTTTGGAGAAACTTACTTTACCTCCTTTTGAACCTGCAGCTACGTCTGAACTGAAGTTTTTGTCTTGGAAGACTGCTTTTTTGTTGGCCATTACTTCTGCTAGGAGGGTATCTGAATTGCAGGCACTCATGGCAGTTGAACCCTTATTGATATTTCATAAGTATAGAGTTTCTTTGCTAACTAACCCTACTTTTATGCCTAAAGTGATTTCTAATGTGGCCTTGAACCAGTCTATTCATTTGCCTACTTTTTATGCTGATCCCCAAAATAAAGGGGAAAGAGTCTTGCATTCTTTGGATATCCACAGGCAGTTACGTTACTATTTGAGCAGAACTAAGGAGTTCAGACAGACTCAACAGTTATTTGTTTCTTTTGCTTTGAGTTCACAAGGGAAAGCTGTTTCAAAGCAGACTATTTCAAAGTGGATTGGTCATTGTATTGTTTTTTATTATTCTCATCATGGGAGGGATGTTCCTGCTGGGATCAGACCTCATTCTACTAGGGCTACTGCCACTTCTACTGCTTTTTTGAGGGGTGTAGCTACTAAGGATATTTTGGAGGCAGCTACTTTGAGTTCAGTACACACTTTTACTAAGCATTACCATCTCCCTCTTTATTCCAAGTCCAGGGCTGGGTTTGCCACTGCAGTTTTACAGGGCATGTTAGCAGCTCCTAATGCTTCGTAGTTTGCCTGCCTCCCTTTTCCTTTGCTTTGGGATTCTTCCCACAGGTTATGACTGCAGCAATGTGAGATGAAGAACATAGTACAGTTTTGTACCTACCATAAATGTAGATGTTCGAGGATCCACATTGCTGCAGTCCAATTATCCCTCCCTCCTTCCCCTCTATAGTTTGTGGTTGCTGGGTTTATTTTTGGGCTTTTACTTTTTTAGCTCTGGCCTTTCTTTTTTAGGCCTTCTGACATCTGGGGCAAGAAAGACTGAGGATATGGCGTCGGTCATGCGCTTAAGTACTACTACGTACTGACGTCAGCTCTAGGCGACAATGACCGACGCCAGCCTAGCTCTTTGGTATATGGGCCGACCGAGGACAGCGGACTACCCACAGGTTATGACTGCAGCAATGTGGATCCTCGAACATCTACATTTATGGTAGGTACAAAACTGTACTTTTCCCTTAGGACCAATCCTTCCTTCATGCCTAAGGTGATATCCAGAGTGTCACTAAACCAAGCAATTCACCTGCCTACTTTCTTTCCTAACCCTCAAAACAAAGGGGAAAAGCTGTTGCATACTTTAGACATTCACAGACAACTACGCTACTACTTGGACAGAACAAAGTCTACCAAGAAGTCTGACCAACTGTTTGTAGCCTATGCTGCTGGGACACAAGGAAAGGCAGTCACAAAACAAGCTATCTCAAAATAGATTGGACACTGCATCAGATTCTGTTACTCCTTCCATGGAAAGAGTGTGCCAGCTAATATTAGACCACACTCCACCAGAGCTATGGCCACATCCACAGCCTTTCTAAGAGGAGTGGCTACAAAAGATATTCTAGAGGCTGCTACATGGAGCTCCGTGCATACATTTACCAAACACTACAACCTGCCATTATACTCCAGATCCCGAGCAGGCTTTGCTTCGGCAGTCCTGCAGGGCCTTCTAGCTACACCATCTCTTGCTTAGTCCTACCACCCCCAGCTTGGCTATGGTATTCAACCCATATGTCAGGACTGCAGTTGCATTCTTGAAGGACATAGTACAGTTTTGTACCTACCATAAATGTAGATGTCCGATAGATATGCAACTGCAGTCAGGTTTTCCCTCCCTCCTACCCCTCTGTTTTTTCCCTTGGGTCCATCCCCCCCCCCCCTTTCCTATAAGCTGGGGTTATCTGTTATGGTGTAGCTGTTTATTACTGTTGTGCATGTCTGGATTTTTTGTTTATCCATTTACAAAATTTAGCCTTCCCTGGAGGGCACCTGGCATCTGGGGCAAGAAACACTGAAGAAGATGGCATCGGCTGATGCCTTTATACCCCAGCTGCTCTGACTGGGAGGAGGCGACATCAGCCGACGCCGGACCCAGACTTTGGAATCCGGCCGACCGAAGGGCTGCCTGAGGCAGGACAACCCATATGTCAGGACTGCAGTTGCATATCTATCGGACATCTACATTTATGGTAGGTACAAAACTGTACTTTTTGAAAAATGACCAATGCTGTTACGTTGGCAAATAACACAAAATTATACTGAGGCAGTGAGGAATTTGAATGTTTTCTGTTACAGGTAAGTAGGATATGCGCAACTGTACTTTAGACCACCACAACAAAACAATTCCAGGCATGGTCAAAGCTGTCATTCTAAAGGCTTCATGTGTGGCTTTTTGGAAAGGGTTGGATTCTATAAGTATTCTATAAGCAGCAGATTGGTCCTCTGTAGTGCTTTGTAGAAGTGTGCACAAACTAAATTCTTTCTCTAGGTCTAGGATTGGCTGTTGCTATGACCATTCTCTTTCTGCTGTGCTCACCATATCAAGACTCTTCAGGAAGGGTTAAGGGCAGTTCTTCCAGGGCTTTGGCTTAATCGGTGACTTTTTGTAAAGAGGTGGAATTTAGTAGTATTCGAGGGACAATTTCTTGGTTCTCTACACATAATTTACTAAAGAACTGCAGATTTTTTCCAGGTCCAATACATTCTTTGCATAACCAGTACTCTAGGAGCTCCTTATGTTCAAATTCCTTCCTTCCTGATCTTTCTCCCTATATGTTGATAAGCTATGGCCATTTATCCATGTAGCTTAGGCTACTGCAACAGTGATAAATGTAGAACATAGGACAGTTGTGTAAGTGTATATACTATAGCAGTAGATGTTCTTATTTATCACTATTGCAATATATGTCCCCTCCCTTCATCTCCCGTTTCTGTAATTTTATTGGGAATTCTTTCCTAGAATTTGTTCCTTTAAGGACTGTTGCCTCCCTTCTGGGGACAAGACATTTCTGAAGTTTTTGCACTCTAACTGGCTTTTAGTGTGGAGTTTAGGCTTCTTCAACACTGGACATTGAATTGATGCTGATCTCAAGCCCAGCTCATAAGTCTGCAATTTTTGAATAGTTCAGCACTCAACCCCCTTGACACCGAAACTTCTGTCAACCTGGAATCATTGAAAATTTGGACAAAGGCTCATGAAAAGTAGATGCAACTGGCCAAAAATCTGGACGCCGATTAACATAAAATTTGCATACATAATTATGTAACCCCACCCACTCCAGTGAAGTTGTGGTTACCAACATTCAAACTGAGGAACAAGACTGAATACTAAACACAAAGTATAACCATAATAATAATGTTTTATCTATTTTAACATTTGAACTTCTATCAAACTTTGAACTTGTATAAAACTGAAATGTAATTTTTCTTTTATAAAAATAAAATTAACCGCTACACTAATATTAAATACACCACAAAATGTAACAAAATTACAAAATATTAACTAATTATCCAGCATCCATCTGTCTGTTCAACACTAAAAAAAATTTTACACAGTTATGTTCCCAGTCAGTAAATACAGTGGCCAGAAACTCCTGTCTGTCTGCAAACCTAGCAAGTATGCTGGGCATTGTCTGTACTTGTACAAGGTTGTCAAGGCCTGGAACTCCACCCCGAGCCGAGTCCAAAAAAACATCCTTGGAGATCAGTGCTGTACCCTGGAAAACAAATACAAATAACTGAAAATGCTGGCTAGTATCCTGATATAGAGATTGTTTAAATGGAAAAAATGCATCTTTCTAAATAAATAAATAAATTAAATAAATCTACAGTCCTAGTGTATTTGCATCTGCTACTCAAAAAGTAATTGGCTAGACCTTAGATAACTTTTTCTGTGTTTCAAATGCACCAAGAAAGCTTCTCTGTTTGTGTGCCATTATAGTATAAAAAGTCAGTAATGAAAAAAATTTGTGGGAGGGAGACTGGGAAGTGCGAGTCACACAGAGAAAATAGCTTCACATTGGATTCCACTTCTAATGCTGGCTGTTGTATACCTATTCAGTATTTTTAAATGCTATCTAAACACAGCCAAGCTGCTTTCTAATAAGTTTAAGACCCTAAGACAACTACATCCAGACTGACATTGCAGGTCAAGCTAAGGGAACACCAAAATGGCACTTGGCAGCAAGAATAGCTCTCATTCAATCCTGGAAAAATCTCAGCCAAATCAGGGACAATTCCAGAAATAATTCTGAGACCATCAGGATCACTTTTAGAATATTAGTACTTATTATCTAGAGACATTATATATTAATTTGCATTCTCTTAGTCTGCCATTCTCTGAAGTAAGAGAGCTCTATAACTCTAATTATTGTCATTTACTAAGTGTAATTCTCCACAAATCACCAGTTTAGGAGGGCTTAAGAGAAAAAGAGCTAAAATTTCAGTTAAAATCTGAGGCCTTCATGAAAATCAGGGACAGTTGACAGGAATTGCTTACAGATTGTATGGAGTGCATGAGTGAGTACCGAAGAGGCAACTTGCCCATCATCCTGAATTGGATTAAGCAGGTAATTGGAGAATGAATACAAGAATCATTGGAAATGTAACTGAAATATTTTTAATTCCCACCTACTTAACTCTCCTCCTTGAAACACAGCTCTTCAGGAGTAGATGAGACAGAAAGGAGTCCTGAAACATCGGGACAAAATTCTACACATTTTCTCTATGTAAACTGCTTTACATATAGGGATTTCTGTGACACTGCACAAAACACTGCTGATTCTGCTGATGTTCTTTGTGTTTCACTGTTGCAGTCATTATATTTGGGTAATCTGCTGGCAGGTTGCCCTCATTCGGACTGATTTCCAAAGTCTTGGGTCCTGCGTCAGTTGCTGTTTCCTCTTCCATGACGTTGGGTCGTCAGGAATATAAAATATGCAACCAACGCCATTTTCTTTAGTCTTTCTTGCCATGCGGTGCCCGAAGCAGAAGCATTTCGCAAGTGCTGGTCGGCCGACTACTGAAATATTCGAGTTTGAGTTTCAGAACCAATGTCTTCACTAAAGCTAAGCACCCCATTGGGGAAACTTTTTTCTTGCTTTTTACCGATGTCAGAAAAAGTTAATAATTGTATTACTTGTGGGAAGAAAATATCTCATAAGGATTTCCATTTATACTGTATTCCTTGCCTAGGCCCTGATCACAACGTGCCTGGCTGTCGGTTTTGTGCTAGATTTAACACACTTTTAAGCATCTGTATATTTTTGAATCAAAGTATTTTGGAAACAGATTTAACTACCTAGAAATGTCGTCTGATAGCAATCCGACTACCAGAGTACATAAAAAAATGCAAGGAAAAGGACAGAGAAAGGCAGTCGAGATCCAAAACAGATGACGAAGCTTCTCCTAAGCCAGTCGCCAGTTCGCCGGTACTCAGTGAGGTGCTTTCGCAGCCCCTGATACCCGCTACCTTCGAGTCGCAGGCCTCTACCGGCACCCATGTAGAGTCTGGCATGCCGCAAGATACTCAAGGTGTTGGACCGACAGATGCATCTCTCTCTGATGGGTCCGGAGCCGCTGAGCAGGCACTGGCTTCTGAGGGTGTTTTCAGACCTCAACATTTGTATATCAAACAGACGACAGCTGCAAAACCAAAGACAAAAGCAACTTCTAAAACTAAAAAAACGATGCATGAGCCACGTGCACAGGCTTCTATGCCTAACAAACAGATGATCAAAATGTCTGAAGACCTAATTACCTTGATCAGGGGTACCCATCCCCCTCCAGATAAGAGGCCTAGGCAAGACACTGACTTTGAATCTTCAGATCAGGTTTCTGTTTCTTCTGATTCCTCTTCTGATCCGGAATTATCTATACTTCTCTATGAAGATTCTTATGCTGAGGAGTCTATTCCATCTGCATCTCCTCCTGAGGATTAGTCATTTGGAGAAACATTGCATGCTTTGAGGGAGCATTTTCACTGGGAGAGTCAAGACTTCTCAGAATCAAAAAAGAGGCTCAGGGATTTCCTCCTCCTCCCTTGTCACAGACCTTTAGCCATTTCCCCTGTCCTAGACATTGTGGATGATGTGATGTTCATCGTTTTATACTGCTGCAGTCATCACACTTGGGTTATCCTGCCGTCAGGTAGTCCCGCATTCGGCCGAATCCCAAAGTCTTGGTCTGGCGTCGGTTGTCGTCGCTTCTTCCCTGACGTCAGTGCGACAGGGGGATAAAAGAGGCAGTCAACGCCATTTTCTTCCGTCTTTCTTGCTGTGTGGTGCCTGAAACAGAAGCAGTTCGCAAGTGCCGGTCGGCTAGCTCCTGAAATTTTCGAATCAAATTTCAGCCCGAAGTCTTCTCTAAAGCTAAGTACCCCGTTGGGGAAACTTTTCTTGCCTCAGACCAATGTCAGACAAAGTTGTTAATTGCATTTCTTGTGGGAAGCAAATACCTCATAAGGATTTTCATTCTTATTGTATTCCTTGCCTAGGCCCAGACCACAACGTCTCAGGTTGTCGTTTTTGTGCTAGGTTCAACAAACGTACAATCAAGCGTCGGGCAGATTTCGCCCGACATTATTTTGGCAGAAAATTTAACTATAGCATGTCGTCAGAACAACCTACATCAGCAATGATTAAAAAAATGCAAGGATAAGGACAGGCAACCTAGGCCAAGACCAGATACCGAGGCCTCAGCAAGGCCTGCCGCCGGTTCTCCGGTTTTCAGCGAGGTGCCTACGCAGCCCCTGACTACCGCTGAATTAGAAATTCTGACTGCCTCCCAGACCGAATCAGCTGGGCCTCAGGAGCCGGTTCCATCTCACCCCTCGGACGCCAACCCTGACGGTGATCTGGAGATTTTGGACAGGCCTTCGGTTTCTGAAGGTGTCTTCAAACCGACAACTATCTCTATTAAGTTTTATGCTAAACTTAAAGCCCCCTTAAAAGTTAGGAAACCAGGTCCACAGACTCGCCCACAGGCCCCTATGCCTAACAAACAGATGCTTAAGATGGCTGAGGATTTAATTACCCTTATCAGGGGTTCACAACCCCCTCCTAACAAAAGGCCTAGACTGGAAGAACATCATCCTTCCTCTGACCAAGCATCCATTTCCTCAGCTAACTCTGAGGACCAGGATTATTCCTTCCCTTCTTATGAAGACTCAGATGCTGAAGAGTCCATTCCCTCTGTCTCCCCCCTGAAGACTACTCTTTTGGGGAAACTTTACACACCATGAGGGAACACTTCCACTGGGAAGGCCAAGATTACTCTGACTCTAAGAAAAGACTCCGTGAGTTTCTTCTTCTCCCACAGCATAGACCCCTTGCAATTCCTCCAGTTTTAGACATTTTGGATGATGTTTACACCGAATCTAGTCTAAACCCAGATTCCTTACCTCCTGCACCAGCTAAACCAGACAGATACTCCCGAGTTCCTGATTCTCATAAGTTTCTATATAAAAGCCCTGTTGCAGACCCCAAAACCATTTCCCAGGGTCCCAAAGGGGTTAAGTCCTCTACTACCTTCTGAAAGAGATTCCAGAGCATTAGAAAGATGGGGGAAGAAAGTGTAAACGTCTGCCACTTTGGCCATGAGGGCCTTAAACTGACAATTCCACATGCTAAAATACCAGCAGTACTTGATTACACAGTTAAAGAAGAAAATGATCCCTCAGACAGATCAACCTGATTTCAAAGAGATGCAGGATTTGCTGCATGCAGCAGAACAGGTGGGAAAGCATACCTTACAGTGTGGTTTTGATTCATTGGAAGTCTCATGTAGAGCAGCTGTCACAGGATCTGTAATATGTAGACATGCTTGGCTAAAAGAACAAGCCTTACCAGAACATGTCAAAGCAAAGTTATTGGATGCTCCATTGCAGAAAGATGTGTTATTTGGTGTCAAAGCAGAGGAAGTTTTAAAGAAAATGGAAGAAAAGGCAAAATCTATGCAGACAGTTAAAGATTTTTTATAGGTACAACCTCCTCGTTTCAGCAGAAACTGGCCATCAAAAAACTGGTCCTTTCCTGCATCAGACAGACGCCCAAGGGGCAGAGGCCAGCCACAAGGTTCTTTCAGGCCTAGACAATGGCGTACAACAACTCAGAGGTGGAGACAAAAGATCTCAACCCTTCAGGAAACAAACACAATGACTTCCCTCTTCGCCTGCCAAGCAAAATTGCCCTGGCAGCACCTTTGGGAGGAAAACTGGCTCTATTTCCAGAAAATTAGCGCATCATAATGAAGGACAAATGGGTTCTAGATATTATTACCCGAGGCAACAGATTTCATTTTCACACTTTACCACGGATGAGAGGCATGCCAAATCTGCCTCCAAACCAATGGGCAGAGGCACAAACGCAAATTTCAGCTCTCATGGATATGAAAGCAATTCAAAAGGTACCTACAAAGGAGCAAGGCCAAGGTTTTTACTCAAGACTATTTCTAGTACCAAGAAAGGACAAAGCCTGGAGACCCATTTTCGACCTCTCAATTCTAAACACATACCTGGAGGTACCCAAATTCAAAATGCTCACACTACAGCAGCTTCTTCCCATGCTGGACAAGGAGTCTTGGCTGGTAACGTTGGACCTCAGAGGCATACCTGCATGTCCCTATCAGACAAGATTGCAGAAGATACCTCAGATTTTTGGCAGGTACAACGCATTATCAATTCTCTGCATTGCCCTTTGGCTTATCTACTGCACCCAGAGTATTTACGAAATGCTTGGCATCAGTAATTGCATACTGCAGACAACAAGGAATACAAATTTATCCATATCTGGACGACTGCCTGATCCAAGCGGACAGCAAGGCCATTCTATTACAGCATCTGGCATTTGTAACAAAGCTGCTAAGTTGCCTAGGGTACACAGTAAACAAAAAGAAGTCAAAGCTAATACCCTCACAAGACATAATATTCCTGGGTGCCAGCTTAAATACAACGGCCCAGATGGCTTATCTCACGCCAGACAAACAAAAACAACTGACTCAATACTTCAAAAAGATGGCAACTTTTACCCAGCTCACTGCAATGAAAATCCTGCAGGCATTGGAGTTCATGGCATCCTGCATTCAACTAATTCCACATGCAAAGCTGCATATGAGGAAATTACAATGGTACCTGAAAAGTGTATGGACTCAACACAGGCACAGCCTCGAAAACAAGTATACCTCTCATTCCCTGCCTTCAAAAAGAGTTCCTATGGTGGGCTCAAGCATGTCAAATAAACAAGGGTCTTCCTTTTGTCTTACCTCCAGCAAACCAAACTATGACAACAGATTCTTCAGACTATGCCTGGGGAGCACACATTGCAGGACAGTGCATACAGGGCAAATGGTCTGCAAAACAAATGCATCTACACATCAACCAAAAGGAGATGCTAGCTGTGCAAAATGCACTGACAGCCTTCAAGGACTTCTTGCATCCAGGACAACTACTAATAAGGACAGACAACACCACAGTTATGTGGTACATAAACAGGGAGGAACACACTCCTACCCTTTATGCAGATAGGCAATGACCTTGTGGAACACAGCATTGATTTACCAAGTACAACTGCAAGCACAATTCCTGCCAGGAAAGGAAAACATATTGGCAGACGAATTAAGCAGAAATTTGGCAGATCCTCACGAGTGGAGACTACACCCACAAGTATTTTCAATGATAACTCAAAGGTGGGGCCGTACAGACATAGATCTATTTGCCTCCCCCACATTTGCCAACTACAGAAATTTTGCAGAAGGACTTATCATTCCCTAGCCTGGAAAGTGGACGCCTTCTCATTCAATTGGACAGCATTGACAGTCTATGCCTTCCCACCACTACCTCTCTTGACCAAGGTATTACTGAAAGTCAGATCAGAGAGACCACAAATGATCCTCATTGCTCCGCACTGGCCACATCAGCAGTGGTACCCATTACTAAGGACCTTGACTCGCAGCACTCCATGGATCTTACCTCAATTCCCACTTCTGTTGACTCAGCAAAACTCTCATCCTTCACAGTCAGCTCAGGACTTTAAATTTAGCTGCATGGAGAATACCCTGAATTATCAATCAACACTTCTCTCAAAGGACGTCCTGAATGTCATTTTGGAGGCCAGGAGGCCCAGCACCAGAAAAACTTACTCAGACAAATGGAAAAGATTTTGTGCATGGAACCAGGCTAAAGGCCAAAATCCTTGGATACCAAACATTCCTCAAATACTGATGATATCAGATTCCAACAGGAGTCACCACATGGAAAAGTTGAATAAAAATAATGTCTTTTATTGAGCCATAAAAACACACAAGCGCTTTCACGTAGTTGGACTACGCTTCTTCAGGTGTATTTATCATTAAAAAACTTGCCTTCTTATATACAGAGATTTTTTTGGCGCGCAAGCCAAAAGAACAATAATCAGTAGTTAATAATGTAATTAGCAACAGCTATTCTTTGGAATACCAGTGGAGGTATAAAGCAAATCAACGGACCTGCCTGTGACAGCCAGAAAAAACACAAATCCAAACAAACAAATGGCATACACATAATTCCATTCCATATGTTTGTAAGATTACGCCAAACTGGATCTAATAAATGCTTAAGCCGCATATAAATATTACTATTGTAAACACCAGTGAATGAATAACGAACTAAAGTAGAGCTGTAAAACCTATTTCAGAGGTTAGTTAGACAAATCTAAGTTGATATAATAATTAAAACTCTAGTAAAACAGCTAACTAAACATCTGTTTCAGTATTGATGATGAAACATATATAATATATAGAAATCGGCTTAACAATGAACCCAAATGTGAATTTCATATATACAAAACAGTGCCCACATCTCAGCTTCAAATAGTCAGAGATGCATAGTATAAAGAACTTGTCACTTTAAAACGTTAATAGTTGAAACATACGCAATTAAGACTTTCTTCATCAACTAATAAACTATGTTAGGGGGATAGCTCACTATTGCATCTTCCGAAATTAAAGAAATACAAACGTAGTATCCAGGTCTATTAAGAAAACCGACAGTCAATTATCACAATTTGTAAAGTCACTCAAATAAAATGAGATCTGGTTAAAATATGTTAAAAAGCATTAAGGACAATGTTGTTTATAAAAAAAACCCAGCATAATCCTAAACAATCATGCTCTATATATAAAATAAAACATATAGGAATGACTGGTTCATTAACAAACAGTATATATAATGTAGTTTTAAAAAAGTCTAAAAGTCAAGCAATACGCCTTCTGGGGTAAACATCTTATAAAACAAAAATGCCTATATTCAACTTCCTTAAGAACATCGCATATCAACAAAGGAACATCGCGTATCAACAAAACGATATAACGATACGCATATGCAAAATAAATACATTTATAAACCAATATTAAACATGGAATTATATTAAAAGATGCTTGAAATTCAAATATGATACATAATAAACAAAGGCTATAGTGTTCATAAAACTCATACATAATGCATTCTACATTATCGTGCTATGGAATACCTACATTCAACATCCCATGTATAATACTGCCAATAAATAATAATAGTCAAAATTTATCCTGAACAATAATGCCTGTTATATTTGCAAAACTCATGGATAAAAGCATGTAAGAAGCAATAGTTTAGTAAGTCTGAGCGTAGTAACGCTGGTACTTCACTCATAAAACCATACTAAACCCGAGCTGTACTGACAGCTAAATGTAAACAGGCCATAAAGACAACAAAGATCATATTGCTAGTGTCAAAATTATGGAATTGAAAAAATTATGAAACTGGTATGACGATTGACCATCATAGTATTTTCCTTCCAATTACCTATGAAGATGAAAAATTAAAAAAGTAACGAAAAAAGTAGTAAAAAATAATTTTGTGTCATGAATGTTGTATATTTTGAGAAAACTGAATACTGATCTAGTAGGTCAAGCTAATTTAACTAAATGATAAATCCAAAAAGTGAGGCCTAAGCTCCCAGTCAAGATATAAATTATAAATGTTAAGACCACCAAATTATTGTAATTTCCTATTATTCAAAATGGGTTTGACCGATACAGATTGATTGATCCCTGGATATATGTGAGCCTTCAAGGTAAAAATCCATTTAAGTTCTTTCACAGCTAGTTGGTTATTGCTGTCTCCATCTCTAGGGTTTAGAAATATTTTCTCCAAAACTTTAAAACTAAAGGTATGAGTATTGTGTTCAATGATGTGTTTGGCTAAAGCAATTGCATTCGTGTCTCTTCTTAATATCATAACAGTGATTGTAAATTCTATCACGAAGCCGCCTTTTGGTTAACCCTACATAAAATACATCACAATGGTCACAAGTAGCTAAATGAACCAAATTGCTAGTATTACAATCACTGAAAAACCTAGGAATGAAGGTGAAAAGGCCTTCTGGATGTAAAAAACTGATATTCCTAGATATATAGGGACACATAGAACATCGACCACAAGGAAAAGTACCTTGTTTGTCACTATCTTCTTTGTTGTGCTGTACAATCCTTTCTGAGCAAAGAAGCTCCTTCAGATTATGTGATGTTCTATAACTAAACCTTGGGTACTCACCCACTATAGATTTAGTGAAGGGATCTGTTATTAAAACATTCCAATTTCTGGAGATAATTTTATTCAAATTAATAATATCACTAGTGAATCTAGTGACATAGCTCAACTTATCAGTAAATCTCTCATTAGTCCTAAAATGCTGCTTAAAACCAGTCCTATGTTCACTAGCAACTAAACCGTAATTGATATTTAATTTACTTGAAACTTCACATTTGCATTCTGTTATCAACTTGGTGGGATAGCCTCTTTCTCTAAATAAGGCCTCAAGTGTATTAAGTTCTGTTTGCAAAGTGTTACTATCTCTACATATCTTGAATATTCTATGCATCTGACTAGATATTATTCCCTTAAAAGTAAATCTGGGATGCATGCTTTCAAAACGAAGCAACGTATTTCTCCATGTGGGTTTCCTATGTAACGAGGTGACGATCTTATTACCATTAAACTCTAGCTGTAAATCTAAATAGTGTACCTGATTATAAGATGTCTCCACTGTAAACCTCAAAAAAGAAGAGGTGGTTTCTAACTCACTAATAAATTTAATACACTCAGTCTCTGTGCCTTCCCAAGCAAAAAAGACGTCATCCACAAACCTCTTGTAAATCTTAATTCTCTTGAACTCTGAAAGTTTAAATAAATGTTCATGTTCCCAGTTGTGAACCACAAGATGGGCATAACTATTTGCACAGGGGGTGCCCATGGCAACCCCCCATTTCTGCAAATAGAGTTGTTGATGGTATAGGAAGACGTTGTTAAGTATCAGTTCTAATAGATAATTAATTAAAATTTGTCTGTTGTTACTGTAGTCAGATAAACTGACTAGTACCTCATTGATAGCTTGAAGCCCCAGATCGTTTGGAATACAAGTAAAAAGATTTTTAACATCCATAGTAACCAATAGCAACTGTGTATCCTTCTTTTCAAACTCTAAATCTTTTAAGGAATCTATTAATTGGTAAGAATCTCTAAGAATGTTAGGGATGCTATCTACCAAAGGTCTAAGAAGACTCTGTACAAAGGAGGAGATGGTGGAAGTTACCCAACATTCACTTGAGACTATAGGTCTCATCGGTACCGGAGTGATGCCTTTGTGAATCTTCGGTAAACCTTTAATTATAGGAGTTGTGGGAAATTCTATGAGGAAATATTCATAAAGCTCACAACTAATCTGACCACCCATCAGGAGGTCATAAAGATCTAAATGTACAGTTTTAATGATCTTCTTAGTGTTGCTGGGGTAACCTTTTCACACATTATCATCAGATAGAAGATTATTCATAATATTATCATAATCTGAAAAATTCATAACTACAGCTCCCCCTTTGTCTGCTGACTTAATAATGTCTGTGTTATTTATTAAAGCATGCAGAGAGTCTTGTTCTGCTTTAGTAATGTTAAAAAAACAGCATCTTTTCTTATTACAAGCAAACCATTCATAAAAGTCATTCTCACACATTTTTAGAAAACTTTCTACATTGTGAGGCATAAAGGGGATGAAACTGCTTTTAACTCTAAAGAAATTCTTCAAATCTTTCGTGTTTAAAGCGCTATTATTTTTAAACAAGATTTTAAGAGATACATTACGACAAAACAATCTCAAATCAACAAGAACTTCATTAAGAAAACTAGTCTGAGAAGGTATAAAATTAAGACCTTTCTCCAGAAGGGAGAGGTCTGACTCAGATAAAACATGGTCAGAAATATTATATACTAGAGAGTTCAATTTATCTGTTTTCTTGATGTTGTGTACCTTTCTTCGGATCCTTTTCTTTTTCGTGGCCCTCTGCTGTTGGATCGGCCTCTCCATCCTGGTTGTTGCTTTACAGGAAAGGGTAAAAAACAGTTAGTAGCAGGGGCTGAATCCTTGGGCTTAGCTCCTGCTAAAAGAAAAGCTTTAGCTGCTTGCTGGTTCGGAGGGGGTGTGTCACTAGAAGGATTCACATCGTTCAGGTCATTCAGAGGATATGGAGAATGGTTATTAGATATCAATTCATTGTTCAACATATTGGTAGTTGTAGGCATAGAAGAGGGAACTTCATCAAAAACAATATTAGAAGTCCCATTTGTAGGAAGTTCTGAGTTAGAGGCATTAATAAAATTGTTAGTATTAGATGTGGCATGTGTATGTAAGTTTCCAGTTCTAGGCCAAAGGAAAACTTGACCTGAAGCAAAATCATTAGCATCCCTTATAAGTTTTTTCTGTTTCACTAGTTTCAGTCGTTCATTGAAAGAATGAACCTGAGACCAAATACTATCCAGTCTTTTAATGAAATAATCAGTTTTAAAATTTTCCAAAATAACTTTGTATTGTGCATCTATTTTCTTCCTTAAATCAATTGGACAGCATTGACAGTCTATGCCTTCCCACCACTACCTCTCTTGACCAAGGTATTACTGAAAGTCAGATCAGAGAGACCACAAATGATCCTCATTGCTCCGGACTGGCCACATCAGCAGTGGTACCCATTACTAAGGACCTTGACTCGCAGCACTCCATGGATCTTACCTCAATTCCCACTTCTGTTGACTCAGCAAAACTCTCAGATCCTTCACAGTCAGCTCAGGACTTTAAATTTAGCTGCATGGAGAATACCCTGAATTATCAATCAACACTTCTCTCAAAGGACGTCCTGAATGTCATTTTGGAGGCCAGGAGGCCCAGCACCAGAAAAACTTACTCAGACAAATTGAAAAGATTTTGTGCATGGAACCAGGCTAAAGGCCAAAATCCTTGGATACCAAACATTCCTCAAATACTGCAATACTTAACTGAGATGCTACACAAAGGCCTTTCTTTCTCATCCATTAAGATCCATGCTTCAGCCATTTCAGCTCAATATAATACGGATCCTCCCATATTCTCACACCCTTTACTAAGGCAGTTTCTCAGAGGGGCTAGGAATATAAGACCCCCCAGAAAACCCCCAACGCCAGCTTGGGACCTCAACTTTGTTTTAGAAAAATGAGCACTGCCTCCTTTCGAACCAGCCTTCTCAGCAGAACTACAGTACTTGTCATGGAAAACAGCTCTGTTGCTGGCTATCACCTCAGCATGCAGGGTCTCAGAAGTACAGGCACTTATGGCAGTGGAACCTTTCATCATTTTCCATCAGGACAGAGTCTCTTTACAAACTAACCCTACCTTTATGCCAAAGGTAGTATACAGTGTGGCTTTGAATCAGACCATTCATTTTCCCACCTTTTATCCAAACCCCCAGAATAAAGGAGAAAGACTCCTTCACTCTTTGGACATTCACAGACAGCTACGTTACTATTTGGATAAGACAAAGACCTTCAGAAAAACTGACCAACTCTTTGTATCCTATGCTGCAGGTTCACAAGGAAAGGCAATTTCAAAACAGACCATCTCCAAATGGATAGCACATTGTATCTGCTTTTGCTGCTCACACCATGGGAAAGCAGTGCCTGTTAATATTAGGTCCCATTCTACCACGGCTACAGCAACCTCAGCAGCCTTTCTCAGGGGGGGTTCCAACCAAGGACATTCTGGAGGCAGCTACTTGGAGTTCAGTGCACACCTTTACCAAGCGCTACCACCTTCCATTATACTCAAAAACCAGAGTTTGATGTCCTTCAAGGATGCATCTGCAGTCCTTACATATGGGTTGTCCTACCTCAGGCAGCCCTTTGGTCGGCCGGATTCCAAAGTCTGGGTCTGGCGTCGGCTGATGTCGCCCTTTTCCCCGACGTCAGAGCGCCTGGGGTATAAAAGCATCAGCCGACGCCATCTTCCTCAGTCTTTCTTGCCGCGCGGTGCCCGAAGCAGAAGCAGTTCGCAAGTGCCGGTCGGCCAGCTTCTGTGATTTCAGCTACCGAAGTCTTCAAAAAAGCTAAGTACCCCGTTGGGGACTCTTTCTTGCCTCAGCCGATGTCAGATCAAATGGTTAAAGTTAATAATTGTTTAACTTGTGGGAAACAAATACCTCATAAGGATGTCCACTCTTACTGCTTACCTTGCCTAGGCCCAGACCATGACGTCTCGGCCTGTACAGCCTGTTCTTCTTTCAATAAACGCACTCTTATGCGTCGGGCAGAGTTTGCAGAGGAATATTTTGGGCAAATTTACTGTTATAAAATGCCGTCGGAGCTTCCGACAGCTCATTTACCCAAAAAACGGAAGGAGAAGGACCGACACACGCGGTCCGCGGTTTCGGCCGACCACGCCCAGGCCTACCGCGAGTGTCTCGGTCTCTGCTGAAACCGAATCTCTACTGGTTCCGACCGACACCGCACAGCCGGTACCTTCGGTACCGGAGGCCTCCACTGGGTCGGTCTTAGAATTACCGTCTGAAACCGGTGCTCCGGAGATATCAGACACCATTTCTGTGGATAAAACTACTCCAGCACGACTCGTGCTAAATCTGCTAAACAGCCAAAATCTCTCCCTCCCAAGGCTATTCCTCAGGGATCCTTTACAGGTTCACAAATTTTGAGCTTAGCTGAGGACCTTATCACCTTAATCAGGGGCTCTCAGCCACACCCAGACAGGGGCTCTCAACCACCTCCAGGTAAAAGGCCCAGGGTTGAGCAGACAGATCTCCAGTCCTCTGATGAGGCCTCAGATGACTCTGCCCTTTCAGACTACCAGGAGGAGGCCTTTCCGGCCTACGAGGATTCTGATGCAGAGGAATCTATTCCCTCGGCCTCCCCCCCTGAAGAGTTGTCCTTTGGGGAGACCCTTCACTCCATGAGAGAACATTTCAAATGGCAAGGCCAGGAATTCTCTGATTCCAGGAAGAGGTTAAGGACTTTTTTGCATTTACCTCAGCATAGACCTTTGGCTATTCCTCCTGTTTTAAATGTTATAGAAGATGTGTACTCCGAGTCTAGTATTTCCCCAGACTCCCTTCCTCCGGCTCCTGTCAAACCCGACAGGTACTACAGGGTCCCGGACACACATCTATTCCTTTACAAGGGCTACTCGGCTGACCCAGAAACTATTTCCCAGGGGCCTAAAGGGGTTGCAACCACCACTACTAAGAATCCACTTCCTTCTGAAAGGGAATCCAGGGCTTTAGAGAGATGGGGTAAAAAAGTGTATACTTCTTCCACTCTTTCTATGAGAGCATTGAATTGTCAATTCCATATGATACAGTATCAAGAATATCTGTTAGATGAATTGCATAAAAAACTAACCTCGCCTGAACCCCTAGATCGCAAGGCGCTTCAGAATCTGGTGCATGGTGCATAACTCCCAGCAGGTTAGCAACCATTTCTTACAGTGTGGATGTCCTTCAAGAATGCAACTGCAGTCATAACATATGGGTTGTCCTGCCTCAGGCAGCCCTCGGTCGGCCGGATTCCAAAGTCTGGGTCCGACGTCGGCTGATGTCGCATTTCTCTCCGTCAGAGCGGCTGGAGTATATAAGCATCAGCCGACGCCATCTTCTTCAGTCTTTCTTGCCGCGCGGTGCCCGAAGCAGAAGCAGTTCGCGAGTGCCGGTCGGTCAGCTCCTGTATTCTTCGAAAGCGAAGTCATCAAAAAAGCTAAGTACCCCGTTAGGGACCTTTTCTTGCCTCAGCCGATGTCAGAAATTACTGTAAAAGTAAATAATTGTCTGTCTTGTGGTAAACAAATACCTCATAAGGATTTCCATTCTTTCTGCCTCCCTTGCCTTGGCCCAGACCACGACGTCTCGGCCTGTGCCGCCTGTGCTCGCTTCAATAAGCACACTCTCAGGCGCCGGGCGGAGTTCGCTGAAGACTTTTTCGGCGAAAAATTTGATTATATAATGCCGTCGGAACAACCGACAACACATACTCCTAAGAAACGAAAAGACCGGGACCGACATCCTCAGCACGCGTCTTCCACCGACACCATGCCAAAACTTACAGCGAGTGCCCCGGTTCCCTCTGAGGCGGTTATTCCACCGCTTCGAACTGAAGACACCGCATTACCGATACCTCAGATTCCGGAGGCCACTCCGCCAGTTATTGATTTTCCTCCGGATACTGAAACCGAGGAAATGCCTGAGACCATTGCTGTTGATAAGGTCACTAGGCCTACACACGTGCTAAGGCAGCCAGCAAGGCCAAGCATCTTACTGCTAAAACCTTACCTCAGCCTACTCCTGATACTCAAATCATGTCTTTGGCCGCAGATTTAATTTCCCTGATCAGAGGTTCCCAGGCCCATCCTGAGAGAGGATCCCAGCCTCCTCCTGATAAGAGGCCCAGGGTTGAATCCTCTGTCCCTCTTTCTTCAGATGAAGATTCTGAGGACTCTGTTCACTCCGAAAGCCAGGAAGAGCCCTTCCAGACCTATGAGGATTCAGATGCAGAGGTCTCCATTCCCTCGGCCTCTCCTCCTGAGGATATTTCTTTTGGGGAAGTTCTGCATTCCATGAGGGAGCATTTTCAGTGGCAGGGCCAGGAATATTCAGATTCCAGAAAGCGCCTTCGAACATTCCTTAAAAAACCCCAACACAGACCCTTAGCTATTCCTCCTGTGCTTGATGTTTTGGATGATCTATACTCTGACTCCAGTGTTAACGCTGATACTCTTCCTCCTGCTCCTGTCAAGCCTGACAGATACTATAGAGTCCCAGAAACCCATTCTCATTTCTTTAGGGCCCATGCTGTTGATTTAGAAACAATTTCCCAGGGGCCTAAAGGAGTTCCAGCTACCACCTCCAAAAATCCTTTACCTTCCGACAGGGAAGCAAGGTCCTTAGAGAGATGGGGGAAGAAGGTTTACACCTCCACTACTTTATCTATGAGAGCTCTCAATTGCCTCTTTCACATGTTTCAATATCAGGATTTCCTGTTGGATGATTTACAGAAAAAATTGGCCTCTCCTGAACCTTTAGATAGGAAGTCTTTGCAAGAGGCTGTTCATAATTCACAGCAGGTTAGCAATCACTTTCTACAGTGTGGATATGATGCATTGGAAGCTTCATGTAGGGCAGCTATGACAGGGGCGGTCATTCGTAGATATGCATGGTTAAAAGAACAACCTTTACCAGATCATGTTAAGGCAAAACTTCTTGATGCACCCTTGGAAAAGAACAAGCTTTTTGGTGCTAATGCTAAAGATGCGCTAAAGTCCATTGAGGAAAAAGCCAAGTCAGTTCAGACAGTGAAAGATTTCCTCCAGGTTCAGCCACCCAGATTCAGCAGGAACTGGCCTTCTAAAAACTGGTCCTTTCCTAATCCTGAAAGATTTCAAAGGGGCAAAAGCAGGCGTGCCCGAGGAAGAGGGCAATACAGAGGATCCTACAGGGGACGACAATGGCAACCAGCAAACCAAAGAAGTGACACTGGGGTTTCTCTTGCCCCGCAGGGACAATCTCAATGACTTCTAGTTCCGCTGACCAAGGAGCAAACAGAAGCTCCTTTGGGCGGAAAATTATCTTTGTTCTCGAAAAATTGGCACAAACTGACAAAAGACAAATGGATTTTGGACATTACAGACCACGGTTACAGGTTCCACTTTCATACCTTGCCAAGAAAACAGGGCATGCCAAACCTTCCACAAAATCAGAGGGCAGAGGCTATCAAGCAAATTTCTCTGCTTGCTCAGATCAAAGCAATAGAAAAAGTTCCACAACAAGAACAAGGTCAGAGGTTTTATTCAAGACTGTTCCTTGTTCCAAGAAAAGAAACTCAATGGAGACCAATTCTGGATTTGTCCGCTTTAAACACTTTTCTCATAGTACCAAAGTTCAAAATGCTGACTCTACAGCAACTCCTTCCCATGCTGGGCAAGGGGTCTTGGCTGATTACTCTGGACCTCAAGGAGGCATACCTGCATGTCCCTATCAGACACAGCTGCAGAAGATACCTCAGATTTCTTGCAGGGCCAGAGCATTATCAATTCTCAGCATTGCCATTTGGCTTATCTACTGCGCCCAGAGTATTCATGAAATGCCTGGCATCAGTAATTGCTCATTGCAGGCTCCAGGGGATTCAAATCTACCCGTACCTGGACGATTGCCTCATACAAGCGGACGACAAACTAACCTTGACAAAAAACTTGAATTATGTCATACACTTGCTACAGGCTCTGGGATTCAGTCAACTTTCAAAAGTCAAGACTTCGGCCATCCCAGCAAATAACCTTCTTAGGAGCCAAACTAGACACAGCTTCTCAAATGGCTTACCTGACAGAAGACAAGCAAAATAAGTTAACTCATTACTTCAAAAGTTTAGCAAAGCTCACCCAGATGACTGCAAGGAGATTCCTACAGGCCCTGGGTTACATGGCATCCTGCATTCTCCTGGTTCCACTAGCAAGACTACACATGAGAAAGCTTCAATGGTACCTAAAAAGCTTATAACACACACAGCACAGCAACAAAAGCAACTATACCGCTCATTCCATGTCTTCAAAAGGAATTTCTATGGTGGGCCACAGTAAGCCAGTCAAACACAGGTACGTCGTTCAAAAAACCTCAGATAACACAGACCATGACCATAGACGCCTCAGACCTTGGATGGGGGGGGGGTGCACATGGAGGGCAGATGTATTCAAGGACAATGGTCTCCAAAGGAAACACATCTGCATATCAACCAAAAAGAAATGCTGGCAGTAATGCATGCCATCGAGGCCTTTGGACAACAACTTCAGCAAGGCCGCCTACTAATACGGACAGACAACACCACTGTGATGTGGTACATAAACAAGCAGGGGGGCACTCATTCTTACCCCCTTTGCAGACTGACAATGAATCTTTGGGAAAAATCACCGAGTCTAAACATACAGTTACAATCCCAGTTTGTTCCAGGCAAAGACAATGTTCTGGCGGACAGTCTAAGCAGGAATTTCCTAGACCCCCACGAATGGAGGTTACATCCAGACATCTTTATACGACTCACCTCGACATGGGGCAGGACGGATGTAGACTTATTTGCCTCCCACCTCAATCACCACCTACAAAAGTTCTGCTCAAGGACATATCATCCACAAGCATGGAAAATAGATGCTCTCTCATTCAACTGGAGCTCCCTAATAATTTATGCATTTCCGCCTCTGCCACTGATGACCACAGTGTTACTAAAGATCAAAGCAGAGCAGCCCAAGGGGATCCTAATAGCTCCAGACTGGCCAAGACAACACTGGTATCCACTACTACGGAGCATATGTCACAACAAAACGTGGGCCCTTCCCCAATGGCCCCAACTTTTGACTCAACACAACTTCAGGACAGTTCATCCCAACATCCAGACGCTACAGCTAACAGCTTGGGAGATACCATAAATAACCTCAATTTACCTCTCTCCAAGGAAGTTCAGCGGATACTAACAGAAGCCCGCAGACCATCCACCAGAAAGGCTTACCCAGCCAAATGGAAGAGATTCAACATTTGGAATACCAACAAGGGTCATGATGCATCACTTTTGAGCATTCCACTCATTCTGGAATACTTGGCAGATATGCTACATAACGGACTCTCATACTCTTCCATAAAAATACATGCTTCAGCTATCTCAGCTAGATACAACACTGATCCACCTGTGTTTTCACATCCTTTGTTAAGGCAATTTCTTAGAGGAATCAAGAATATAAAGCCCCCAAGAAAGGCACCAGTACCAGCTTGGGACCTCAATTTTGTCCTAGAAAACTTGACTCTACCTCCCTTCGAACCAGCAGCTTCTGTGGATTTACAATTTCTTTCCTGGAAGACAGCTTTCCTGTTGGCCATTACCTCAGCAAGAAGGGTTTCGGAATTACAGGCCCTAATGGCAATACCACCATTCATAACCTTTCACAGAGACAGGGTCTCCTTACGAACCAACCCTACCTCTCTGCCAAAAGTGGTATCTAGGGTTTCTTTAAATCAAGCAATTCACCTGCCTACTTTCTTTCCCAATCCTGAGAACAAAGGGGAAAGACTGTTACATACCTTGGACATTCACAGACAACTTCGCTACTACCTAGACAGAACCAAGACCAGTAGGAAGTCTGATCAGCTTTTTGTAGCTTACGCCCCTGGAGTACAAGGAAAAGTAATTTCCAAACAGACACTTTCAAAATGGATTGGACATTGCATCAGATTCTGTTATTCCTTCCATGGAAAGAGTGTGCCAGCCAATGTCAGACCACACTCCACCAAGGCTACAGCCACCTCTACAGCATTCTTAAGAGGGGTGCCTACAAAAGACTTTCTAGAAGCTGCTACATGGAGCTCCGTGCATACATTTTCCAAACACTACAACCTCCCTTTATATTCCAGATCCAGAGCAGGCTTTGCTTCGGCAGTCCTGCAGGGATTGATAGCTACACCATCCTTTTCTTAGAGCATACCACTTCCCCCAGCTAAGCTATGGTATTCAACCCATATGTTATGACTGCAGTTGCATTCTTGAAGGACATAGTACAGTTTTGTACCTACCATAAATGTAGATGTCCAATAGATATGCAACTGCAGTCGGGTTTTCCCTCCCTCCTTCCCCTCTATGTCTTGGGTCCACTCTTCTCCCTGTTATCCTTAGCTGGGGATATCTGTTATGGTGCATCTGTTTATTGCTTATTTATTTGTCTGGAAACCTATTATTGTTTTCCAATTTGATTACAGCCTTCCTTGGAGGGCACCTGGCATCTGGGGCAAGAAACAGTGAAGAAGATGGCGTCGGCTGATGCTTATATACTCCAGCCGCTCTGACGTCGGAGAGAAATGCGATATCAGCTGACGACGGACCCAGACTTTGGAATCCGGCCGACCGAGGGCTGCCTGAGGCAGGACAACCCATATGTTATGACTGCAGTTGCATATCTATCGGACATCTACATTTATGGTAGGTACAAAACTGTACTTTATGATGCATTGGAAGCTTCATGTAGGTCAGCAATGACAGGTGCAGTCATACGTAGACATGCTTGGCTGAAGGAACAAACACTGCCAGATCATGTTAAAGCAAAACTTCTGGATGCACCACTGGAAAAACAAAAGTTATTTGGTTCCACGGCTCAAGAGGTCTTAAAGAAATTTGAGGAAAAGGCTAAATCAGTACAAACAGTCAAAGATTTTCTCCAGGTCCAACCACCAAGATTCAGCAGAAATTGGCCTTCTAAGAATTGGTCCTTTCCAGACACAGACAGATTTCAAAGAGGCAAAAACAGGCGTGCCAGAGGTAGAGGGCAAGCTAGAGGCTCCTACAGAGGACTTCAATGGCAGCCTCCTAACCAGAGAGGTAGTGCAGGACCTACAACTGCTGCACAAGGACAATCTCAATGACTTGACTTTGACCCCGCCAACCAGGGCTCAATTGGAAGCACCTTTGGGCGGAAAGCTATCTTTATTCTCAGAAAATTGGCACAGTATTACAAGGGACAAATGGATACTGCAAATAATAGACAAAGGATACAGATTCCATTTTCATACATTACCAAAAAGACAAGGCATACCAAACCTGCCACCGAATCAAAGGGCAGAGGCTTTCAAGCAAATTTCCAACCTACTGCAAATGAAAGCAATAGAAAAGGTTCCTCTCACAGAACAAGGCCAAGGATTTTATTCCAGACTATTCCTTGTCCCAAGAAAAGAAAAGCAATGGAGGCCTATTCTGGACTTGTCCGCACTGAATACTTATCTCATTGTGCCAAAATTCAAAATGCTGACCTTACAGCAACTCCTTCCCATGCTGGGCAAGGGGTCCTGGCTGGTAACTCTAGACCTCAATGAGGCATACCTGCATGTCCCTATCAGACAAAGATGCAGAAGACACCTCAGATTTCTTGCAGGTTCAGAGCATTATCAATTCTCAGCATTGCCCTTTGGCTTATCTACTGCGCCCACAGTATTCACGAAATGCCTGGCATCAGTAATTGCACATTGCAGACTTCAGGGGATTCAAATATATCTATACCAGGACGACTGCCTTATACAAGCGGACAGCCAACAAACATTGGTAAAACACTTGAATTATGCCATCCGCCTACTTCAAGCCTTGGGATACACAGTCAACATTCAGAAATCAAGACTTGTTCCATCCCAAAGAATAATTTTTCTGGGTGCAAAACTGGATACAACCACCCAAATGGCTTTTCTCACAGAAGAAAAACAGCAACTACCAGATTATTTCAGAAATCTGACAACACAAACCCAACTGACTGCAAGGAAAATCCTGCAGGCCCTGGGTTTCATGGCATCTTGCATTCTTCTGATTCCACAAGCAAGGCTGCATATGAGGAAACTACAATGGTACCTAAGGAGTCTATGGTCTCAACACAGTCACAGCCTAGAAGCTTTGATCCCCCTCATTCCATGCCTTCAAAAGGAATTTCTGTGGTGGGCTCAAGCAAGCCAGTCAAACATGGGGTCTGCCTTTCAGCAAACCAAATATCAGCCAAACCATTACAACGGATGCCTCAGACCATGGATGGGGAGCACACATGGAAGGCAGATGCATTCAAGGACAATGGACACAAAAAGAATTGCGCCTGCACATAAACCAAAAGGAAATGCTGGCAGTGATACATTCAATCGAGGCCTTCGAACACTTCCTGCATCAAGGCCACCTGCTAATAAAGACAGACAATACCACAGTTTTGTGGTACATAAACAAGCAAGGAGGTACCCATTCTTACCCTCTTTGCAGGCTGTCAATGAATCTTTGGGAACTTTCCCTAAAACTCAATATAGAGTTGCAATCCCAGTTTGTACCAGGAAAAGACAATGTACTGGCGGACAGCCTAAGCAGAAACATCATGGATCCACACGAATGGATGTTGCACCCAGACACGTTTCTTCAGATAACACAATCATGGGGAAGGCCGGACATAGATCTTTTTGCCTCCCACCACAACCATCAACTGAAGAAATTCTGCACAAGGACATACCATCCACAAGCATGGAAAGTGGACGCCCTCTCTTTCAGCTGGAATACTCTAACAGTATATGCATTCCCACCTCTTCAGTTAATGACCAAGGTCTTACTGAAGATCAGGACAGAACAACCAAAAGTGATTCTGATAGCTCCGGACTGGCCAAGACAACACTGGTACCCACTGTTAAAGAGCATGTCATGCACGAAACCGTGGCCTCTTCCACAATGGCCACTTCTTCTGACACAGCACAATTACAAAACTCTGCACTCCAGCCTAAAAACCTTGCAGCTGACAGCCTGGAAAATACCTCGACTCCTTGCCACGATCATCATCATCTCACCAAGTCCATAAACCTTCCACCTGGCAGCTCCATCCTTAGCACTTTGTCTCCCTAGAGCATATCTCCACATAAACTATCCAAAAGAGTAAAGGATATCATCATGGAAGCTCGGCGGCCATCCACAAGAAAGGCATATTCAGCAAAATGGAAAATATTTCGCACTTGGAACACCACAAAGGGCCAAGATCCGACAGTGATGAGCATTCCACATATCCTGGAATACTTGGCAGAAATGCTCCATAATGGGCTTTCTTACTCTTCCATAAAAATTCATGCTTCTGCAATTTCAGCAGAGTACAACACTGATCCACCTGTATTTTCTCATCCTCTGCTAAGGCAGTTTCTAAGAGGGATAAAAAACATCAACCCTCCAAGGAAACCACCAGTGCCTACATGGGACCTTAACTTCATGTTGGAAAAATTAACTCTACCTCCCTTTGAACCAGCAGCATCTTCAGAACTACAGTTCCTGTCTTGGAAGACTGCCTTCCTTCTGGCCATAATGTCAGCAAGAAGAGTATCTGAGTTACAGGCCCTCATGACAGTACAACCATTTCTCATTTTTCATCAGGACAGAGTCTCATTGAGAACCAATCCTTCATTCATGCCAAAGGTGGTATCCAGGGTCTCGCTGAACCAAGCTATTCACCTGCCTACCTTCTTTCCAAATCCACAAAATAAAGGAGAGAAACTTCTGCATACCCTGGACATTCACAGACAGTTGCGCTACTACTTGGACAGAACTAAGACTTACAGAAAAACTGACCAGCTCTTTGTAGCATATGCTGCTGGTGTACAAGGAAAAGCAATTTCCAAACAGACAATTTCAAAATGGATAGGGAATTGCATTCGATTCTGTTACTCTTTTCATGGCAAATCTGTGCCAGCTAACATTAGACCTCATTCCACCAGAGTCACAGCCACCTCCACAGCCTTCTTAAGAGGGCTGGCTAAAAATGACATTTTAGAAGCTGCTACGTGGAGCTCCATGCATACATTTTTCAAGCATTACAACTTACCTTTATATTCCAGATCCAGAGCAGGCTTTGCTACTGCAGTCCTGCAGGGCATGTTAGTTACACCATCCTTTTCATAGGTCCTACCACCCCCAGCTTGGCTATGGTATTCTACCCATATGTAAGGACTGCAGATGCATCCTTGAAGGACATAGTACAGTTTTGTACCTACCATAAATGTAGATGTCCGATATGTATGCATCTGCAGTCAGGTTTTCCCTCCCTCCTACCCCTCTGTGGTATTCTTTGGGTGCTTATCCCTCATTCTAGCTAGCTGGGGTTATCTATTATGGTGTATTTGTTTTATATTGCTGTGCATGTTTGGAATTTTTCCATCTCTCCAAATTTAGCCTTCCTTAGAGGGCACCTGGCATCTGGGGCAAGAAAAACTGAGGAAGATGGCGTCGGCTGACGCTTTTATATGCCAGGCGCTCTGACGTCAGGGAAAAGGGTGACATCAGCCGACGCCGGACCCAGACTTTGGAATCCGGCCGACCGAAGGGCTGCCTGAGGCAGGACAACCCATATGTAAGGACTGCAGATGCATACCTATCGGACATCTACATTTATGGTAGGTACAAAACTGTACTTTTTGCCACTGCAGTTCTGCAGGGCATCCTAGCTTCACCTAACCCAGTTTAGTACCAGCCACCCATCCATAGCTTTGGGATTCAACCCAAGTGTGATGACTGCAGCAGTATAACACGATGAACATAGTACAGTTTTGTACCTACCATAAATGTAGATGTTCGAGTGTATATACTGCTGCAGTCCAGGTTACCCTCCCACCATCCCCTCTACATACCTGGGTGTTAGTTATAACTCCATGTACATCAGTCTATTGGATGCATGTCTATATGGTGTGTTTGCTAACAGCTAGTACTATTGTTTATCTACGAAGGTATTTTTGCATAGTTATTTGTATTGCCTTCCTAGTTGGGGGCACCTGACATCTGGGGCAAGAAAAACTGAAGAAAATGGCGTGGCTGCCTTTTATCCCCTGTCGCACTGACGCCAGGGAAGAAGCGACGACAACCGACGCCTTGGACCAAGACTTTGGGATTCGCCGACTATGGACCCTGACGGCAGGATAACCCAAGTGTGATGACTGCAGCAGTATATACACTCGAACATCTACATTTATCGTAGGTACAAAACTGTACTTTTTCGGAGTCAAGCTTGACCCCTGACTCCTTACCTCTGGCTCCCAGTAAGCCGGACAGATATTACAGGGTCCCTGACTCGCATACATTTTTATTTAGAAACCTTGCTGCTGATCCTGAAACTATTTCACAGGGTCCAAAGGGAGTTAAGGCCTCAACAGCAAAAAATCCTACCCCCTCTGACAGAGACTAAAGGGCACTGGACAGATGGGGAAAAAAGGTTTATACATCTGCAACCTTGGCAGTCAGGGCCTTAAACTGTCAGTTTCATATGCGTAAGTACCAACAGCATGTTATGGGATTGGTGAAACAGAAAAAGATGATTTCAGAATGTGCAGAAATTAAAGAATTGCAGGAATTATTTCATGCAGCTGAACAAGTAGGAAAGCATACTGTGCAATGTGGTTTTGATTCCTTAGAGGCCTCCTGCAGGGCCGCAGTTACTGGATCTGTGATTAGGAGGCATGCCTGGTTAAAGGAACAACATTTGCCTGATCATGTTAAAGCTAAACTGCTAGATGCACCTTTACAGCATGATTCTCTGTTTGGTATTAAGGCAGAAGAGGCTTCAAAGAAAATGGAAGACAAAGCTAAGTCTATGCAAACTGTTAAAGACGTCTTACAAATGCACCACCAAGATTCAGTAGACACTGGCCTACAAAAAATTAGTCCTTTCCTGTGTCAGACAGAGCTCAAAGGGGCAAATCCAGACGCCCTAAGGGTTCCAGATACCAGGCGCAAGATTCATACTGGTCAAAGCAATGGGGCGCTTCCACCTCCAAATCTGGAGGAGATAAAGCGCAAACCTACAGAAAGCAATCCCAATGACTTCCCTCTGCCTACACCAAGCACTTAACTATTGGCAGCACCCATAGGGGGAAAATTAGCACTTTTTGCTCAAAATTGGCAGTTAATAACTCCGGACAAGTGGGTACTAAACATCTTATCACAGGGATACAGGTTCCATTTCCACACACTGCCAATGGCAAAGGGTTGGCCAGATCTGCCAAAAAAATCAATGGGCAAGAGGCACAGAAACAGGTTACGTCCCTCATGGATATGGGGTCATTCAGATAGTACCAGAACAGGAAAAAGGACAAGGTTTTTACTCAAGACTGTTCTTGGTACCCAGAAAGGACAAGGCCTGGTGGCCAGTACTGGATTTATCGATTTTGAACATGTACCTGAACATTCCAAAATTCAAAATGCTGACTTCGCAGCACCTTCTGACCATGCTGGACAAGAATGCCTGGCTGATGACTTTAGACCTAAAAGAGGCATACCTGCATGTTCCAATAAGACAATCGTGCAGAAGATACCTCCGATTCAAGGCTGGCTTAATGGATTACCAATTCTCTGCACTGCCCTTTGGCTTATCTACTGCGCCCAGGGACTTTACAAAGTGCCTGGCACCAGTAATTGCGTTTTGCAGACAAAGAAGTATGCAAATATATCCTTACTTAGACGACTGTCTCATTCAAGCAGAGAACAAGGACACTCTTCTTCGACACCTGGTGTTTGTGAAAAGGCTTCTAACATGCCTAGGGTACACAATGGACGAAAATAAATCACAGCTGGTACCCTCTCAAAAGATAACATTCCTGGGTGCAAGCTTGAGTACAACTGCCCAGATGACTTGCCTCACGCCAGACAAGCAAAGGCAACTGACTGCTTACTTCAAACTGATGGCAACAAAAACCCAGTCTTTTGCAAGGCAAATTCTGCAGGCTCTGGACTTCATGGCATCCTGCATCCTACTGATTCCATATGCAAGACTGCATATGAGGAAACTTCAAAGGTACCTAAAAAGTTTATGGAGTCAACATTCTCAGTCTGGAAACAATGATTCCTCTCATTCCCTGCCTGCAACAGGAGTTTCTATGGTGGGTAAAGAAATGTCACCAAAACATGGGACGGTCCTTCACTCTACCCCCTGCCAGCCAAACCTTAACAGACGCATCAGATTATGCCTGGGGGGGCCCACATGGCAGGAAGATGCATTCAGGGCATATGGACACCAAAACAAATGCATCTGCATGTCAACCAGAAAGGGATGCTAGCTGTTCAAAATGCCCCAACAGCCTTCAAGGACTTACTTCATCCAGGACAACTACTGATAAAGACAGACAACACCACAGTTGTGGTATATAAGCAAGGGGCCACACACTCGTACTCCCTTTGCAGATTAGCCATGGCACTGTGGGACACAGCTTTGACCTACCAATTACATCTTCAAGCTCAATTCCTGCCAGGAAAACCAAACACTCTGGCAGGTGATTTTAAGCAGAAAGCTTATAGATCCTCATGAGTGGAAACTAAATCCACAAGTCTTCAGCATGATAACAGAGAAATGGGGGAGCCCAGACATAGATCTATTTGCCTCTCCTCACAATTATCAATTGAAAAGATTCTGCACAAGGACTTATCACAGACAAGCTGGAAAGTGGACGCCCTATCCTTCAGTTGGAAAAACCTATCCGTTTACGCCTTTCCTCCTCTGCCTCTTCTCCCCAAAGTCCTCCTAAAAGTCAAACAAGAGAAACCAAAGATGATACTAATTGCTCTGGACTGGCCCCGCCAACACTGGTACCCAATCCTAAGGAACTTGTCTCAATACCCAGCTTGGAACTTGCCTCAAAGACCACAACTACTGTCCCAGCAAAACAATCTGATCCTGCACAGTCAACTACAGACCCTGAACCTGACAGCATGGCTGATCATGTAGTCAAACACCACCTCTCAGTAAAGCTGTGATGGATGTGATTTTGGAAGCCAGAAGGCCTAATACTAGAAAATCTTATGCTGACAAATGGAAGAGATTCTGTGCTTGGAATCAAGCACAAGGAACTGATACAGCAGAACTAAATATTCCTTAGATATTACAATACTTAACTGAGATGCTTGACAAAGGCCTATCTTTCTCATCAATTAAAATCCATGCCTCTGCAATTTCGGCTCATTATAATACAGAGCCACCAATCTTTTCTCATCCTTTACTAAAGCAGTATCGTAGAGGAGCCAAAAATGTAAGGCCTCCTAGATCATCATCATTGCCTGCATGGGACCTCAGTTATGTGTTGGAAAAGCAAACCCTGCCTCCAGTTGAACCAGCTGCTACCGCTGATATAAAGTTCTTATCATGGAAAACAGCTCTGCTACTAGCAATTACTTCAGTAAGAAGAGTTTCAGAGCTACATGCCCTCACGGCTGTTGAGCCTTTTATCATATTTTACCCAGGCAGGGTGTCTCCGAGGACAAATCCTACTTTTATGTCTAAGGTGGTTTCTAGTGTGGCTCTTAATCAAACAATTCATCTGCCAACCTTTTATCCAAATCCGCAGAACAAGGGGGAGCGAATTCTGCATTCCTTGGATGTACACAGACAGCTAAGATTCTACTTGAGCAGGACTAAAGCTCTAAGAAAAACTGAGCAATTACTAGTGGCATCTGCTGCAGGATTAGAAGGCAAGGCTATTTCAAAGCAGACAATTTCAAAGTGGATAAGCCACTGCAGCTGTTTCTGCTATTTACACCATGGTAAACCTGTACCCAAGGGCATTAGGTCTCATTCCACCAGAGCTGCAGCTACTTCAGCAGCCTTTCTCAGCGGAGTACCAACCAAAGACATTCTAGAGGCTGCTACTTGGAGTTCTGTTCACACCTTTACAAAGCATTATCATTTGCCTCTCTACTCTAAAACCAGGGCAGGTTTTGCCACTGCAGTTCTGCAGGGCCTTATAGCCACTCCTAATGCTGTTTAGCTCCAGTCTCCCAACCATACTTTGGGATTCTACCCAAATGTAATGACTGCAACAGTGAAACACAAAGAACATAGTTGTGTGCACTTACCATAAATGTAGATGGTCGAGTGTATTCACTGTTGCAGTCCAGGTTGCCCTCCCTCCACCCCCCTGTAATTCTGGAGTTTATCTTTCCTTCTCTATCTTCTACAACCTATGTGGTGTATTTGTTTGTAGATGAAGGTAAAGTTTATATTGATGCATGTATATGTATATATATATATGTGTGTGTGTGTGTGTGTGTGTGTGTATATATATGTATATATATATATATATATATATATATATATATATGTATATATATATATATATATATATATATATATATATATATATATATATATAGAGACACACACACACACATATATATATATATATATATATATATATATATATACATACATACATACACACACACACACATATATATATATATATATATATATATATATATATGCAATAATGTAATTTTTTTTGCTACCTTTTTGGAGGCACCTGACATCGGGGGCAAGAAAAACTAAAGAAAATGGCGTCTGCTGCATGTTTTATACCCCTGACGCGTCATGGATGAGGAGACAGCAACCGACACAGGACCTAAGACTTTGGAATTCAGGCCGACTAAGGGCAACCTGCCAGTAGATTACCCAAATGTAATGACTGCAACAGTGAATACACTCTAACATCTACATTTATGGTAAGTGTACACAACTGTACTTTGCAGTCATTACATTAGGGTAATCTGATGGCAGGTTGCCCTCAGTCAGCCTGAATAACAAAGTCTTGGGTTCTATGTCGGTTGCTGTCTCTCCTTCCATGACGTAAGGTCATCAGGGGTATAAAACATGCAGTAGACTCCATTTTAATCCGTCTTTCTTGCCGTGCGGTGTCCGAAGCAGAAGCAGTTCGCAAATGCCAGTCGGCCGACTCCTGAAATTTTCGTTTAAGAGTTTCAGAACCGAAGTCTTCAACTAAAGCCAAGTACCCCATTGGGGAAACTTCTTCTTGCTCCTTACCTATGTCAGTAAAAGTTAATAAATGCATTACTTGTGGGAAGCAAATACCTCATAAGGATTTTCATTTGTACTGCATTCCTAGCCAATGCCCTGACCACAACGTGCTTTGCTGTCGGTTTTGTGCTAAATTTAACCAACGCATTGTTAAGCGTCTGTATATTTTTGCTTCTAAATATTTTGGCTCAAGATTTAACTATCCAGAAATGTCGTCTGCTAGCAATCCGACTACCGGAATTCACAAAAAAAGCAAAGAAAAAGACAGATGGACCGGCGAGGTCCAAAACTGACGAAGCTTCTCCTACGCCAGTTGCCTGTTTGCCGGTGTTCAGTGAGGTGCTTTCGCAGCCCCCTGATGCCTGCTGCTTTTGATTCACAGGCCTCTACCGAGACCCATTCGGAGTCCGGTATGCCGCGAGACACTTCAAGTATTGAACCCGCGGATATCTCTCCCTTAGATGGGTCCAGAGCCGCTGAGCAGGCACCGGCTTCTGAGGGTGTTTTCAGGCCTAAAGATTTGTATATTAAACAGACGCTATCATCAAAAACAAGGCCAAAACCAACTTCTATGTCTAAAAAACCAATGCATGGGACACGTGTTCAGGCCCCTATGCCTAAAATACAAATGATCAAAATGGCTGAGGATTTAATTACCTTGATCAGGGGTTCCCAACCCCCTCCTGCTAAGAGGCCTAGGCAAGGCACTGATTATGAATCTTCAGATCAGGTTTCCATTTCTTCTGATTCCTCTTCTGATCAGGAATTTCCTGTTCCACCTTATGAGGACTCTGATGCAGAAGAATCCGTCCCTTCTGCTTCTCCTCCTGAGGATTTTTCTTTTGGAGAAACTTTGCATATCTTAAGGGAACATTTTCATTGGGAGAGTCAGGATTTCTCAGAATCCAAAAAGAGGCTTGGGAATTTCCTCCTCCTTTCTCAGCATAGGCCTTTAGCTATACCCTCCTGTTTTAGACATTGTTGATGATGTTTTCTCAGAATCCAGCATGACTCCTGATTCCCTGCCTCTGGCTCCTAGTAAGCCAGACAGATATTACAGGGTTCTTGACTCCCACAAGTTTCTTTTTAAAAACCCTACTGCTGACCCTGAAACAATTTCTCAATGTCCCAAGGGTGTTAAGGCTTCTACTGCTAAAAATCCTACCCCTTCTAATAGAGACTTCAGGGCGCTGGATAGATGGGATAAGAAGGTTTACACATCTGCAACCCTGGCAATCGGGACTTTAAACAGTCAATTTCATTTGCTTAAATAGCAGCATGTCATGGGCTTAGTGAAACAGAAAATTATGTTGATTTCTGACTGTGTGGAAAATAGAGTTACAGGATTTATTGCATTCAGCTGAACAAGTTGGAAAGCATACTTTGCAATGTTGTTTTGATTCCTTGGCGGCCTCTTGCAGGGCCGCCGTAACTGGATCTGTGATAAGAAGGCATGCTTGGCTCAAGGAGGAAAATCTGCCTGATTATATTAAAGCAAAATTGTTGGATGCTCCTTTACAACAGGACAGTCTTTTTGGTAATAAGGTAGAAGAAGTTTTAAAAAAGATGGAAGACAAAGCTAAATCTATGCAAACTGTAAAAGATTTCCTACAAGTGCAGCCACCCAGGTTCAGTAGGCACTGGCCTACTAAGAATTGGTCCTTTCCAGTACCCAACAGAGCCGCTCAGGTCAAACCCATATGCTTCAAAGGCTCCAGCTTTCAGTCACAAGGAACTTACAGAACAAAGCAATTGGGTGCCTCCACCTCCAAATCTGGAAGTACCAAGGCACCCCCCTTACGGTAAACGGTCTCAGTGACTTTCCTCTGCCATTTCCAAGCACTTATCTTTTTTGAGCCCCTTTGGGGGGGGAACTTAACACTTCATGCACAAAATTGGCATCTATTTACCCAGGTCAAGTGCATCTTAAATATAGTATCCCAGGGGTACAGATTTAATTTCCACACGTTGCCAATTCCAAACGGATGGCCAGATCTGCCTCCAAATCAGTGGGCAGAGGCCCAGAAACAAGTTATGCCCCTCATGGATATGGGGACTATTCAACCAGTACCAGAAAAGGAAAAAGGACAAGGTTTTTATTCAAGACTTTTCCTGGTACCCAGAAAAGACAAATCATGGCATCCAATTCTGGACTTATCCATTCTAAATACTTTCCTGGACATTCCAAAATTCAAGATGCTGACTCTACAACAGTTACTGCTTATGCTGGGCAAGGATGCCTGGTTGGTAACTCTAGACTTAAGAGGCTTACCTGCATATCCCAATCTAGGAATCTTGCAGAAGATGCCTCCGCTTCAAAGTAGGCTATTTGCATTAGCAGTTCTCTGCACTGCCCTTTGGCTTATCTACTGCGCCCAGGGTCTTCACAAAGTGCCTGGCACCAGTAATTGCATTTTGCAGACAAAGAAACATTCAAGTTTATCCTTATCTGGATGGTTGTCTAATTCAGGGAGAAAACAAGGACACTCTTCTACAGTATCTGACGTTTGTAAAAAGGCTTTTAACATGCCTAGGGTACACCATAAACAAAAAGAAATCACAACTGGTACCCTCTCAAATAATTACTTTCCTGGGTGCAGGCTTGAATACAACTGCCCAGAAGGCTTACCTCACGCCAGACAAATTCAATTGATGACATACTTCAAACAAGTGGCCACAAAAACCCCAGCTATCTGCAAGACAAATTCTGCAGGCCTTGCGGTTCATGGCTTCCTGCATTGTCCTAATTCCATATGCAAGACTGCGTATGAGGAAACTTCAGTGGTACCTAAAAAACTTATGGAGTCAACATTGTCACAGCCTGGAAACTATGATTCCTATCATTTCTTGCCTGCAACAGGAGTTCTTACGGTGGGCAGAGGCCTGTCACCAAAACAAGGGACTGTCGTCCATTCCACCCCCTACCACCCAAACCCTGACTACAGACGCATCAGATTATGCTTGGGGGGCCCATCTGGCAGGGAGATGTATTCAGGGTGAATGGAGCCCAACTCAAATGTACCTACATATCAACCAGAAAGAAATGCTAGATGTCCTTCAAGGATGCATCTGCAGTCCTTACAAATGGGTTGTCCTGTACCTACATATCAACCAGAAAGAAATGCTAGTTGTACAGAATGCTCTGACAGCCTTTAAGGACTTTCTTCATCTAGGACAACTAATGATAAAGACGGACAAACACCACAGTTATTTGGTACTTAAACAAGCAGGGGGGTACCCATTCCTACCCCCTTTGCAGACTAGCCATGGCTTTGTGGAACACAGCCTTGACAAACCAAATATATCTACAAGCTCAATTCCTGCCAGGAAAGCCAAATACTTTGGCAGACAAACTAAGCAGAAATGTTATGGACCCACACAAATGGAAACTGGATCCACAAATCTTCAACATGTTGACATGAAAATGGGAGAGCCCAGACATAGATGTTCTTCATGTTTCACTGTTGCAGTCATTACATTTGGGTAATCCTGCTTGCAGGTTGCCCTCAGTCGGCCTGAATTCCAAAGTCCTGGGTCCTGCGTCGGCTGCTGTCGCCCCTTCCCTGACATCAGGTCGTCAGGGGTATAAAAGAAGCAGCCAATGCCATTTTCTTTAGTCTTTCTTGCCGCGCGGTGCCTGAAACAGAAGCAGTTCGCAAGTGCCGGTTGGCCGACTCCTGAGATTTTCGTGTTTGAGTTTCAGATCCGAAGTCTTCAATAAAGCTAAGTACCCCATTGGGGAAACCTTTTTCTTGCTCCAGACCGATGTCAGAAAAAGAAAATTGTATCTCCTGTGGAAAGCAAATACCTCATAAGGACCTTCATTCTTACTGTATTCCTTGCCTAGGCCCTGATCACAACGTTTCTGGTTGTCAGTTTTGTGCTAGATTTAACCAACACACTATTAAGCATCGGTATGATTTTGCTTTAAACTATTTTCGACGCAGGTTTAATTATCCAGAAATGTCATCGGATAGCCATCCGACTACCGGAGTTCACAAAAACCGCAAAGAAAAGGAGAGAGGTAGACAACCGAGGCCCAAAACCGATGACGAAGCTTCTCCTAAGCCAGTCGCCAGTTCTCAGTGAGGCGCTTTTGCAGCCCCTGACGACTGCTACTGTAGAGTCGAAAGCCGCTACTGACTCTCACGTGGAGTCGGCCATGCCTCTGGAAACTCAAGGTATTGGAGCCTTGGATACTATTCCTTCAGATGGGTATGGAGCTGCTGAGCAGGCACCGGCTTCTGAGGGTGTATTCAGACCTTAATATCTTTACATTAAACTGACTTCAGCTTCAAAGGCAAAGACTAAAGCACCTTCCAAAGCAAAGAAACAAACTCAAACTCAAGAGCTACGTGGACAGGCCTCTATGCCCAAAAAACAGATGCTCAAAATGGCCGAAGACTTGATTACCTTGATCAGGGGTTCCCATCCCCCTCCTGATAAGATTCCTAGGCAAGAGACTGCCTATGAATCTTCAGATCAGGTTTGTATTTCTTCTGATTCCTCTTCTGATCAGGAATATTCTCTTCCCCTCTATGAGGATTCTGATGCTGAAGAATCTATACCTTCAGCTTCTCCTCCAGAGGACTATTCTTTTGGGGATACCTTGCATATCATGTGGGAGCATTTTCACTTGGGAGAGCCAAGATTTTTCAGAATCTAAAAAGAGGCTCAGGGATTTCCTTTTACTACCTCAACTCAGGCCACTAGACATTCCACCTGTGCCTGACAGATATTACAGGATAAAATTATTAACTCATTTATTTATTCATACACATTTAGATCTTAGTTTATATTGTTTATAAGTAATTTATGACTTATAAATTCTGTTGCCGTTTTATACTTGCATTTTATATTTGCAATATAGTTATGTAGTTATTTTTATTATAAATTGTTTTTACAAGTGGATTACACTAATATGTTTTGGTATATTTGTGCTGCATTTAATATCTTATTACAGTGCTTTAACTTTATTATTTAGTAAGATTTTTTAACTCTTAATATGTCTTTAATGAGTTTAGTATTCTAATTGATGCATCAGCTGATTTTGAGCTTTCAGTATTTATATAGCACTTTAATTCTCTGTTCCCTTTTCTGATGAAGTTCGTACATGCTACGTACGAAAAGCGCTTTAGTTTTATATACAATAAACGGATTATTCTTATTGCTTGCCATTCGTTATTTTCAGATATTACAGGGTTCCTGACTCTCTCTGCAGACCCAGAAACTATTTCACAGGGTCCCATAGGAGTTAAGGCTTCCGCTGCAAAAAATCTTACCCCCTCTGACAGAGATTCTAGGTCACTGGATAGATGGGGAAAAAAGGTTTACACATCTGCTACCTTGGCTATAAGGGCCTTAAACTGTCAGTTTCATATGCTCAAATATCAGCAACATGTTATGGCATTGCTTAAGCAGAAAATGTTGTTAAACTCTGAATGTGCAGAAAACAAGGAAATGCAGGATTTATTGCATGCAGCTGAAAAAGTCGGAAAGCGTGCTTTGCAATGTGGTTTTGATTCTTTGGAGGCCTCCTGCAGGGCTGCAGTTACGGGTTCTGTAATTAGGAGGCATGCTTGGTTAAAGGAACAAAATCTGCCTGATTATGTCAAAGTTAAATTATTAGATGCACCTTTACAGCATGATACTTTGTTTGGTGTTAAGGCAGAAAAGGTGTTAAAGAAAATGGAGGACAAAGCTAAATCTATGCAAACTGTCAAAGATTTTTTACAAGTACAGCCACCTAGGTTTAGTAGACACTGGCCTACAAAGAATTGGTCCTTTCCAGTGTCAGACAGGCTTCAAAGGGGCAGATTCCAGGCACCAGGTTCATACAGTTCAAAGCAATGGGGTGCTTCTACCTCCAAAGTTGGAGAAGACAAATCACAACCATACAGGAAACAGTCCCAATGACTTCACCCTGCCTGCACTTATCTCCTGGCAGCACCCTTAGGGGGAAAATTAGCACTTTTTTTCTCAAAATTGGCACATTATAACCCAGGACAAGTGGGTTCTAAATATCGTGTCACAAGGCTGCAAGTTCCATTTCCATACCCTGCCAAAGGCAAATGGCTGGCCAAATCTGCCAAAAAATCAACAAGTCTCATCCCCCATGAACATGGGGGCCATTCAACAAGTACCAGAGCAAGAGCAGGGACAAGGATTTTACTCAAGACTGTTCTTGGTACCCAGAAAGGACAAGGCCTGGAGACCAGTGCTGGACTATCTGTTATGAACACATTCCTGGATATACCAAAATTCAAGATGTTGACTTTGCAGTAGCTTCTGCCCATGCTGGGCAAGAACGCTTGGCTTGTGACTGTAGACCTAAAAGAGGCATACCTGCATGCCCCAATCAGACAGTTATGCAGATGATACCTCAGATTCAAGGCTGGCTCAATGCATTACCAATTCTCTGCACTGCCCTTTGGCTTATCTACTGCACTCAGGGTCTTTACAAGGTGCCTAGCACCAGTAATTGCATTCTGCAGACCAGTAATTGCATTCTGCAGACAAAGAGGCGTACAAATATATCCTTACTTGGACGACTGTCTAATTCAATCAGAGAACAAGGACATTCTTCTACAGCATCTGGCGTTTGTGAAAAGACTTCTAACATGCCTAGGGTACACAGTCAAAACTAGTACCCTCTCAAGAGATAATATTCCTAGGTGCAAGCTTAAATACAACTGCCCAGATGGCTTCTCTCACGCCAGACAAACAAAGGCAACTGACTACCTCTTTTAAAATGTTGGCAACAAAGGCCCAGTTATCTGCAAGAAAAATTCTGCAGGCTTTGGGCTTCATGGCATCCTGCATCCTACTAATTCCATATGCAAGACTGCATATGAGGAAACTTCAATGGTACCTAAAATGTGTTTGGACTCAACATTGCCACAGCCTGGAAACAATGATTACTCTCATTCCCTGCCTGCAACAGGAGTTTCGATGGTGGGCAAAGGCTTGTCACCAAAACAAGGGACAGCCTTTTACTTTACCCCCAGCCAGGCAGACACTAACAACGGATGCATCAGGTTATGCCTGGGGGGCCCACATGGCAGGAAGATGCATTCAGGGCACATGGTCCTCAAACCAAATGCATCTACGTATCAATCAAAAAGAGATGCTAGCTGTTCAAAATGCCCTGACAGCCTTCAAGGACCTACTTCATCCGGGACAACTACTGATAAAGACAGACAACACCACGGTCATGTGGTATATAAACAAGCAGGGGGTACACATTCTTACCCCCTTTGCAGACTAGCCATGACTTTGTGGGACACAGCATTAACTTACCAAGTACATCTGCAGGCACAATTCCTGCCAGGAAGGGAAAATACTCTGGCAGACTAAGCAGAAACCTCATGGATCCCCACAAGTGGCAGCTGGATCCACAAGTCTTCAGCATGATAACAAGGAAATGGGGATGCCCGGACATGGATCTATTTGCTTCCCCTCACTACTACCAACTAAAAAGATTCTGCACAAGGACTTATCACAGACAAGCATGGAAATTTCAGCTAGAAATACCTATCAGTATATGCCTTTCCCCCATTGCCTCTTCTCCCCAAGGTACTCCTAAAGGTCAGACAGGAGAAGCCAAAGATGATACTGATTGCCCCAGACTGGCCCCGCCAGTACTGGTATCCAATCCTAAGGAACTTGTCTCAATGCCTAGCTTGGACCTTACCTCAAATACCTCATCTACTGTCCCAGCAAAACAATTGGATCCTGCACAGCCAGTTCAGGACTTTAAACCTGGCAGCATGGCGGATAATGTAGTCATACAAAACACACCTCTCAGTAAAGATGCGATGGATGTTATTTTGGAAGCCAGAAGGCCTAGTACTAAAAAATCTTATGCTGGAAAATGGAAGAGATTCTGTGCTTGGAACCAGGCACAAGGAACTGATACAGCTATGCCAAATATTCCTCAGATTTTGCAATACTTAACTGAGATGCTGAACAAAGGCCTATCTTTTTCATCTATTAAAATTCATGCCTCTGCCATTTTGGCTCATTACAATACAGAGCCACCAATCTTTTCTCATCCCTTATTAAAGCAGTACCTCAGAGGAGCCAAAAGTTTAAGGCCTCCAAGGAGATCACCAATGCCTGCATGGGACCTCAACTATGTCTTGGAAAAACTCACACTGCCTCCTTTTGAGCCAGCCGTTACAGCTGATATAAAGTTTTTATCTTGGAAAACAGCTCTGCTCCTAGCAATAACTTCTGCAAGACAAGTTTCAGAGCTACAGGCACTCATGGCTGTGGAACCTTTTATCATTTTTTATCCAGGCAGCGTCTCCCTGAGGACAAACCCAACATTTGTGCCTAAGGTGGTGTCCAGTGTGGCTCTTAACCAAACTATTCATCTGCCAACTTTTTATCCAAATCCACAGAACATGGGGGAGAGAATTCTGCATTATTTGGATGTACACAGACAGCTTAGATTCTACTTGGACAGAACCAAAGTTTTCAGAAAGACAGAGCAGTTACTAGTGACATATGCTGCAGGATCACAAGGAAAGGCCATCTCAAAGCAGACTATTTCAAAGTGGATAGGCCACTGCATTCATTTCTGCTACTTATACCATGACAAGCCAGTGCCTAAGGGCATTAGGCCACATTCAACCAGAGCTGCAGCCACTTCAGCAGCCTTTCTCAGGGGAGTACCAACCAAGGACATTTTAGAGACTGCTACTTGGAGTTCAGTGCACACCTTTACAAAGCACTATCATCTGCTACTCTATTCTAAATCCAGGGCAGGC
>NC_056746.1:426826846-426872629 GCF_019279795.1 Protopterus annectens
GATAGTGAGGGACTGTGGATTTAGGGGTGGGTTAAGTGAGTTAGGGTTAGGGTGCAAGTAGGGTGTGTGCGCGATAGTGAGGGACTGTGGGTTTAGGGGTGGGTTAAGTGAGTTAGGGTTAGGGTGCAGGTAGGGTGTGTGTGCGATAGTGACGGACTGTGGGTTTAGGGGTGGGTTAAGTGAGTTAGGGTTAGGTGCGGTAGGGTAAGTGCGGTTGTGTCGGACCTTAGGGTTAGGGTTTGGGTTACGGTTAGTGCATGTATGGTTGTGTGTATTGTCTGTATTTTGTGTTGTCGGTCTGTTGGTGTCGGTGATTTGTGTTTCGGCGTTGTGGCGTTTCGGTTAACTGAAGGTGATCCATATATATATATTTTTTTTTTTTTTTGCTCCCCATTTGGGGGGGCCACCTGACATCTGGGGCAAGAAAAACTGATTGAAATGGTGTCAGCTGCATGTTTTATACCCCCGATGACCTGATGTCATGGAAGAAGAGACAGCAGCCGACGCAGGACCCAAGACTTTGTTATTCAGGCCGACTGAGGGCAACTTGCCAGCAGATTACCCTAATGTAATGACTGCAACAATGAATACACTCTAACATCTACATTTATGGTAAGTGTACACAACTGTACTTTTGAAACCCTTGGATATTTATATTAAAAGATCATTGCATGTCTCCATTAAAGCTTGGAATGGCATGTGCCAATTCTCAATATTGCATTTCAAGAAAGATTTAAAAAAAAAAAAAAAAAAACGTAAAAAAAACTTTGCCCAACTCGACGGATGATTTAAATATTTGTACTGATTACATGAAAATCTTGAACTGTAATACGTGCCTTTTGGGGAAAAATGTCAAGAAAAGGACCAAAAGAAACAACCTGGATAGCTTAATACCGCAGGTGGGGGGAGCAGTAGCACTTGCATAGACATTACAAAACCTAGGTAAAGCTTCTGTAATTCGGCAGACTCCCTTGTTAAGGACAGTATTTCTCACTCCCAGATTAACTGCATGGACCAGCAGTAATTATGGGATATGATGGTGGGTGGTGCACACGGTTAACAGCTGATGTGTCAACATTAAATGTGGAGAACTAAGGGTGGAGGCACTTGTGTGTCTAAAGGGATGTCTCCAACCAGTCCAATTTCCTAACACAAAAGGAATATACTTTAAAGATCACTTTTCTTGTACTGAAGACTCTGATCGATCAATGTGCTTCTAAATGTATGCTTACTTGCAGGCTAAAATTCGTCCCACGTTTCTCATTCTCTGAAAGGGAGACACCACCTACTTCTGTAAATAAACCAAGCATGACACAGGGATTTTTCTCTGTTGTGTAAGGTGATTACAACATCTCATGGCTACTTTGATTATGATATAATGGTGTTAGCTCATCATGACTCCCAGCCTGGAAAAAAAAATCTCAACATCCAACCATCTACTTACATTCAACATTGTAGCACTGACCTGGTGATCTCTTTAGTTGGCAGCTGTCACAATTTGTGGGCGGGCTTCAGTTGTAAACTTTTTTTTTTAAAACTCTCCCATTCTCAGGCAGTTAGGCAGTGCCTCACAATGCTGATGTCATCACGCACGCCCCTGCATATTGATAATACTGCAGGATATGCTAGCAATGTGTGATGACGTCAGTGGCAATGAAAAATTGTAAATAAAAAAAAAAATCGGGATTTGAAGGGGCCACTCGGCAGTTTGTGGTACCCCAGTATTTTGCCCTCAAAAACATGAAATACCAAAGAATTTGGTATGGTTGAAAGGTTTGCTGTCAACGTCACTGGAATTGTCCTGTTTTGTAGGCTGGCATGGCATCTTTTGATTAGTAATTTAGTATGACTGTTGAGTAACTGGTTGATTTCTTCTGCATCTAGTGTTTTAATACAGTGCTTCAAGATCAGGATCTAATATGTAGGCCACCAAGAGAGTTGATAGATATTTCTCCTGTTAAGAAGTGTTCAGCTGCACCCTAGATCACCCCTTGCTCTGGAGCTTTGATTCTTAACATCATCTCCCAATATTGACGGGAAAGCAGCTTCAGTGACTAGCCCAAGATTTCCAGTATAGCTTTTTCTGTTTCATTCAGACCAGTCTTGTATAAATACCTTTCAGGTACTTTTTCCATGAAGGGGATTAAATAACCTTCTCGTGTATCAGATAAACTGAAAAAAAGTTCAAAACTGAGCAAAAGCCACACATGAATATTCAGAAGTTGTTGTTCCAGATTGGCCACCTAAGCAGATGTGAATCTCACCATGAGACTGTTTCATAATGCTGTATATGGAGGGGCAAAGGTTGTTGGCTTGTGTATTCCACTATGGCAACTTGCCTTGCTTAGACACTAATTCTGCTGAACATTTTAAGGTATTCTTTACACCCCTTATGATGATCCAAAATTCTTTGGACCTGAGGTGAAAGAAACAATTGCAAAAGTGCAAATAGCATGGCAAAATGGTGTATGCTGTTGAATTATTTTTTCCTCAAAGGAAATTTGCATATTATGAGAGTAATGTGATGAGCCTAGGGTTTGAAAAAGACTTTAGAGCCATCCTTCATGTGACATTTTAATTGATACCAGTGCAGTTATGGGAGTATCCAGAATGGACACCACCACTGAAGCAGAAATGGTCTACAAAACCAGGGATTCTGCAGACTTCCTTCATGGAAGGGCAGTTTCAGAAACACTAAGAAATTTACTGTATCCTTTATGGTGGTATTTGGAAATCTAATGTCACTGCACCCTTCTTCCATAGGAGGCCATTATATAGGACAGAATGGATTTTCAATATAGTATCCAGTGGCTATAACATTCCTATTATATTCCCACCAAGGCCAGCATCCTTCATTTCAGATGTCCCTCCCTTTTGAAGGCTAGCAGCCAAATTGGAGGAGTCAGACCTTCAAAAGAACAATCTAGTAGTTTCCACCAGGCCAGAGGTGATCTGGAGTTTGTACATAATTCTTTTAGGTGCCCAAGAAAATGAAGTACGTCAGACAGATTTAAGTGGAGTAAACCAATATGTATGAAAAATGAAGTTGTAGATTACTACACAGTCCATTGTTCCTTGCCCACAGGAAGGGGGCTGCGGGCTACTTGTGCTCTACAGATCTTTAATATTTCTCCCATATCAAGATACCTATTGAGTCCAAGAGATTCCTGAACTTCGGGGTAGGAACCAATCATTAACACTTCTGAGCTTTTTTGCTTAGTTTTACCAATGCCCACTAGGGTGGTAAATGCAGGGTTGCAGTAGCAGCCTATGTAAGGCAGAAGAGCTTACATTTTCTTGTAACTGGATGACTGGCTCTTTGCAGTAAATGAGGGTGTATTTAATCGAGGTAGAAGATGAATTACTGTGCCTGTTGATAATGCAGTTTTCAGCGATATCCACAATATTATCACATGTGGACATGTAGATGTCTGCTGTCAGACAAGTGAGTTCAGGATTCAAACAATCTTTCATAGTCTTTTCATCCCCCCCAGCAAGTAATGTTTATTTCGGAGCATTTGTTCTAATTGTCACTACAATTTTTATTTAATATACAGAGGAAGGATACTTAAGTGGACACTAGTGGCCTATTGGAACTAAAATTCTGATCGTATGTCCCTTCTTATTCAGTTGTCAAGGATCTGTCAACCACATCTCCATTGGTGGCTCCAGCAGAGGAACCTTTCAGAGGGCTGGCTGCTCATGTATACTTTTTTCCCCAGTGTCATTGGTCTAGCTGCATCTTTGTTTACAAAGGACATTGACAAAACAAGAGACCTTGTTGCACGATGAGACCTTGTTGCACGATGAAAGGACGTCGTCCAAATGTTGCAGGTCCTGCAGGACACCTTTTTTCAAGGTGTCGTTGCCATCCAGTCCAACTTCATCATAGTAATTAAATCTGCAAAGCAGGGCAAGACCCGACCCCCCGAGGCAGTGAGATTATGGGAATGAAGCATGTCATACTGATCCACTTCTTCATTGCAGTGCATATCCCAGGACAAGTAAGCTTCCTAACAAAAAAAGCTAAGAGGAGTAAATAGAATGATCTCTTTTTAACAGTAAAGCAAGGGGTAGACCCTTAAGCCACAGTTTCAGTGATATTACAGTTTGTAGCTGACACTTTGGACGAAAGATGCAGCTCCTTCACCATCAAGGTTCAATAAGCAGGCTTTGCTTACTTCCATTAGGGTATACACTCTTCTTCCTGAGCTTCTGTAAAGTCTTTTTGAGGCACCTTCCTCATCAAACCTAGGGAGCCTGCCACTTAAAAATAATGCCAAATGTCAATTCTTGCCTTTCCGAAAATTTCGACACTGAGCATTCGGCATGACAGTTTCTGGTGTAGTGGTTTGAGGTTTGGTGGTGTTAACATTTGTCACTAGGTTTCTCGTCATGAGAAACCTATTGACAAATGTTAACATCACCAAACCCCAAACCACTACATCAGAAACTGTCATGCCGAATGTTCTCAGTGTCGAAATTTTCGAAAGGCAGGAATTGACATCTGGCATTATTTTTTACCACTTGCCATCCATAAAAACACTGTTCACAAGTCATGCACATTTATCCCATTTCCCCATGCACCCTCTATACCCCCTGCTAATTATATATTCTAACTCAGCGATCGCACTACAGCGAGGAAAGGGTTATTTTCCTGACCTCCACTGTAGTGCGATCCAGTTTGTAAACATAGATGCTCAAAACCATGAACACAAGCTACGTGTTGCCGTTTAGGAGGCGACGAGGTTTTTGTTCGCAATTTTAAACTTTTACACCTTTACCCTTGACCTTATGAATAATGGTAAGATGAGTTTCACACATTTGATAGTAAACCATTTTGTGTGTGTGTGTATATGTATGTATGTATGTGTGTGTATGTATATATATATATATATATATATATATATATATATATATATATATATATATAATATAAAAATAAAAATGTCATGGAAGACTGTTTCTTTCCAATAACCTTGACTGACTTCATACATGCATCTTAGTGTGGTTAGTGGGTTCATGTTTAAATAAGCCTGTATTTAGTGTGGATTACAAGTTTCGTGAAGTCAAACTGATCAGGACAAGTACAGGTGTGATACCTTTATTAAATGCAATATTCTGGGGAGAGATAGTTGATGGCATATTGGCAGTGGTTCACTGTATGCTGTTTAGGCATTAAAAGATTTGTAAGCAAGTAGGAATTCCATTCAAATGTTCAGTCTGTACAATCCAGTGATTAAGTGGGCTGAACTGTTCCCAGGTAATGAAAGTTATCATGGAAAAGCAGTAATAGCAAAGGCTTCAGGGATAGTCACCTTTCAGCCTTTGAGTATATATAAACATGCCATTGCAGGGACTCCATTTCTGACAGTCTTATTTATCAGACAAAATGGTTGGATGCAGTGATTGGATGCAGATCCTACTGCAGTTATGTTAATGATGCTCGTGTTTCAATACAGAGCAAGAGAAATGCTGAGTAGACAGTATGGTCTAAATTTACGGAAGACACTTATTTGGCAGGCTATGGTAAAGTAAGGAAACAAAAGCAAATGGAAAAGTCTGCTTTCTGAAGCTGAAGTCGTGGCTAAACCAAAATCCTTTTTGTGCTCGAGGAAGATGTACGGCTGTGTAGAATTTACCTGTGATTTGTACAAGACAAGTACATCAAAGTTGAAGTTTCAAGGCGCAGGGCAAGCAGAATTGTAATAAGTTGTCATTTCTGTAGAAACAAAACTCTGAAAACTTTTGTTTAATTTCAAGAGTCTCTCTTTATAACTTTCCTCAAGTGAAGCCATCGTTCACCAAGAGCATTTCCACAAAAATCCGAAGTCCATCTTAAACAGTCTCTCAAAATTAATTTATGGAAGGGCAATGAAGAAGCTAGAGAAATAACATGACTCTGGGGCTGAGAATTTTTAAGTTACAGAAGTGTGAAGATTTGAGTATACATTTTTTTTTAGTGCAAACAGCTTATGACGTGTTAATTGTTTTAAAAGCGATTAATGTATGGTAAAGCATGCTGTCTAGTCTATGTAGATTCTGTAATTTTTAAAAGGGGATTTCACATACTGTTGTATCTTTAAGGTTAGTAAACAAGTAGTAATTTGCATGTAATGTGGTAGAAAGTTGCAGAGAACTCTGAATATAGACCTCTTTGAAGCTGTGGCATATCTCCTTTCTCTTATTTACGTCTCCTGACATGACATTAATTTTAATGGTAGATTTATGGTTCGTTAAGTTTAGGTTTTTTAGGATGATAAACTCTGCATGTGGTATTTAGAATTACTTTTATGCAGTTGCATTAACAGTATATTTTTTTTTTTTTTTTTTTTTTAATCCTTGTTCATGTTCAGTAGTGTTTTTATTTTCCCCACAAATAATGTAGATCATACTCTTTAGTAATCGTATTCAGCAGTGTGCACAGTTAGGCATACTGCCACATGGAACTTGCAGCATAGTTAGTTCTTGCAGATGATTTGACACAGTATGTATGGTTTATGTTGTGTATCAGACTATGCTCCCTCCCATCATGTCTGTGTATCAGCTGATTGTGGAGATGGGCTTTCTTGTAGGTTTGTGATCAAACAGTATTGCAGGCTGTATGTTGTACTTTTAAGGAGTTTAGGTTGCATTAGGAATAGAAAGAAATGTATTTTAAAAGGGGGATACCTGAGGAACAGGGTTAGTATAAGCAACATATGCTCTATTTTAGTAGTTTGTACAAGTGTAGAGGGCAGTGAATACACACTGTGGAACCCTTGTGGCCAGGATAGAAAGCGGGAATAGGCAGTGTAGTTAGATGTCCTTTCTTGAGAAGGAAGTACCCTCCTTTGACAGCATTCAGTTATTTTTAGTGCATTAACTACAGTCACAGCTTCCTGTCAGTGTCATATAGTTTAACCACTTGATTGTAGATACTGTTAAACTTGCAGCCAACTGAGAAAAACATCTTTTAGCTGATTTCTGCTTACAAATTGTGTTGTCAGATAGTTTTCGGCTGACAGACAATTGAGTCCCAATGGGGATTTCCTTCTATATTGTCAATTTTTGTGGGGAAGAGTGTAATTTATGGTATTGGGGACTACGGCTTCTGTGTTTTCGTGGTTTTCATGAAGATTTTTTACTTGGAAGTTAATTTTGCTGTCAGGAGTATCTTTTGCAGTTAATAAGCAATCCTAGTTCACTTTGGGATTTCCCTTTTAAGGAATCTCGTTTTGTGTGTTTGTGTGTGTGTGTGGGGGGGTGCAACTTTATCTAAACTAACTGTAGGCTCTGGAGTTGGTGTGTGTGACTGAGAAGTTAATTTTTGAGGTAAAATATTGACAATCATGAAGGAAGTCAACTTCTTTGAGTCTTGTGTCCTTGTCAGGCACGTTGTGAAGCTAGGACATGGATCTGTTTTAGTAACTGGATTGTTCCTTCCCTGGGTAGCAAGTACAGAAAAGTTATTTGGGGATACTCGATCTTGTCTTGGGGTTGTTTTGGGTCAGCCATTGCTGGGTGAGACTGCTGTGGCCACCTGTTGTTCCTCGGACTACTCCTTGCTTCTGTCAACTCCTGTGGTGAGCTCCACAGGACGACACTAAGGACTGGGACGAGGCACATCCTTTGCAACTGTACTGTTATCTTTTTTGGGTAGGGGAGACCCACTCTTACCAGCATTATGGAAGAGACTTGGAGATTTTACGTGGCTGTTCCACTGTGAGGAATTTATTCCTTGGAAAGTCTCTGATGTAAGAACCCAGACCTACAAATCCCTGTATCCTGCTGGCTTGTTATGAATCCTGGAGTGTTGTGCTTCTCAGTTATTCAAATACTGTGTGAGATGTGCTTATGATGCTGTTTCTGGAGCAGCTGGTAAGAGGACAGTGTTGACCAGAGTTGATTAGCTACTTACCAGGATTTCCCTAAGGAAGTCAGACCTGGGAATCCTATATACTGCCTTGCATAAAGAGGTGTTCTTTCTCCCTTCCTTTGTTGAGGTGTGTTAAAAAAGGTTTGATGAAAGTGAAAAGTAATTTCAGCGGTTTAGCCAGAATGATTGGAACTTTTATGACCGGAATTATAGTAAGCATTTTCTGTAATGCAAATTAAATTCTCTAAGCAATTGCAGGGAGTTTCAAGTGGAGAGAAGGGTCCTCCCTACAGCTACCACTATATAAGAAAACAGACTAACTTTATACCAGTTTTATTTCCCCTTCACACCCTGGCAGTCCTTTAAAGTTCTCCCAGAAGTACATGCCTGTGGCTCCAGAGGACTTGGAAGTTGAGAATCTTTGAAAAGGATTACAGCTGGCAGTGCCTTGACCTTTCTCGCGAGGGGGTGATTGGGAAACCAAAGTAGAATACAGGGAGATGATATGGCAACTCAGACTTGATGCCTGTGGTATTTGGGGTCTGAATGACCATATATCTATCACCCCTGCACTGAAAATTTTAGCCAATGACCCAAAAATTTAAAATGATATAAAAACTGGTCCCATAATGCTCTTTGAAAGGTTCTTTTAAATGTTTTTAAATGTCTTTTAAATGTTTTGTGACATGTTTTTTGAATATGTTTTTGAAACGCTTCTTGGAATGTTCTTTAAAATGATTTTTGAGAAATGGATCATGAGATGTTTTTGAAATGTTTTTTGAAATGTTCTTTGAATATGTTGCCTCGAATGTCTTGTTGGTAGTTTGTACATCAGAAGTTCTTAAACAATTCAAGACAGTATTATCTGCTGCTATGGAATTTTTTGCACAGAATTAATTTTATAATTTTATTATCTACATAAAAGTATTAAATTAATATTGTATTATTCATATTTATTCATATTTAAGATATATATATATGTGTATATTTATACAGAATTATTTATTTAATTAATTATTTATATATTTATACATATTCATACTGTATTATTTTTATTAGGTATTGTACAATATATGTTTTTTCATCAGCATCAAGATATTTAATTAATTTATTTTATTATTTATTGAATGATCTTACTATTTACGCACTTTATTATTCATTCAGTACTTTTAAAGAATGCAATATTTTGAATATTTTATTTTATTTTATTATCAATTGTAATTTTATATGGCTCAATATGAAGATGTAATGCCCTTTTAAATTCAAATCTAAACTGCAAAGTAATTAATCAATTAACTACTATTGGGAATTAATGAACAATATATAAAGACTGTTGGGATTAGTTCAAAATTGGATTCTGAAGAAGTCTCCGTTGTGGGAGATGAAAGCGCTAAATCCGAGGTGTTTTTATACTTGTTTTGGTTGTTCACATTAAAGAAATTAGTTTTTAAACTATTCGTCATTCGTGGTTTATGCTGTTCAAGCATTACGGAGGTTCAGCAGAAAAAGGGAGAGATAAAGGACAGCCTTAATAGTGCCGGGACGTAATTGGTGTTTGGTGACATATTCCTTTTGGTTACAAGTTTCCAGTTGTGTTTTTGTTTTTCGGATCCGGACACGAGGAGTCCTTAATACGGAATGGAGAGCAGTGCTATGCTAAATGAATTATTGCGAGTAATTCAAGCTTACTCGCAAACTGACAATGTTCCTGCAGGAACCTCTACTGAAATCCCTTGTGCGCAAAGCAGCCCTAAGGACCGGAGGGTTAACAGAGTGACGTCAGCAGCCGGCGACCAGCAGACACGAGGTGATGGGAACATGGAGGCTAATGCCAGGCGGAGAAATGCGAGCACAAGGGACAATTATCAGCATTTCAATAGGAATAATGACAGAGATGGTCCTGCTATCTTCGACAATTATAGAGACTTGGACTTTGATGTATGGCTTAATAAATCATTCACACGGAGCGGAAAAAAAAAGGCAAACCAGGTACCAGGGAACCTGTTAATACGGTCACGTATAAAGACAAATGTAAGGACTTTAAGAAACTTTTATTTAAATACAAGTCCTTAACTGTAGAAAACTGGTACCTTGAAAAATGTGTGAAAGAAAAGATAGTCCCTAAAGGACTTAGAATTAATAAATTTCCCAATAGTAGTTTTAATGATGAAATGTTTTTTAAAAAAGTATGTGATATTTTAAATGAGTGTGGACTGACAATTTTAAGGGCAATGATTCAATATAATACTGAAGTCTTGGAGAAATTGAAAAGTGACATTGATAAAATTCATGTTGATATTAATAATGATTTACTGCATTCTTTGGAAGAATATAAAGTGGTATATTATAGAACGCTGCATGATGCTGATATGGCAGCAAACATTAACATTAACCGTAAATTAAAGAAATTGGATAGGGACATCTCAGTTTATGAAAAGGGCAATGCTTATAATTTGGGAAAACCAATCCCTAATCAGAGGTCTAGCAACTATTTTAAACCTTCTTTTCAGAGCAGGAATAATAACTATTTCCAACAAAGAGGGGCTTTTAGAGAGAAACGTTGGGAACGTGAAGCAATAGATGTAAATAATCAAACGTATTATGATCAATTCCCAAATCTTGAAGGGGCAGGTAGTATGACTAATAATGATGCCCCCGTGGAAACGGAAGAAATACGGAGATCGGAGAGGTTAAGAAATAGAAATCAGCAGACCTCTTATGCACAAGCTACATCAGGAAATAATGCAGGGTTGGGGAGGGGATATCGTGAGCAGAATTTTCATTAACCCCTGCCCCTGAACTAATATATGATTTGGACATTGAACACATTACTGATGCTGACAATACTGATTTTAACGGGATTTTAAACACTTATAATAATTTTAACATTTTTAACTACACAGATATTAGAAGTTTTTTTGAATTGTTTATAAAGGGTTTTACTTTTGTTCCAGTGGTAAAACCTAGTATTGACAAATTTATCTTGGACATTAAACTATTTACACGTAAATTAAACTTTAGGCACATATTTAATGATAGAACTGAACACAATAAGATGAACCCTCTGGCTAGGCGTAGCACATATAACCCACCCTTACAATATGAAATTCTGAATTTTGAAAGATGTATAATTAATAAAATTCGGGACGAACATAAAGTAAGAAATAGGGTGCAAAGTAATTTGGATAAAAAGGAAAAGAAATTATTACATGATTTAAGTAATAATAATAAAATACGTGTGATGAAGCCAGACAAGGGGGGAGGTATAGTCATTATGGACAAATGGGACTATACCAAGAGAATGAAAGATATTTTGGATAAGGACCACCAGTATTGTTTGGTGACTAAAAATGAGATAAACATACTGTACAGAAAGATAGATTTAATTTTAGATGACAATTTGTTCTGTGGCATGATAGATCTCGAGTTACACAAGTTTTTAACAGTACCAAAACCAGTTATACCTGCAATCTTTGGTATACCGAAGATACACAAGTCAGTGGTGGATCCCCCCATGAGACCCATAGTGGCCTCGCAAGGATCAAAAACTCAGACCATGGCAATTTACGTAGACACTATGACCAAGGAATTTTATGATAGATATGATCATATAATCAAAGATTCATGGGACTTCTTGACAAAAATTAATGAGAGTGCCTACAGTGATGGAACGTATTTTATAACAGTAGATGTCAAAGATTTATTTTCCGTTATTCCACAAACCATTGGTATGGAATGGTTTGAAGAGGTTCTTACAGAGATGAAATTTCTTACACCTATTCAATATAGAATTGTCCTAGAATGTATGGAATTGGTGTTAAAATATAATTTTGTATACTTTGAAGGTGACTACTACCATCAAAAAGAAGGGGTAGCGATGGGGTCTGCCTGTGCCCCAGTATATGCTAATATAATCATGCTACACTGGGAAAAACAATATGTTTTTAAATCTGTGTATAATCAATACATTGTCAAGTACTTCAGGTTCCTGGATGATATCTTTATCTTATGGAATGGAAGTAGGGAGAATATAATGGAATTTTTAAAGTATATTAATCATACCACCTCTTTTTTGAGTTTTGTGCATCAAATAGAAAAAGATGCAATACACTTCCTAGACATTAAGTTGAGTAAAGATAAAGTAAGAAAATGTTACAAATCAAATGTATTTAGGAAGGAACACTTCTCTAATACTTACCTCCATTACTGTAGTGACCACCCATACCAACTAAAGAAAAATGTGGTCAAGGGACAAATGATTAGGATGGCGAGGATGATATCAATGGAAGAAGATTTTTTGAATGAAATGAAATATGTGGAGACAATGTTTATTGAAAGAGGTTATCCTAAGGATATCATAATACCTATAAAAGAATATGTAACGCAGGGTAGGCAGACTAGATACAAACCTCTGATACGCAGGAGGGATAACATAACAAGTGACAATGAGACAAATAATGATAACAATGTCAACATTACCAATGTTAATATGGATAGTAGCAATGAAAATAATGTGATTAGTAATAATTTCACACCATATCTTACTATTACTTATTACAAAGATATTGGGTGGTTAAAGAGGAGCATCTATGAAGTTTGGAACATGTTCAGAAATATGGCAGTAAAAACTGATGTTTTTAAGAGTGAGCTCAAACTCAGTTTTAGAAGAAACATGAACATCAAGAACACTCTGGAGAGAAAGAAAACAGAGAAGGAAGGGACTAGTAAAAAGTATGGTACTTTTAAGTGTGGCCGATGTGCACAATGCCCATACATTGCAGAAACAAAGGAATTAACACTACCCAACTTACATTTGACCCTAAAAGCTAAGAAATACAGCACCTGTTATTCCAAAGGTGTTGTATATTTAGTTAAGTGCAAAGCGTGTCAAAAATATTATATTGGGAAAACTGAAAGGCAGCTTAAAAATAGAATATATGAGCACATAAGAGATATAAATAGACATAATGACAACAATGCTTTATATCGACATGCAATAGAGTGTAAAAAAGCTGATTATAAATTTTGGGTATTGGAAGTGGTAGAGTGTATGGAGCGAGGGGGTGATTGGGAAACCAAAGTAGAATACAGGGAGATGATATGGCAACTCAGACTTGATGCCTGTGGTATTTGGGGTCTGAATGACCATATATCTATCACCCCTGCACTGAAAATTTTAGCCAATGACCCAAAAATTTAAAATGATATAAAAACTGGTCCCATAATGCTCTTTGAAAGGTTCTTTTAAATGTTTTTAAATGTCTTTTAAACGTCTTTTAAATGTTTTGTGACATGTTTTTTGAATATGTTTTTGAAACGCTTCTTGGAATGTTCTTTAAAATGATTTTTGAGAAATGGATCATGAGATGTTTTTGAAATGTTTTTTGAAATGTTCTTTGAATATGTTGCCTCGAATGTCTTGTTGGTAGTTTGTACATCAGAAGTTCTTAAACAATTCAAGACAGTATTATCTGCTGCTATGGAATTTTTTGCACAGAATTAATTTTATAATTTTATTATCTACATAAAAGTATTAAATTAATATTGTATTATTCATATTTATTCATATTTAAGATATATATATATATATGTATATTTATACAGAATTATTTATTTAATTAATTATTTATATATTTATACATATTCATACTGTATTATTTTTATTAGGTATTGTACAATATATGTTTTTTCATCAGCATCAAGATATTTAATTAATTTATTTTATTATTTATTGAATGATCTTACTATTTACGCACTTTATTATTCATTCAGTACTTTTAAAGAATGCAATATTTTGAATATTTTATTTTATTTTATTATCAATTGTAATTTTATATGGCTCAATATGAAGATGTAATGCCCTTTTAAATTCAAATCTAAACTGCAAAGTAATTAATCAATTAACTACTATTGGGAATTAATGAACAATATATAAAGACTGTTGGGATTAGTTCAAAATTGGATTCTGAAGAAGTCTCCGTTGTGGGAGATGAAAGCGCTAAATCCGAGGTGTTTTTATACTTGTTTTGGTTGTTCACATTAAAGAAATTAGTTTTTAAACTATTCGTCATTCGTGGTTTATGCTGTTCAAGCATTACGGAGGTTCAGCAGAAAAAGGGAGAGATAAAGGACAGCCTTAATAGTGCCGGGACGTAATTGGTGTTTGGTGACATATTCCTTTTGGTTACAAGTTAACAGACTAACTTTATACCAGTTTTATTTCCCCTTCACACCCTGGCAGTCCTTTAAAGTTCTCCCAGAAGTACATGCCTGTGGCTCCAGAGGACTTGGAAGTTGAGAATCTTTGAAAAGGATTACAGCTGGCAGTGCCTTGACCTTTCTCTTTCAGAAATTCCTCTGCATCCACCCAACCAGCTTCCTTCCTATCTTAGATCAGCTGCTGTTTCAGGGCATTATAGAACCTGTTTCCCCAAATTTAACAAGAAAAAAGGTTTTATTCAAAAGTGAATCTTTGAGTAGCCAAAAATGAAAATCTGAAGACTGGCCGTAGACCATTTTTTCCAAATATTCACATTCCTGTTCTCAAATCTCAAACAGTTTTACCTTTATCTGTCTAGTTACATTTTCAGATGTTCTTCATCTCACATTGCTGCAGTCCTTACACTTGGGTAGTCCGCTGTCCTCGGTCGGCCCGAATATCAAAGTATAAGGCTGACGTCGGTCAAGGCGCATTAGACTGACATCAGGACGTCAGGGTACAAATGCGCATGACCGACGTCATATCCTCAGTCTTTTTTGCCGCATGGTCCGATGCAGAAGCAGCGTTGCAAGTGCCGTTCGGCGTTCTGAAATTTTTCGAATTCGGAGTTTCAGACCGAGTCAAAGTTGGCTAAGTACCCCGTTGGGGAATATTTTAGTTTTTTCTTGCCTCAGTGGTTTACCGGATGTCAGAAAAAGTGAATAACTGTATTTCTTGTGGGAAACAGATACCGCATAGAGATTACCATACTTTGTGTATTCCTTGTTTAGGGCTTGAGCACGACGTTGTTGGGTGTCGCTCTTGTGCTAGATTCAATAAGCGCACTATAAAGAGAAGGTTAGATTGTGCCAGGTTAGTCTTCGGGAAGCGGTGCAATTATAAAATGCCGTCGGATGCTCCGACGCCCGCTTCTTCAAAGAAGCGCAAGGACAAAGCAGCTAAGCCTAGGCTTGAAGAGCGTCGCACGGACGCCAGTTCTTTAGAGGGGTTGGTGGAGCCGGTGGTTCTGCCGGTGGTTTCTCTGGAGTCCCAGGGAGAGACTTTGTTATTGCAGGATGTGGCCTCTCAGGAGGCAGGTCAGGCTGAAGGGGCTTCTCAGGTTACTGTGCTCCCCTCCCTTCCTAGGGTGGTTAGGCCCTCTCCTTCTGTTTCCAAGGCTTCTCCCAGAGGCAGGCCAGGTTTAGTTTCAGTTGGTGTCACCCCTAGTTCTTCAGGATCTGTGCCCAAGAAGCATATGCTTAAAATGGCAGAAGATTTGATTACTTTGATTAGAGGTTCTTTGCCCCCTCCTGATAAGAGACCTAGGGTGGAACCTGAGCTAGGGAGTTTTGAGCAGGCTTTGGATGTTTCTGAGTCTTCGGCTGAAGACTTGCAGGAGTATTCTCCTTATTCTGATTCTGATGTGGATGATTCTACTCCTTCTGCTTCTCCTCCTGAGGATTTTTCTTTTTCAGAGACTCTTCATTCCATGAGGGAGCATTTTAAGTGGGAAGGTCAGGACTTCTCTGATTCCAGGAAAAGGCTTGGGGATTTTTTGTTTTTACCCCAGCATAGGCCTTTGGCTATACCTCCTGTTCTGGATGTTGTGGAAGATGTGTTTGCAGAAGCTTCCCTTAATCCTGATTCTTTGCCTCCTGCTCCTGTTAAACCGACAGGTATTACAGGGTGCCTGAAGCTCATAAGTATCTTTTAAGAGTCCTAGGGCAGACCCAGAAACTGTTAGTCAGGGGCCTAAGGGTGTTAAGGCTTCTGTTGTCAAAAATCCGGTTCCTCCAGATAAAGAGGCCAGGGCTTTGGATAGATGGGGAAAGAAAGTTTATACCTCCTCCACCCTAGCTATGAGGGCTTTGAATTGCCAGTTTCACATGTTGAAATACCAAAACTATCTCCTTTCACAATTGAAGTCTAAGGTAGATGCTCTGGCGGAGGGTATTGAGTGTAAAGAGTTACAAGATTTAGTACATGTTTCTGAACAGGTGGGTAAGCATTCTTTGCAATGTGGTTTTGATGCTGTACAGGCCTCGTCTAAGGTGGCTGCCACTGGGTCAGTTCTTCGCAGGCACGCCTGGCTGAGGGATCAGAATTTATCTGACCATGTTAAGACAAGGATTTTAGATGCTCCTTTACAATCTGATGTGTTGTTTGGTTCTCCTGTTGAGGCAGTCTTAAAGAAAATGGAAGACAAGGCTAAGTCTATGCAGACTGTTAAAGATTTTTTGCAGGTTCAGCCTCCGAAGTTTAGTAGAAATTGGCCTACCAAGGGGTGGACGTATCCTTCTTATGATTTCCAGTATAGGGGTAGATCTAGACGTGGTAGGGGCAGAGCTCAGGGCTCTTTCAGGCCTAGAACAGGGAGTTCACCTGCACAGTCTTCGGGTGAGGGCAGGGGTCAGTCCTTTCGTAAACAGACCCAATGACCTACCTTTTCAGCTGCCAGAGCCTTCTCGTCTGGCAGCACCTTTGGGAGGAAGGTTGGCACTTTTCAAAGAAAATTGGAGTTTAATTACCCAAGACAGATGGGTATTGGATATCATACACCACGGTTACAGGTTTTATTTCCATACCTTGCCTCCTTTCAAAGGCATGCCAGACGTTCCTCCTCAGCAAAGAATAGAGGCTCACAAGCAAATTTCTCTGTTACTCCAAATAGGGGCCATACAGCCGGTCCCTATGCCAGAAGTGGGCCTAGGATTTTATTCTCGCCTGTTCCTAGTACCAAAGAAAGGGAACACGTGGAGACCAATTTTGGATTTATCTATCCTCAACACTTATCTGGACATTCCCAAGTTCAAAATGTTGACGTTACAACAGCTTTTACCTCTGCTGGGCCAAGATCATTGGATGGTAACTTTGGATCTCAAGGAGGCTTACCTTCTTGTTCCTATCAGACTGAGTTGCAGGAAGTATCTGCGTTTTCGAGCTGGGACTTCTCATTATCAGTTCTCTGCATTGCCCTTTGGCTTATCTACTGCCCAGAGTGTTCACGAAAGTTCTGGCTCCAGTGATAGCTTTCCTCAGGTTAAAAGGAATACAGATCTATCCTTATTTGGACGATTGCCTGATTCTGGCTCAAGGAAGGGATGAGCTTCTTCATCATTTGGAATATGTGATAGCAGTGCTAAGATGCCTGGGGTATTCTGTGAACGAAATAAAGTCCAGTCTAGTACCCTCTCAGGACATGTGCTTTCTGGGTGTGAGACTGAATACAGCATCCCAGATGGCCTTTTGACCCCGGACAAACAAAAGAATCTTTCCCTTTACTTTCATCAATTGTCTCATCAGTCCAGGCTGACTGCAAGGACAGTCCTTCAAGCCTTGGGGTTCATGGCATCTTGTATTCTGGTGCTTCCCAATGCCAAACTGCATATGAGGAAGCTACAATGGTATCTCAAAATGTATGGACACAGCACTGCCAGGATTTGGACACTGTCATTCAAATAATACCTTGCATTCAAAAGGAATTGTTGTGGTGGGCTCAGGAATGTCACCTAAACAAGGGACTCTCTGTGACCCGGCCAGAGGCGAGTCAGATTCTAACGACAGATGCCTCAGACAAAGCTTGGGGAGCTCATCTGAATGGAAAGTGGATACAAGACAAGTGGCCTGCCAGACTACAACATCTACATATCAACTTGACAGAGATGTTAGCAGTCCAGTTTGCATTAATAGCTTTCAAGGATTTACTTCTCCCAGGGCAGGTGTTGATTCTAACAGACAACACAACTGTCATGTGGTACATCAACAAGCAAGGCGGAACACATTCTTATCCTCTATGCAGGCAAGCAATGATTTTGTGGGAGACTGCTCTCAGTTTACAGCTAAATCTTCAGGCAAGGTTTCTGCCGAGCACAGAACTCCTTAGCAGATGTGTTGAGCAGATTAATTATGGATCCCCACGAGTGGAAATTGGATCCTCATGTATTTCAGAAATTGACAGTGTCATGGGGAACTCCAGACATAGATCTGTTCGCTTCTCCACTAAACCACCAGCTGCCAAAGTTTTGCACGAAAGGTTTCATCCCACAGCTTGGAAAGTGGATGCTCTTTCTTTCAATTGGAGCAATCTTCATGTGTATGCCTTTCCACCTCTGCCTCTCCTCCCAAAGGTACTACTAAAGGCCAGACAGGACAAGCCAAGGATGATTTTGATAGCTCCAGATTGGCCTCGACAGCATTGGTACCCATTACTGAGAAGCCTGGTACGGAGCCTCCATGGCCTTTGCCTTCGATTCCACACCTGTTGTCTCAGGAGGACAGTCATTTGCTCAATGTCAAGCTTCACTCTCTGCACCTAACAGCCTGGCATATTCTGTTTTGAACCATAGTGGGCCTCCACTTCCACAGCAAGTTTTGAATGTTATTTTGGAAGCTAGAAGGCCTAGTACAAGGAAAGTGTATGCAGATAAATGGAAGAGATTTTTATTTTGGAGTGCAGCAAAGGATTTTGATGTTTCTGAGCCTAATTTAAGTGTGGCTCTTCAATATCTTACTGAGTTACTGGACAAAGGTTTGTCCTTCTCTTCTATTAAGGTTCATGCTGCAGCAATTTCGGCTCACTATAATTGTGACCCACCATTGTTTTCTCATCCTTTGTTCAAGCAATTTCTTAGAGGGGCAAAGAATATAAGACCCCCACGAAGAGCTCCTACGCCTGCTTGGGATCTCAATTTTGTGTTGGAGAAACTCACTCTACAACCTTTTGAGCCTGCAGCTACTACCGAGTTGAAATTTTTATCATGGAAGACTGCTTTTTTGTTGGCCATTACCTCTGCAAGAAGGGTTTCTGAGTTGCAGGCCCTTATGGCGGTTGAGCCTTTCTTAATTTTCCATAAGGATAGGGTATCTTTACGTACTAATCCTTCCTTTATGCCTAAAGTGGTTTCTAGTGTGGCTTTAAACCAAACTATTAATTTGCCTACTTTTTATGCAAATCCCCAAACTAAAGGGGAAAAGATTTTGCATACTTTAGATGTACACAGGCAGTTGCGATATTATTTGGACAGAACTAAAGGGATCAGGCAGTCTCAGCAGTTATTTGTTTCATTTGCTTTGGGTTCTCAGGGCAAGCCTGTGTCAAAACAAACTATTTCTAAGTGGATTGGGTTTTGCATTGCTTTCTGTTATTCCCATCATGGCAAGGAGATTCCAGCTGGGATTAGGCCTCATTCCACTAGGGCTACTGCCACTTCGACAGCTTTTTAAGGGGTGGCAACTAAAATATTTTGGAGGCAGCTACTTGGAGTTCAGTGCATACTTTCTCTAAGCATTATCACCTTCCACTTTACTCTAAATCTAGGGCTGGTTTTGCCACTGCTATTTTACAGGGCATTTTGGCAGCTCCTGCTTCTTTATAGTTTTGCCATCCTCCCTTTCCTCTGCTTTGGGATTCTACCCAAGTGTAAGGACTGCAGCAATGTGAGATGAAGAACATAGTACAGTTTTGTACCTACCATAAATGTAGATGTTCGAAGATCCACATTGCTGCAGTCCAATTTACCCTCCCTCCTTCCCCTCTGTAGTTAGAGGCGGTTGTGTGGGTTGGGTTGTAAATATTGTGTATATTGTACATATTATTAGTGCAAGGGTGGTTGGTTGGTTGTTTGCTGTCTTTTGGTTTTGACCTTTCTTTTTAGGGTCTTCTGACATCTGGGGCAAGAAAAGACTGAGGATATGACGTCGGTCATGCGCATTTGTACCCTGACGTCCTGATGTCAGTCTAATGCGCCTTGACCGACGTCAGCCTTATACTTTGATATTCGGGCCGACCGAGGACAGCGGACTACCCAAGTGTAAGGACTGCAGCAATGTGGATCTTCGAACATCTACATTTATGGTAGGTACAAAACTGTACTTTTTTTCTGGCTCTCCCTTTGGTTCATCAACAGCTCTGAGAGTTTGTAAAGGGCCTGACTCCTGTAATAGGCCATTTCAGGTGACATAGCTAGCGCTGTTTCAGTATTTAGTCGATTGCCTTATTCTTTCAGAATACTTCACAAGTTAAGAATCTTAGACTTGGTAAAATAATTGATTTCCCGGCCAGGGATTTAAGGTGAACTGTTGAGAAATCCTTTGTCATTTTTCTCTCGGTACTTTTTTTTTTCCCCTGGGACATTTTCTGGACACATCTCTTATGATAGTTTTCTTTCCTCAGGAGAAAGTGAAATATTGCTCTCATTTCTTATATTGTCCAGTACAACTCTAATAATTGAAAATATTTGACTTCTACATTTCATGGCCTTTTACTGTGACTTCTTTCATCACACCGCTCATGACAAATTCAACAATATGATTCTAGACCTACTCTGTCTGGAATCATTGATGCATCAGATTTTAAGATCTGTGTCCAAGAGTTGGAAAGTCTTAAGACCTCTGGAGTGAGCATGACATTTAAACTACATCCGTGTTAAGAAGTGGTGGGTTTAGTAAATGCTTTCTGAGCAGTCTATCAAAGCACAACCCTTTGCTAGTATTCACAAACAACACTATGGTGATGTGTGGTACTGCCCCCCCTAGCTAGCTAAGACTAGCTAAATTCCACCAGAGCAAAATTGTTGCAGACAAGCTAAGCAGTACCAGGACAGACCTTCACAAATTTAAGTTGTACATGGGCATCTTCCAGGAATTGGTCCGTATGCAAGGACATTCGGGTATATCTGTTTGCCTCCACCTATAATTCCACTCCCGGGCTACTTACTTTCATGCCTGGACCTCTGATGCCTTTTTATTCCCATGGATGGAAGTGTTTCTGTATAGTTTTTGACCCTTTCCTCTATTAAATAGGGCAATTCTAAAGATTAAGAAGGACTCCTCCAAGATGATTGTGGTGACACCCTTTTGACCCAAGCAGCAGAGGTTTTTGCTTATTTTGAATATGACTAAAGACAATTACCAAAAGCTTCCTCACATAATGGGCTTACCCAAGTAAGTTAGGAGTTGTTTAAAACACTCCAACCTTCAGCTTCTAATCGATTGCCGGGATGACAGAATCTTAAGACCTTTTAGGCACCTTTTCTCTGAGGATGTATGCAGCAGGTGTTGAAGCAAAGAAACCTGCTACTAGAAAATCATAGGTAGTTGAGTGAGGGAGATTTTCTAGTTGCTGCCATTCCTAGAACCAGGCCCTTTGCGAAGTCCAGAAGCCTCTGGTTGTACAATATTTGTGAAAGTTATCATTAGGGGTTTTGTACAGCCACTTGCATAGAACACTGGTTTCTCCTTAGGGATTATCTTAATTTTGTATTGAGAAAAGTCGCACAGTTTCCTTGGAACCTCCTCAGTTAGCTGGTGTAGTTATCTTGGAAAACAGTATTAACCATTTCTCTGACATCTGCAGCTTAGGCAGAGTCTTCCCTATTTCCTTTACTCAATGGATAGGTTTAGTTTGAAAGCAAGTCCTTCCTTTGTGCTTAAGGTCTTTTCAGACTTTATATAAAACCAGGCTGTGCATCTCCCTGTTTTTCTTTCCAGCCACCCCCTCACCAGCTCCTGCAGCAGTGGATTTCCTTGGGCAACTCGGATGCTAAATTGACAGGAATTAAACCTTCATAAGTGCTGATTATCTGTTTGTCTCCTGTGCAGGGAAGGAAGAGCAGGGAAGAAAAAGGAGCAAGCCCTGTCCAGTCTCTTCCTAAGTGGTTGTCCTATGTTATGTTTTTTTTTGTTCCCACCTTAACATGTCACTTCTGGGCAAAGGCATGACCCTTTCTTCCAGGGTTCTGGCAAATTTCATGGTTTATCACAAAGCAATGGACTCTAAAAAAATTTCTAGAGGCAACAACTTTGTCTTGTATGCATATTTTTTACAAAGCAATACAAACCAGATTTTTTTTTCTGTAGGTCCAGAGTCGACTTTGCTAAGACTGTTCTTCAGGGGCTCCTTGGCTTTGAGAAATCTTCCTCCTGTCTTGCTTTTTTAATCTATGGTACTCCACCCGTAAAGCTTAGGATACTGAAGCAGTGATCAAATGATGAATATAGTATAGTTGTGCAAGTAAACTTACCTTAACTGTAGATGTTCGAATAAATCACTGCTGCAGTAGCTCATTCCTTCCTCCCTGTATTTTTGTACCAGGGTGTAGAATTTTTATTGGTATGAATCCTGTTCATCATCGCTGTAGGTTCCTCCTTTTGTATCAAGAAAGCTCTGAAATTTTGGCTCCCTAGAAACTGAGTTTATCCTGCTTCACTTGTGCAGGCCAATGTCTAGGGTGTGCGGAAGCTACACTAAAGCTTTAGAAGGTAGTTGGTTAGTCCTATCCTTGGCAGGATGTCTTCTAGCTCAGGCTACTGTAACATTGATTTATTTAAATATCTACTCATAGGTTCATAGGCAGGTAATAGGCTAGCTGCCTTTGTGGGCCATTTTAACCCTAGCCAATTTCCCTTCCATTGGTGAGAATCAAACTCTCTACCTTGTTAACTGCTGATTTGTGATCAAGTACCTGTTCTCAGATTTTTTTTCTTCTATTTCTCCATCATACATGAATTCAGCTACCAGCAGTCTGTGTCTGCTGGCTTCATCCTACTGTGCATATGGAACAGGCATGGATTTGCAGACCTGCTCAACCACTCTCATCTATCAATCATAACCTCAAATATATTTATTAAAAAAAATTAAAAACCTTTAATCATGATATATTCCCATAAACTGTATAACATAAGCATATATAATTATTGCCCTCATCACAATAGTCTGGGTCACAGACTGTCAATAAACCATGAAGTTTCACTTTCAGTAAAACTCTGCTGACACACTGAACCTCCCCTCTGTCAATTGCGATTAAATCACAGTCCACAAGACTTGAATTCAACCACAATTATTTACAAACATCTTCCGCTAAACTTAGAAACTACAGAGAAGCAAACACGTTCCTGTCAATAAGAATACAACTGCTTCAGAGACCCTGCTGTCTTAGATTTTTGTGTACTTCAAACATGAGATACTAATACTAGGTGACCCAAAGATTGGCCTCATTGAAGTAAAGTTTCAGTCAACACATGCAAAATTAACTTATTGTGTTTTACCTAGCCGAGATACAAAAACCACAAGAATAAACAAAATACTGGAAAACAAAGCATTATTGACTGGATATTAACCACTAATGCATCAAAAAAATTATCATCATGATACTTCCAAGATGGCTGCACACTGATCAACAGCTTACTTCAGCTGCCCGTGTGAAAAGAAATGGAAATAAAAGTAGTTCTGCCAGCTTGAGTAAAATTAATTTACTGGCTAGTAAGTACTCTGCCTCAATGTCAGCAAAGAAGATATTTATAGAATCTGAACGGAAATCAGTTAAAAAAATGTGAGGAGAAAAAGCTAACTGGAAAGAATCCTGCAGCTTTTCAATAAAAAACAGTTCAAGCTTTAGCTTTTGTTACAAGAGATGGCTTCCAGTAATCTAGATAAAAAATTAAATCACATCTATTTACAGGTAAATGAAAGACTTAAGGAGTATATCCACTCAAATAACAAAAGGCTGGAAAATAGCAGTTTTAACTGGCTAGTCAGATGTACAGATAAAACTGCAGAAATCAGAGGCTGAAATGAAGAAAAATGAGTGTGTGACCTCTCAAGAAGAGATGTTTATATTTATGATATAATTTATAAAATGTGAAAGTTATAATGATTTTAAATGATTCAGTATGCCATAGTAAGCAAGTGAGATATTTTAGAAGGCATAGAAAGTAAAACATATATACATATGTTTTTGAAAGATTACATGTCTGCAACATATTAATGTATGTAAATACTTATGATTTAAACATATATAATGTTATAATTCATTTGACTTATCTAATTGACAAGCATAAGTATCATTTTGATTTTATCTTAGAAGAAATTGTCATGTGACATTTTAAAGCAGCAGTTCAGATGTATAAAATACAGATGGCTTTCTTCACAATGATTTAAGTATATCTGGGAATTTACATTGCTATCCAGTATGATTTGTAACCATATCTATGAACATAAATATTTTATTTAACTGGCAATAATAAGTATGAGATGAAAGCTTTGATGCAAGTAATTTAAAGTTTAAAAAAAACTGTTAACTGCATTTCTATGACAGAAAATAGGAATATCCTAATATATGTAATGTCTGAACCATAATAGCCTAAGTTATTGACTCTAAATGAACATAAGAACTTATTTTTACAAACTTTTAATAAATTAATATGTAGATATGCCTCTTTTTTTTTTCCCTCTCTCTCTCTTCTTTTCTTTCTCTCTCTCTTCTCGGTTCCCATTATCAAGTTTATTTGAATGCTATTTTGATTATAAATGTATTATACTAAATAGATGTACATAGCAGTATGAATTGTTTCTAAATGTTCCTATTTGTTTATATGATGCTGATTTATCAAATGTTTAGCTTTGTCTTACTAGATAATCTAATTGAAAGAGGTTAACTTTAGTTAATAATAACCAGTATTAAATTGATAAGGTGGCAGCTGAGGTACTGCTGCTTAGGGTAGGGGGATAACTTGAGTGGTATGTGCTACTGAAATTTGGAGTTTTTAACTCCAGGCTGGGTGCAAGGTTTAATCCTTATATTATTTTCATCTGTTTATTGTTGTTTGTATATAGTTCTGACATCCACAATACATTTTATAAACTCATTGTCACTACAAGCAAAAATGAAGCTTATACAAAATCCCATAAGAGTTTCAATAAATACAGCTATATTTAAAGGTACACCTAAAGGAAGAGGTATAATATCACTTATTTTGTTAATTGTTATTCTGATTATAAGTTTTATATGTTTAAAAAATGCCAAATGACTTCTCTAAAAGGAATTTCTTTAAACATTAATGGACTGAATAACCCATGTAAAAGGGCAAGTTTAATGAGATACATTAATTTACATAAGGCCAACTTAGTATTCCTTCAAGAAACACATCTCCTGAAAAAGGATATTGATAAATTAGCCACTAATAAATATACAGTCTTAGTTAGTTCAGAACACACTCAGAAAAAAGAGGAGTGGCTATTTTATGGAATAAAGGTATGCCCATACCTAAAACTATTAAGTCTTATGAAGATGATAAAGGAATGTTTTGCATGGTTACAATACAAATTAATGGAAAGACATATACATTAATCAATGTATATTGGATACCAGGAATTGGTATTAATACAGTGAAATACCATCTTAATAAGATCATATCATTCTCTGTAGGAGATATTATTTTAGCAGGTGACTTTAATTGTATCCTACATGAAAAAGATACTACTACTATAGGAAAAAGGAAAATTACATCTAATGCAAAACATTTAAAGGATTTTGTTAATTTATATCATTTGAATGATATTAATAATCAGATTCAAAATCATTACCATACACTTTTTTTTCTAACAGATATAAAACTTATTCAAAAATAGATAGTCTTTATTTCTAACCAGATGGTAACAGAATTAATTCATTCTAAAATCATTTTGTGTCCTATATCAGATCATAATTCAATTGTCTTTGAGTTCATGATAAAAAGTACTTACAATGTTCAGATCAAAAGGATACCAGCATACTTAACTCAACTAAAAGACTATAAAGATTATATACTTTCAGAAGTGCAACATTTTTTAGACATAAATAATACTCCTGAAGTCTCCATTGTTTATGTTTGGGATGCTTTAAAATCATACCTATATGGACAAAGTATCAGATGGTATAATAATAAAAGGAAATCTTGGGATAAGGAATTATTAGTTATTCAAAGTAAATTAGATTCTTATAAGCATGATAATAAAGAAAATATTATGGACAAAAAAGTCATTGAAGAAATAAACAAATTAAATGAGAAATACAAAGAAATTTTAACTCATAAAGTTAAAATACCATTAGAGAAATACAAGTTTCTGTCTTACTCAATAAGTCCCAAATACTTACATAGACTTAAAAATAAAACAAAAAGGTTGAATAAGCAAAATCATATCAAAGAAATTTTCTCTCCAAGGAAAAAGAAGAATGTTTCTAGTCTACCAGAAATATTAGATGAATTTAGAAATCACTTTCACAAAATTAATCATAATAACATTAACATGGAGCCTAAAGATAAAATAAAGAAATTTATAACTACAAACATGAACAAAAAACTTTATAAACAACAGACTAAACTATTGGATAAAAATATTTCATATACAGAGGTTGTTACACAAATAAACAAGCTTAAATCAAACAAAGCACCAGGTAATGATGGTATTATACCAGAGATCTATAAAATTATTTCTAAAAGTACATACTCATTAATACATAAGGTTTTTATTTTGGCCCAAAATGAGTAAACAACTCCCCCATCTTGGCAATACACATTTATTTCGCCAATTTTAAAACCCAATAAAGATCCAACTAGATGCACTTCATATAGACCTATTTCATTACTTAATGTTGACTATAAAATGTTTATGAGTATTTTTGCTGATGGACTAAAGACAATCATCCCAGGCATTATAGATATAGATCAGACAGGCTTCATTGTAAATAGAAATACTTTTGATAATATAAGGAGAACTCTAACGTTAATTGATTTTGCAAATAGGAGAAAGAAAGATTTAACACTTATTAGCCTCTACATAAGTTCAGCATTTGATTCGGTAAGTTGGGACTACTTGTTTATCTTACTGAAGTGCACAAACTTTTCAGATGCATTTGTAAATCTAATTGAACATCTATATAAAGGAGCACTGGCTTACATTAAGATAGGAACATATGTCTCACAAAAAATACCCATTTTAAAAGGTACAAAACAAGGGTGTCCACTCTCTCCATTATTATTTACTTTAATAATGGAGCCTTGGGCTAATTTTATCAGAAACAGTACTGATATAGAAGGATTCGATATAGATGAAAATACAATATCTAAAATTCAACTTTTTGCAGATGATGCTCTAATTACATCGGCAGGATCTAATTCTTCTATGCAGTCCTTATTTGATAAAATTATGAATTTTAAAAATATTTCTAGTTTAATATTCAATGAAGAAAAAACTAAAATATTACCTATATATACACGAAAAAATGTCCTTATTAGTGATTTTAGTAAATATATACCCAACTCAGGTCAGATAACATACTTAGGTATAATATTAACTTAAGATATCAAATCTATTATATATAATAATTATAGTACCTGTCTTAATATACGAAATCTTTTCAATAGCTGGAATAATATGTTTTTTACTATGGAAGAGAGACTTACAATTATTAAAATGATAATATTCCGTAAGATATTATACTTAATACAATCAGTAATACTCCCACCTACAAAAATAATTATCAAGAAATTGAATTCACTAATGTTAAATTTCTTATGGGCACCTAATAGACCTAGGATTGCATTAAAGAAACATATTAATAGCTGGTCTCAAGGGGGCATTTCTTTTCCAGACTTTAATTTATATACTATCTCTTCTATTATAAAAGTTATTACTTTGTTAATAGATCAGTTATACGTTGCAAAATGGAAAGATTACTGGGAACTAATTAGCATTCACTTCATGAAAATCTCTTTAACACATAAAAATATTATTGTAAATAACCCCATGTTATGGTTACTAAAAAGAATTTTGTACTTCACCTATTACACCAAAATATATAGTTAGTTACCCATTAAACATTATTATTAGTTATCGTAATTTTATATTCATGCATCCTAAGTATAAGGAATGGAATTTTATTCTATTCCCTATAATGTATACACAAGGTATGCTTTTGTCAACCACTTCTGAAAGAACTCTTTTAGTCACAGAAAATGATCTAAAGTACTGGTATCAGTTGCTATCTGATAATAAAGTAAAAAATTTAGACTTCTTAAAACAAGAATTTGATCTGAGAGAAACTTGTTGGTTAGAAGTTCAGACCTTTAGACAACATCTTATTAATAAAATTGATTTAATGTCTATAACAGTTAAAGAATCTATTCCAATACTGATTGATTACTTGATATTAAATTTACAACATAAAGTTTCTGATAAAGGTAAGCTTTCATACATACATAAAATTATCAGAGAAGAAACATATTACAGTGTAGATACCTATTGGAATTATTTCACTTCCATTAATGGTGAATCACCAAAATAATAAGATAAACAATATATATTGGAATCTGCTTATAAAACTACTTCTTCCATTATTTGGAGACTTTTTACTTGGAATTTTTTACATAGATCCTTCTATACACCTTTGATGATGAATAAAATAAATAAAGACAATCTATGTAAAAGATGTAATGTAGAAATTAATGCTGATTGGGCACATATGTTTTATGACTGTATAAAATTGAAGGAATATTGGAAGTTAATCAATGATTTTTTGCAGGCCCTTTTTACAGATAATTTCATTATTTCTAAATCACTTATATTATTCAACACTCCAGTTCCTAAAAGTGTTAAAAAAGTTAAGCTTCCCTTGTTATGGTCTATTCTAGCAGTGGCTAGAAAAATAATAACCAGAAATTGGATTTCATATACTCCTCCTTCGTTTAATGAATTTAAAAATGTTATGACTGAAGTGTGTCACATATGGAATTAATGACAATAAAATCAAGAACTACTAGAAAAACATCTTATTATATTATATGGGATACTTTACAAAATCTGTTAAAAAAATCTTAGCTTCAATAGCATGGTATTTTAGTTTAATTAATTGATTTGATTTGTAGTGGATGTCTTTGTAAATACTTTGGTTACTTTATTGAATGTTATAACTATTTCTATTTTAATTACTTGTATAAAATTGTTATGATATTTATTTTGTATGTTAAAAACAATAAACTTGTTTTAAAAAAAAAAAGAAGAGATGTTTAAAAAAAATAGTATGCACAGAGAATACTTGAGATTTTCTGCTGTACCACAGAAACTGGAAGGAACAGACTATATTAATTTTATGAAAACACAACTAAACAACTGGAATGGAGTTCCAAAGCAGGGTAAGTTAATTGAAAGGGCATATGGACCGTATACTCCAAACCTGGTCATGAGAAAGCAATCAAGACCTGTATTAGTAAAGATGCAATCATACCAGCAGAAAAAGTTGATACTGACTAAACATATGCAGAAGGGAAAAGTATTAAAAAATTGGAGACAGCAGACTGTTTGTGGAAGATAATTATTCACTGTACACTAGACAGAGAAGAAATAAATTTATTCCTGTAACAGAGAATGTCAGAAGGCAAATGTGCAATTTAATCTGCTGTATCCAGCTGTCTTCAGAATATTTTTTTCCTGGGGGGGGTGGGGATCAAATACATTTTTGATGCAGAACAGACTAAGGAGGAAATAGAAAAGTTTATCCAACAAAATGTTATTTTTTGTTTATATTTTTAGCCAGAGTAGTACACTAATCTTAAAGGACCATTTTGTAGTCACAACCCTGGTGAATAGGATCACATAAAATGAACAAAACGTGTTTACAGACACACACACATGCTAAACACACACACACACACACACACACACACACACACACACACACACACACACATGCAAGAATATGTTACAACATTTAGTTTGAGAAGCAGTAAATGTCAAAACATGGATGGAAAAATGGAATTATACTTGGCAGAGCCTTATGGATAAGATGTAGCCATAATGACCAATGTAGCTTACACTACAGGGATAGCAACATGTTATATAGAGAGTTATGACATCATTAGAAGAGACAAGTGAAAATAGTTGCAAGAAGAGATACCATGGGGAGAAGACAGAGAAAATGCGAGAGTGTCATGCAGAGGGAAGAGGAGTAGAAAGACGTGGTAGTGAGATGCAAAGAGAAGAGGGAAGTTGAATGAGAGGCAGTAAAGGGGATGACAAGATAAGGAAGGATGAAGTATGGGTAAAGGAGTGTGTGTGAGAGAGAGCTGCATGGTTCATGTAATGTGACATGAGTAAGTACACCTGCAGTGTTCCTTGATCTGTTGTCTGAAGTCAAAAGTGAGCTGTTAAACAGAAGAGGACTCAGCTTCTCATTCTTCTGACAAAGTTCATAGAGAGACTTTGCCAGTGAAACCTTTTCCAATATTGCATAGAAAATTGGGAGACAGAATAAAGCACAGAAGTTGACTAGAAGAATTAGGAGAATCTTGGACTTCAGCTCCCAACACCAGGCTCTGGTTCAAGATGAACAGGAAGTAGACCAGCAGCACTAAAATAAGTGAATAAATATAAAACCTACAACACATTTGTGAAATATGCCTTTGCAAGAAAAAGTGGCTGAGAAAGCTTGATTTTTTTAAGTTAAACTTGAGTGGAATGTAAACCATATCCTTCACTTTGTCATTGATGTTTAGAAGGACACTAAAAGGAAAAAAAAAGTAACCGGTAAGTAAAATAGTTTTTGTTAATAGCATTTGCATAAAATGTGATATAAACTGCATGCTATATAGTAAAGCGGCTTTGTCAAGTATGTTAGGCGTTATTTTAAATGTGCAAGTGGGGAAGATTTTTCACTGATGTGTATGATGTTTAAATAAGTACTTTTTCATTTGTAAGAAATGTAGGCTTTACAATGCAATAAGGGAAGAAAGGCTAGACAAAAGCAAGTTTAATATGTTGTGATCTTTGGCTGCTGGGGTGAGTGTAAAAGTGCACTGATTTATGTTATATGTAGAGTTGAGATGCTCTCTTTTTTGCAGATCTGAATTTTTGTATCAATGCTGTTGGCTTAATCTGTAAACGTGTTTGTAAGCAGCAGGCTTGAAAAAAAAAATGAGACAAAAAAAACCTTGAGAAAGTGCTAAGTTTATTGCATATGCAGTATAAGCTTGTTTTTATCCACTACATCTAAAAACAGTTATATTGTCTGTTCTGCAATGAGTGAAATTGACAAAGATTTCTTTATGCTTCTGCAGAGCTGTTAGCTGCTGTTTTTCATTGCTGACTGTCTCTGTGGTGACAAGCTTGTCTGCAGGTGCAAGCATTTCATCTTGAGAGTTCTGTGCATTTATTGCTGAGTGTAATGTAAAATTTGAAGGTAAAAGGGCATGCAGTTTAGTGCAAAATTGGTTTGAAATTATTGGAAATGGAGAGAGCAGCTTCCCTAGCAGCATTAATACTTTAATACATGTAGTAGAACAGTGTGTAATTTTGTTTTAAAGATAGCCAGTGCATTTTCTTAGAGCAAGATGTTAATGATTTATGAAAGCATACAAGTAGTTTTTCACATCTGGTAGGAGGATAGGGATAAGAAAAGAGCAGACACCAGTCAGTGTAAGTAGAAGCACAGGCTGTAACATGCTTTAGCAGGAGTAGCCTTTAATTTTAGGCTGGGTAATGCCATTGGGTGCTTCTGTTAATTTGGGGAAATTGTTCTTATCTGGCGGGTTAAAGTTAATTTTTTGAAGATGTACATTTACATGGTTTTGTGTGGTTGCTCTAAGTTAATATGTTATGGAGATGTTCTGAAAATGTATTTAGTTTTTTGTTCGAGGGTTTTCATTAGAATAAAAAGTCTTAAATGTGTGATGTAGGTTCAGATAGGGATGATAAACTACTGTGTAAATGATCAGCCTGCCAAATTGTGTGTGCATGTACCACAAAAGTTGGAAATATACATTCAAAAAAAGGTCATGTATAATGGTTGGAAACAGTAACTTCTTATCATAATGGCTACACTATCCATATTATCTTGGAACATAAATGGCCATCAGGTGTGGACAAAAAAGGAATACATATTGAATTATGTTAAGAAATGCAGTGTTCAAATAGCAATGCTGCTTGGAGACAAGTTTGGAAGGAAGTGAGCATGTAAAGTTAATAGAGGATTTCGGAATGGATATTCCAGCAGAATATCGAGGACAAAGGAATGGGAGTATTTGTACTAATTGCTAGAGGAACTCAGAGTGATGGAAGAGCAGAACAAGATGATAGATTTTGAGATATTACGGGACTATTGGCAGTGGAGGATGATTGCTTTGGCTTGTCTTTATAATAACCTAAAAAGTGCTGTTATAGAGTTTAAGAAAATTTTGGGAGAAATAATCAGCTTTCAACAGAGAATATTACTTGTAGGTGGTGACTGGAACATGATTTGATAGTAACCTGACTTCTGACCACCATGTGCTTTGCGAGGTACATGCCAAACAGGACATTGTACTCAATAAAGGGAAGCATAGAGGGATGTTAAGGCCTCCTTGTCCCTGGATGAGATGGGCCATGTAGAATGCTTTCCGTACAATGGAAGCAACATGGTGGTCAGAAGTCAGGTTACTATCAACCTGTGTGCCCAAATCCCTCATGAATGATTGCATGCTTGGGGTGTGCTGTGGAAGAAAAAGGTAACTGGGAGGAGCGCATGTTTTGGGAGTGTAATGAGATGGCAGATTTTAAAAAATCCCTATGGAGTACTCCGTCAGAAATATTGGGTGAGCAAATGGGTGTTGCTAAGAAAATGATTCTTTAGAGTTGGGACACAGGATCTGTATTGCCTAGACCTAGTAAGGCCTTGTTAAGTTTAATTTTGGTGGCTGTCAAAAAAATCAGTTACTAAAAGATGGAAATCAAAGTCTAAACTAGAAGATCTGGGAATGGGATCTTCAGAAAAGGGAAGGAGCAAATTACATAGAAATAGAAATTATGGGAACGATACAAGTAGAATAATGTTCAGGAGGAGGAGAGGTTTATTGGAAGGCTGAATTGAGCAATTTTTGTAATGTTGAACTGCTGATGGTTGAAAAAAAAAGTATATGTGATTTGTAATGTATGCAAGTACAAATGTGTTGATGTGTTTTACATTAATGTATGTTTGCCTATGTCTTAAGTGATAATTTTAATAAAAGTTTTTTTTAAAAAGAGGTAGAATTGGAGTTATGGATCTTTAGAACTGTAAAGGAGCAAATTCCATAAAAATAAATGAAAATTTTTGAGAACATTGCATGCAAAATAGTGTTCAGGAGGAGGTTTAGGAGAAATTTATCAATTTATGTAATGTTGGACTGATAGTTACAAGGGTAGAAACGGTATGTGATGCTAATGTATCTAAATGGAAAAATGTGTTGATATGATTTGTTTTTTCTTCTGTTTAATGTATGTTTGGCAAAGGTGTTTAAAAAATGTGATCATCCTGTACATTGTCTGATACACTAAATGACCAGCACTTTACTTTCCTAACCTAGGGTCATCAAAAGTAAGTAAAACGATCACCTTCTACTGGATGTACTTGGTTCACACATTTAACAACATATTACAGCACTGTAATTGGCATCCTGTCAGTGCCTTCCCTCTTAATGAAGAAGATAGCTGCTTTAGTAATAATTTTCTATCCATTCTAAACTCTTTCGCCCTTTGTAAAAAAATAACAAGTAAATAAAGTGAAGGTGTGCTGTCCATGAATGCTTTCCACCTTTAAAAAATGCAATGATACAGAAGAGAGACAAAATTGCAAACTGGAAAATATCTAATGTCACAGTACAGGTAAATGTATAGCAAAAATAAGTCCTCATAGTTCCATAAACTACATGGTAGTCACAAAGGCTACCCAAGGCAGTACTGGCAATACATATCCAAACTTTTAAAGTCAGGTAAGAGGCCAACCATACATAAGGATAGTAGGCATCCTTAACTAATACTTCACAGTGTACTGTGGTGGTGGTGCTGTGGTAGCATTGTCGCCTCACAGCAAGACGTTGTCCTCTTCGATTCTCAGCTAAAGCGGATGTGTGGAGACATGCGTGAGTGGGCGTACCTTCATTGAAGGTTGTACGTCAGGGCTGGCAACTCGGTACGTAAAAATCTGCTGCCAGTCATTAGCGGACCGGAGTTCCGCTGTGGCGACCCCTAACCGGGAAAAGCCAAAAGATACAACAACAACAAGAGCTAAGTGTACTTCTGAGTACCTGCATGCATCAAGCCCACAAACTATCACTCACCCTGCCACTGGCTTGTTTATCCTGTGACCATTTATTACACATATGAAGAAATATAAAAAAATGAAAATCTACTTCTGTTGCCCCAGATCTTCTACTTCCTGAATAGGTAATGCTTAATTCAGCTTCTCTTGCCTACTGTCTCTGTACGAACAGATCAGCATTTGAACAGCATGTTTCAGACCATTGCCATCTTGTCCTTCTTTCCAAAATAATGTATAAAGTTTAAAAGCAGTTATTACTCATCTCTCTCCTAAAAGTCAGCTGTCCTCTACACAACACTGCTTTTATCCAGACTGTAGGATAGAAAGGCAGTTTCAGTACTTTTTCCCCCACATGTATACAAAAATGTACTTTGGGGGTCAGGGGATGAGAATTTCAAGATTAAGAACAATAGGAAATTCAGTATAGATTTGCAGAAGTTGCAGAGTTCATTGAAAGATGATGCAAGAAAGATGAAATAGAACAGATGGGATTAGAAGTGAGACGAATGAGGAATAGTAGAGCGCAACCCTATTTTTCAGGCTACCTGAATGCTTTAGATAGTGATGGTCTTAAGAGAGACTGACATACTTTTGTTTGCTTCTACAATACTCCAGCAATGTAGAGATGATTTGTCAAATAGTGAGAAAGAATTGGCCGATCCTCACTTCAGATGAGAAAATTAAAAATGTAGTAGGTGAGTGTCCACATTTTCAGTTTAAAAATAGAACTCCTTGAGGAGACTATTTTGTTATGGCAGTTGATAATACAGTTGTTGTAGGTCAGAGGGGGGCACATTTCCCTGCCCTAAGTATAATGTTTGCATGTATATTAATAGTATGAATTTATTTAAACAATCAGTCTTGAATAGGAACTTTTATTGTAATGTTAGAGCTCCCTGCAGTCGAGTGATGTTTAAAGATATGCAGGTAGGTGCGTGCATGAATGGATGTGCCTTCTTTGAAGGTTGGGCGTCGGGCTGGCAACTCGGCACCGTAAAAAAAAACCCACTGCCAATCATTAGCGGATCGGAGTTCCGCTGTGGCAACCCTAACCGGGGGGCAACATTCTCAGGCATAAATTCCGTGAAGCACCAAGAATAGTGTTCCAACGAGGGCAAAACCTGAAAAACATATTACAATACAAGGCAAAAGGCACAAGTACACAAACATATATGGGTAAATGTAATATGTGCAACTTTTGCAAACACATGTAGGTTGGCCAATGCTTCACGTTGAGGGAACAGAAATACGTGACCAAATATAAGTTCAACTGTCGTAGTAGAGCGGTAGTGTACATGGCTCAGCGCCAACACTGTCCAGCTTTCTATATTGGAAAAATGGACCGCAGGTTAAAGGAAAGAGTATATGAGCATTTATATTACATTTCCAGAATGAAAGAAAGTGCCCTAGCTAGACATGTTGAAGAATTCCCAGATCATATTTTTAAATTTAGGGCTATTGACTGTGAATTCAAATGGAAGAGGTGGTCCTGATTCATTAATGTTGGAGAAACTCGAATTGAGGTGGCAGCTTCGTACAGATGCCTGCCATTTTCCAGGACTGAATGAAGTGTATTCTATCCTGTGTATTCTTAAATCGAAAAATTTAGAGAGGTAGACTCATGAAAGGTGGAAGTGTGTCTATACCTTCTGGTTGTAAGATTCTGTTATACAGATAGAATGGGTCAGGATAAATTTTCTCAATATTCGAATTTTTATTAGAATGAAGTCATTAAAAATAAAAAAAATAAAATATACATGGATTAGTAAGAATGTTGAGTATGAATCTTAAGTTAAATATTTTAGTAAGATTATATTTTAAGGTATTGTAAATTATTAAAATAAATGTCACAGTTAATGTGTGGATGTTATAGGGAAGGGTGTTTTTAAATGGAGGTGTGTTAAGTGTCACATGACTGATGACTCTTTTATTTAAACTTTGCACTTGTACAGGTCTGTTATGTGAAGAAGTCTCCCTACAAGGAGAGACTAAAAGCGCTCAATAAAACAGACCTTTTATATTTTACTTGTGGGTGACCAGTGGAGTGATTTCCTAGCTTTTTTTATCCAGTACCCGTGTCCTGTTATTTGCGGTGGTGGTGCTGCGGTAGCGCTGTCGCCTCACAGTATAACGCTGTCCGGTTCGACTCTCAGCTAGAGCGTCTTCTGCGTGGAGACATGCTTGAATGGGCGTACCTTCGTTGAAGGTTGTGCATTAGGGCTGGCAACTCAGCACGTAAAAATCAACTGCCAATCATTAGCAGACCGGAGTTCTGCTGTGGCAACCCCTTTAGCGGACTGGAGTTCCGCTGTGGCGACCCCTAACTGGGAAAAGCCGAAAGACACAACCACCACCTGTGTCCTGTTATCAGTTTGCTTCGGGACAGCTTATGTCAGCAAGCTTCCAGTCTACCCCTGTTTCGGAGCTTCCTGACCCCCCCCCCCCCGGCTTTATCAGGACAGGAGGTTTTGAGGAAGAGAAAGTGTAAGAGGAAACACCTAGATTCCCTGGAGGAATCTGTAATGGAGGATACTGACCTCAAAGGAGGAGTGGGTTCCCCTACGTCTTCCCATAATGATGCTGGCTGTTTATTGGAGTTACTTCACCAGTGCAGAGGCTGGGCCACCGAACTACCCTCCCCAGAGGAGTCAGTATTTCTGGAGGGCTTTGGTGTGGGCCTGTTCATGTCTTGAGTGGTTTCCCCTCCGGATGCCATTATAGGCCTGGTATCCCAGAGAATGTGAAAGGAACCAGACACAGTGGATCCCATCCCTAGAAAGCAGGTTAAGGACCCTCCCCCTCAAAGACCGGCCTCATTGGAGTAAGGGTCTGACCATCAATGCCATTGTTGTGGCGGCAGTCACCAAGGAGGCTTCTGGGGAGTGCTCCTCGATTCATCCCCTGAATAGCGAGTCCTGGGCACTGGATTGATTAGGGAAGCATTCCTGTGCCTCATCCATTTTGCACAGAGAACACTTAATTACTTCTGTCGATGACACTTCAGACAGTAGATCCTGTTGAAGCTGTAAGTACCCTCAAGTCATAGCAGTTTTCAGATGCACAGAAGACACTGGAGACTTAGTTGTCTGTCCTGGTTTCCATCGCCAATGTTTCAATGAAGCTTATTTCGAATGAGGACGATAGGGCATCTCGAGCATCAGTTCCGGTACTGCCATGCAGCAGTACGCTTGGATGCATTAGTGTAATTTCTCAGACTGTTTTTAGGTGTCCTTCATCAGTTCCCCTTTTGGCAGGTCCTCCTTGTTTGGGCCAAAAGTTAATGATACTGCAACAAGGAGTAGTAAACAAGAACAGGAGACTGTCTGCCATTGGAGTATGCTTTTCTATCCCCCAGATGACCTTTTCATGGAATCAAAAAGGTGGGGGGTAAGCTTCTCCTTTTGAGAAAGTCACAAATCTCTTTCCAGGATGCACTTCTAAAGGGTTCTTCCTAAGGATAGGAGGGTAGAATCCTAACAGACTCGGTCCATGGGTCAGGAACTTTCCACAGAATTGGGGCTTTTGTGGGGCATTTGCCACTGGTCCCTTTCAGTGGTCTTGGGCTGTCTGGCTGCTGTTCACCTGGGGCAGTCAGGAGTCCGTCTAGCTCTTCACCCAAAGATTTGGGAGGCCATCACCTCAGCTGCCTAGGCACTGAGTCGTATCAAGAGTTTTACATTCTGTTTTTAAAAGTTTCAGATGTTCCACCCCATCAGAGATCTTGCACGGCAGCAGGGATACAAAAGCTGCTTACAAGTCATTCAAGTGGTCCCACCAGACCAGATAGGATCCAGGGTCTATTACAGGTTCGTTTTAGTTTCAAAGAAAGCAAATGACCTTGGTCCACTTTTGCATTAAGCAAGATAAACCAGTTCATCACAAAGACCTAGTTCCTGATGGTCGTGATGCACTCCATCCTACCTCTCCTGAGGTGAGGACATTTAGATATGCATTATAAAACTCAAGGATGCTTGCCATCACATCAAGGTCGACAGGCTTTCCAGTAGGTTTCTTCACTTCTGACTGGAGGCCAGTCATTACCAGTTCAAGGTCAGCCCATTTGGTCTCACCACAGCCCACAAGATGCTTACCAAATGCATGTCAGTGGTTGCAGCTTGGCTCTGCCTGCAGGAATTTCAGGTCTTTCCATACGTGGACGATCAGCTCCACGCTGCCCCCACATGGGCATCATTGATCTGTGTCAGGGACTTCGTACTACAGCTGTGCAACAACTTGGGCATCACAGTCAAATATGCAAAATCAAGCCTTCAGCCTGTACAAGTTTTAGAGTTCATAGGGTGTCATTTCGACTCAATCAACCAAATCACTAGGCTTCTGAGCTACAGAGTTTTCAGCCTTTGGGCTCAGGCCCTGTCGGTGCTTGCTACTTTGAAACCACCGGCACATCCTGTTATGAAGCTTCTGGATCATATGACAATGTCAGTAGGGTTGCTTCCTTTAGACAGATATCTCATGAGGGCCCTACAGTGAACTGTGGCTGTTCAGTGGTCTTTCCTTACTCGATCTTTGGATTTCCCAGTATGTTTAATGCAAGTGTGTCCCGAGCAGATAAACTGGTTGTTGCAGTCTGTCCTGGTAACCACAGGGAGACTCCCTCTGCCATGGTCACCACAGATCCCTCTCTACTGGGGTGGGAGGGCATTTCGAAGGAAGGTCTGTTCAAGGATCCTAGTCTTCTGCAGAGCCTCACATTCACATCAGCATTCTGGAGATGAGGGCAGACGTCCTTCCCTTGTGTGTGATATTGATTCAGATGGACAATGTTTGTCATCTGCTATCTTAACCAACAGAAGAGGGGGGGACACATTCTTATCTGTGTTGGAAGGCCATGAGAGATTGGCAGTGGGTGATTTCTTCTCAGCAGTTATTAGTGGCAATGCACATCCTGGGGAAGTCCAGCATTCTGGCCGACAGCCTCAGCAGGACCATTTTGTTGCCTCATGAGTGGTGCCTAAATCTGAAAGAGGGAGCTTGGATTTTTCATCATTAGGGTACTCCATGTTGCAATCTGTTCGCTTCCCCTTCCAACACCAAGTGCAGCAGCTATTTACACCATTGTTCCCCCTCCGGGACAGTCACCCATGGACACACTGATGCATGCTTGTCCCCCGGGACAACTTTATGCTTATTCCCCAGTGTGTTTGATGGTAAAGTTTCTACAGAAAGCCTGCTGCAGAGCTTCAGTGATCCTCATTGATCCCTTTTGGCCTCATCAGGTGTGGTTTCCCTGCCTTTGTATTTTCTGAAGTACCCTTTGGGTACTGGATCCCATTCCAGACCTTATTTCTCATCCAGCAGGCTTGGGTCCCCCCAGTCTTCAGTCGCTCAAGTTGACCGCATGGTTCCTGTGGTTCTGTTAATGGCCAGAATTCCCAAGCTTTCTTAGGCATTTGTTCATATATTATCATCTCAGAAGGAATCCACTAGAAAAGTGTATTTCAGTAACTGAAAAAAGATTTGTCCTGTGCGTGGAGGCTTGGGTATTAAACATTTTCCCTGCCCCTTTGGGCTCTGTTTTGGATTTTCTGTCAGAGTTGTTTTATTCAGGTTCTTGCTTTTGTGCTATTAAAGCAGCTAGTAGCCATTTCTAACTTTCACCTTGGCAGAGATAATTTGCCTCTGGCTTCTCTCAAGATCCTCCAAGGCATTATTCAAAGGTACAATTCTTCTGTCTTCCAGTATGGGTTCAGGCCCTGGGATCTGCCTTTCGTTCTACAGGTCCTTGCTGACCCTCCATTTGATCCTTCAGCTGCTTCAGACTTTTGAAGTATTTGTCTTGGAAAACTTTATTTGATGGTGGTTACTTCCACAAGAAGGGTTTCTGAGCTACAAGTGCTTGATTCTTCTCCCCCCTTAATTTAGTGTTCCATAAAGACAGGGTTTCTTCTAGTGGGAGCCCTTCCTTTTTGCCAAAGGTAGCTTCCGAGAACAATTGTAACAGTTTGATTCACCTTCTTGTGTTTTTTCCCAGTTTCTTCAACAAAAGTGAATACCTTTTGCATTGTTTGGATGTACAGAGGCAATTGAGATTTTGTTTAGACCGTACAAAAGCGATCAGAAAATCAAGTCCGTTTTTTCTTTTCAAAATCCAGGCTGGGCTTATTTATGTCTAAAGCAACTTTACTCATGTGGCTCTCTCTGTATTTTGTTTGCATATTCTTTGTAAGGCAAACCTCTTTCACACAAGCCTAAGGGTCATTCAGCAAGGGTCCGGCCTCCTTCTACACTTTTCCTTTCTAGAGTATCAGTGGATGATGATTGTGCAGCTGCTTTTTGGCTGGGTTACCACACTTTTGTGTCATATTATAAGCTGGATATTCAGTCTAGATCCAATGCTTCCTTTGGATCCACTGTGTTGAGGAATACCCTTCCTTAGTTCCTCCTCTGGAATGTTCGTGGCTGAAGAAATTGTCCCATCAGTTGAAGCCAGACGGAGCAGACATCATCAGATATGAAAGCTGTGTCCTCACCATAGTGATAGATTCGTGGTGGTCTGTCTCAGTCTGTTTCACCCTTCTACCCCTCCCCCATCTTTTTGTTGACTTGTCGAGTCTTTCCACCTCTCCTCCTCAGATGACTAGACATTAGAGATGATTTGTTCCCACTTTCTGGAGTCTTACATTCTTCTTTGTTGTGTTCTGTTTTTTTGGAAGGTACATTTCCTGAATTATGTTTTCACACTGTGATTCCTCTCCTCGGGCAAACTGAGTTGTAGGTAAGGGAGGTGGAGGTAAGTGGACTAAACACTTTAGAATTGGCCGGTATCTGATATGGTTCAGATCCAAAGTCCCACAATTTGAACCAGACAAAGACAAGATTACACAGATCCTTTGTTATGGTGAGTACATAACTTTTGTTTTTAAGCCAAACAAATGCCTGGCTAAAATAAACTTCATCCAGAAATGCATGTCACCAAGAAACTTAAGATCACCAAGTACACAATCTCTTACAAGTATCCAGATTTAACAATCACTATGAGTGACCTCTTTGTCCCCTCCCCCCTTTTCACTGGAAGTGTGACTGCATTTATTCGACTGTGCAAGTTTTGGCACAGTGTGTTGCACTGGGAATGCATTACACCTTCTGGTAAATAGCAAGCAGTACATAGATTAACTTTAACAGGAGCAAAACTTGTTTTCCAACGCATTACTTCCATAATAGGGAATTGCAGTACCAGTACAAACTGAGTTACATTTATATGTTTTGTTATTGTTTGTCATGCCATTACCTAGGTTAGTGGAGGAAATTCCCAGGCATTTATTGGAAGTAAAGTGCTTTAAGTGGCTGTAGATATCCGGATAAATGTTGGGAAGAATTTTTGCAAGGCAATATCCAATCCTTAGATATTAGTAACCAGTCATTGGGTATTAATGTCCAGTAGAGTTATTGATGTTTGCATGTTGTGCTAACATTTTTGCATAGGAAGCTCAAGTCATTTCACCGGTGTTTGATTTAAGCTTAAGTAGCAACTTTCTTGTATAAACTTTCACTGAATTAAAATTGGGATATGTTTTCGAACATGTTAATCTTTCGTTTTTGATCTTTGGTAATGTTTCATTATCAGGTGTTCTGGAAGAAGCAGAATTTTATAACATCACATCTTTAATAAAACTTGTAAAAGACAGAATACGAGAACGGGACAGCAAAATATCACAGGTAAAAAAAAAAGTAATGTTAATATTTCTCTAGGTTTACAGTCATATTCACTGCTATATATTTAATAGATATTTATTGTTATGGCTAATATTTGCTTCATTTTGCGTTTAAAGTCTGTATCTCGTATAAGCATTGATTTATTCTGCATTTCCTGCTGGCAATGCGCAGTCTCCTAGCACTGCATTTCATGGGTACACTGCACTATAAAAGCAGTTTATGTGCATTAATTTCTTTGTGACTGACCATCCCATTATTGTGTTAACTGTAATGAGGCAGGGGGAGTGAGATAAGATGGTAAGAAGGGATTGAGAAAATGTGCAAAAACAATGAGCCATGGTCCTGTACAGTTTGAGGTCCGACGGATGTACTTGGGATCTTAGACATTTTGTTTGTGATATGCATTCTACTGTTTAAACTGGATGTATGCAGTGAGACTGTGAAAACTGTTTATTTATTTTCTTGACTGGCTAAACAATCTATCTGCATAAGCTTCTTATGAAAAGTTTTATTAGTCTGTGTGTGTAAAGATGGGGGGGGGGGTCCTCGTGAAAAATTTCCATCTGTTTATTTCATATTTTGACTGGGAAGATTCCATTTTCACTAGAGCTTAGGCAGAAAAAACACAACAAACTTGTTATGTATGAAATGTTGTACTAATCACAAGTTTGCAAAAATAAACAGGTGAGGGTTAACTAGTAATTTTAACACTGATAAACATGATGGCTTGTTAGGTTACATATACCACAAATGCAAACACACACTAATATAGACATGTTGAGTGCTACACTGATGGTAAAGTACAGACTGAATGAGCAAGTAAATTTACAAATGAAATTTGGCAGTATATGGACACACAAGTATGGGTAGATTAACAAAGCTATTCATTCTGTTGTCATGAGGAAATGTAAAAAACATTACAGTAAGAAAAGCTTACCCTGCAGCTTGTCAAGTTACAACATATGGGTGAGTCCTCTTCTATTTAAACTTGGAATTTTTTTTGCAATGTTTCTATGTTTGGGGTGCACATGTCACACATTGATGTTATGGTCCATACTATAAAAGCACACATCCAGGAGCTGCCCCCTGTTTTGCCACATGTAAAGTTTGGATACAGATCTTTTTCAAATCAGTGAATAGTTCCTTTGCTTGCTGCCTATAAGCAAACTTAAATAGCCATGACCAATGGGTAATGACCCAAGATTCCCTATGGCATTGTCTGTGCTACCTTGGAGAGAATGAAATGTTTTCAAGCAGTCACATAAATGCCATTGATTAAACTCTGCTAACCTGTATGCCCATATGGAGAAACTGATTGCCTACTTTCCTAAGAGGTGGTGATTGAAGAGTCCTCAAACAAAGTCAGAGATTAAGTCACACTCATAACCCCAGATCTCAGCCAGAACATTGTTGGAAAGAGTGAAAGGTTGAGAGTACCCTTAGGTCCTTGGAGATGTAAGGGGGTCAGGCATGGCATTGTAGGACCCTGCCTTACACAAGATCCTCTGAGAAGTTTGCAGACCTAAAGTCCATTGTTTGAGAGGTAGAAAAGGAAAGTTAACTCAGTTTGGGAAAGCTTAAGAAGTCTCCTGCAGGCTTTTCAAACAGCCACCCCAAGAAACACTTCATTTAGCCACCTTACTGTTAGAGTTGGAGTCTGAAGTCTTGGATGTGATTTATAAAAGTTTACTTCTCTGTAGTGTTTGGTTTCAAGGGTCTCCAGTTCGTCTTAGCAGACTGCAGTCCATATTCTATTTCTTGGTTGGGGAACAGGCACTGGCAAAGCTTTTTGCTGTCCTTCAACCTGGACTGAAGGTGGAAGAAGTTAAGACACTGTCTGTAGCCATAACAGTGGACTTCTATGTCAGCCACATCAGCTTAAACTATGCTAATGATTTAGCTAGAGCTGCAGGCTTAGGGTGTATACCTGTACAGGATGGCTTATCAGAGATCATCTTCCCTTGAGTTATTTTACTAAATTCTGTTTTAATCCTTAATGTCTCTCTAGTGTTGGAAGTAGTCTTTGGCAGGCCTTTTCATGATCTGGTGGATGACCCTTTGAAGAGAAAGCAGTTTATTCGTACTGTGGAGGACTGTTGACTCCTCTTTTAATCCTGTCTGTCTTCTAAGGTAATCTCCATCACTGAAATGTCTCTAGCAGATAAGGAGTGTTCTGTCTGGTGCCAACCCAAATTTCATGGAAATGACCCTGCCATCCTGGAATTTCAGTCCTCTGCATGCACTGGGGCTTACCCATGGGGTTGTGTAGTTCATGTGGTTTATCCAAGATGAAGAACCATTTCCAAAGACTTTTGGGTTCTTGATTCAGTGATAGGGTCACTCTCATCTTAGACCTCTTGGGTCCTGTTGAAGAGAGAGCTCTGCCAAGAGACCAGATAATTTGTGCCAAACTCTTGTGACTGGGCCAGAGTCTCAAAGGGCTGTACAGGCTGGTTGCCCTTGGGAATAAGGCCAGGGATTCTGCTGCCACGTCTCTTCTTTCCAAAGGGGGTAGATGATTTTCTTCATGTCTTGAATCTCTTACTTCAGCTGGAATAATCTGATACTTCAATCTCTGTGTAGTAACTTCAAAGGAGTCTGTACCATTTTTGGCCAACTGGCATTTGGGTAGTTTTACTAGAAGTGGAAGATGCCTTTCAGCACATTAGTGTCTTAGTTTCACATACTAGGTTCATTTGATCCATTCTAGGTAGTTATCACTTTTTAATATGTGGAGCTAATATTTGAACTTTTAATACCCGGTGTGTTCACCAAGGTTTTGGCCATGGGCTGTTGGTGATGTTAGAAACCTTCTTGGAATTGTGTCCATCATGGTTGCAGTGTCTGGAAATGACTATAAATTGAGAGAAGTCTTTCGTGGTCCTGTTATGGAAGATTTCTTTCACTGGCAGTGAGATTAGTCTATGTTGCAGACCATATCTGCTGGTGGAGAAGAGCTCGGGAGGTAATGATTTTTGTAGCCCTTTCGAGGCCTGCAGAGGATTCAGGTTCCCTACCTTTTATGCTTTCTGGGCATTTACATTTATTTATCCATTGCTGCCTTGGGAGAAAGCAGTGTTGCTTTGAACTGCAAGCTGTTAATTGATTGTGAAGCCATCACATGCTTGCAGATCTCTTCCAGGTGTGAGACCCTTAGAGTTATAATTGAAACAGTTTTGTGTTATTATGATAGATGCTTTGCTGTTAGCTATGGTACTCGCTTAGGCTCCTCCCTGGTGGAGATGGAAGTGGCTCCTTTGGGAGAGGCACTCTATCCACCAGTTGTAGAGCTTTAAGGCCTTGGAGGGGGGCTCCACTAAATAGGTCTAACAGACATTTTGTTGTCTGGTAACTTGACATGCGAAGGGATGCATGGATGTCCTTCAAGAATGCAACTGCAGTCATAACATATGGGTTGTCCTGCCTCAGGCAGCCCTCGGTCGGCTGAATTCCAAAGTCTGGGTCCGACGTCGGCTGGTGTCGCCTCCTCTCCGACGTCACCACGGCTGGAGTATAAAGGCATCTTCTTCAGTCTTTCTTGCCGCGCGGTGCCCGAAGCAGAAGCAGTTCGCAAGTGCCGGTCGGTCAGCTCCTGTGTTTTCAGTACCGAAGTCATCTAAAAGCGAAGTACCCCATTGGGAACATTTATTCTTGCCTCAGCCGATGTCAGAACAAATTGAGAAAGTTAATTGTTTGTCTTGTGGTAAACAAATACCTCATAAGGACTTCCATTCTCTCTGCCTACCCTGCCTGGGCCCAGACCACGATGTCTCGGCCTGTGCTGCCTGTGCTCGCTTTAATAAGCGCACCCTCAGGCGCCGAGCAGAATTCGCCGAGGACTTTTTCGGTGAATCTTTCGCGTCTATCATGCCGTCGGATCTACCGACAACCCAATCTGCTAAAAAACGCAAGGACCAGGACCGACATCCTTGGCCCGCGTCCACTACCGATGCTACTCCCAAACCCTCTGCTAGTGCTCCGGTCGCTTCGGAAGTGGTAAATCTACCGCTCCAGGCCGACGACACAGCGTTAACCCGACCTTCAAGTTCTGGATCTACCCGACACCATTTCTGTGGACAAGGTTACGCCTGCACGTGGGGCTGCTAGGCCTCCTGTATCCATGTCCATCAAGGCCTTTGCACGTGCTAAGGCCGCCAGTCAGGCCAAGGCCCATCCTAAATCTAGCC
>NC_056746.1:427281261-427411261 GCF_019279795.1 Protopterus annectens
TGTGATATCTGCATAGCCTTTGTTCCTAAAACCCTCCATAGTCACCTAACATCTCTTAGGTTATAGTTGGAGAATCAGCTCCTTAAGCACTTAAGACATGGATCTGACATCGGGCCCTTCAAAAGAACCACAACTCAAAAAGGCCAGGAAGCCTCGGTCTGATCCTACAGCTGCTCCCTGTACTTCAGGCATCTCTCCCGAGGCTGATGAAGGCCACTTCGGAATCTGCAGAGCCTTCTTCAACGGGTACCTTGGTAGAAACGGTCAAGAAATCTGTAGGCATGTCCCAGAGGGATTCGCAGGTGTCTGATTCAGGCGCCGTGGGAGGGACAACGTCTGGTTATTTCTGAAGGCCCGTGCGGCATGAGATAGATTGTTGTTCATGAGGATATTCTTACTGACGTTGTGGAATGCCACCCGATGTCAGGCTCTTCTATCTTTCATTGCCTAGTGCCTGAGGCTCCAAAGAAAAAGAAACAAAAAAATGAAACGTGTTTCCCTGGCTTCTCAGGAACAGACTTGTGATCAAACTCCTGACTGGCAGGCATTTACCCAAGGCCTCTTTGATGCCTTCATGGCTCTCCACCAGAAGTCAGCTTCCTCCTTACAGGCACAGGCCTTTTCTCCTCCTACCCCTTTGAAGAGCCCTGCAGAGGTTGCCTCTTCTGTAGAGGACGATTCATCAGAAGATGAATCTCTTGCCTATTCTTCTCAGATTGCTTCTTCCCTGGGTTATGCCTCCCCAGCAGAGGAATCTAATGGTACGGATTCCCCTGGGGAGGATATTTCATTTGAAAAGACCATTTTGAAGATGGACTTATTTAAGTGGGATTGCTGCCAGGTTTCTGAGATTCAAAAGAGGTACTATGGCCTTCTACAGATGGAATCCCGTAATACATATCAGCCATCCCTCCAGTCCTTCCATCCTTCCCCTTACCGGATGATGTCAAAGCTAAGCTTATGGATGCCCCGCTGGACAATAAGACCTTATTTGGCACTGCAGCTGCAGAGCTATTTAAAACTCTTCAGGAAAAGGGGAAGGAACTCCAAGATTTAAAACGCACGTTTATCTCTCCTGTCCCCTCCTTCCAGAGAAGTAACCCAGCCAGAAACACCTTTGTTAGGTAAACACCCTCTCAGAAACTGCCTTTTCAGGCCAAACCTGGTAGCCTATGACTACTAGTTTCCAGACCCATCTACCCCCCTTTCTCTTGGCCTCTCCCTTTCCCTCCCTGCTTGGAAACAGATTACCCAGGACTCTTAGGTCCTCTCAATCATCGACCAAGGTTACTTCATGGTATGGAAACCCATCCTCCCTTCAAAGGAATCCCACAATCTCCACAGGACCAAATGGAATTCTTTCCACTAGTCCTCTCCTCACTTTCTCATGGTACTATCCAGAAGGTGCCACCCAATCAAAGGGGAAAAGGATTTTACTCCAGGATGTTTCTAGTCCCAAGAAAGGATGGCCCTTGGCGGCCCATCCTAGACCTGTCCCATTTAAACCCCTTTCTGAAAGTTCTCACCTTTCGCACTGCCTACTCTACTCCCTCGGTTTCTCCCCCAGGCCTTCATGGTGTCGCTGGACGTAAAAAATGCCTACTTTCACATTCCCATTCACCAGCAGTGCAGGAGATTCCTTCACTTTTCTGTGGTTTCCTCTCATTTTCAGTTTTGTGCCTTGCCCTTAGGTCTGTCTACAGCACCAAGGGTATTCACAAAATATTTAGCCCCTGTTGTAGCGAACTGCAGGGCATACAGGTATTTCCATACTTGGACGACCTGCTCCTTCAGTCTCCATCAGAAATACTCCTGGACAATCTTTCTTAAACATTGGCACTTCTGAGAGGGCTAGGGTTTACCATCAGCCTCCAAAAGTCTTCTCTGACACCGTCCCAGGATCTTGTCTTCCTGAGGTACAGGATCCTGACAAGTGCAGTGATAGCTTGTTTACCCCCAGAAAAGGTCCCGTCTCTCACCACTTATTTCCAGCACCTAATATCACTCCACTCCCTGACTGCCAGGGAGTTCCTATGCCTCCTGGGGTTCATGGTCTCAACTATTCCAATGCTTCCCTTTACCAGGCTACACATGAAATGTCAGTGGTTCTTGAGAACAGTTTGGAAGCAACACTCACACCCTCTGGAATTTGTTGTCCCCATCTTACACTGTTTGACCAAGGAGTTAAAGTAGTGAATTTTCCAGGTGACCAGTAATCCAGGCCTACCCCTTCAACCACTTCCACCCACCCAAGATCTCTACAGAGATGCGTCAGACACAGGATGGGATGCAACTCTGGAAAACTGGAAGGTCAAGCATGTGTGGTCGCCATCTCAGATAAAAGAACATAGCATAAAGGAAATGAGAGCTTTGATCTTTGCCTTCAAAATCTTCAAGTCCAGGATTTTACCATGGGTCTTAAGGTGGTTCACAGACAATACCACAGTCCTCTGGTACATCAATAAGCAGGGAGGGATAAAGTCCTACATCCTCTGCAGACTGGCATTCTAAACCTGGGAGATTGCACAGCAGAATCTGGTTTCCCTCCAAGCTGTTTACATTCCCTCAGCTCGGAATGTGATGGCTGACTCTGTAAGCAGGTCCATGACTCAATCCCACGAGTGGATGTTGAACAGGGATGTATTTCTGGACCTTGTCCATCGATGGGGTATCTCTCAAATAGATATTTTTGCCTCCCCAATGAACAGACAGCGTTCCAAGTATTGTCTGAATTGCACATCCTGGGGTATGGAAGGTGGACGATCTATCCTTTCCAAGAAAGGGGATGTTTCTGTACACGTGCCCCCCCCCCACCTTTCCACTCATTCAGGAGGTTCTGCTGAAAATTCAGCAGGAACAACCAAAAATCTTGCTGGTGACCCCCTTTTGGCCAATATAGCATTGGTTCCCCCTTCTACAATTAGCCAAGGGCAATCACCACAACTTACCCCTGAGGATGGACTTACTCACACAGGACAAGGGAACTCTGGTACACCCACAAATGTCGACCCTAAACTTGACTCTGTGGGTGATGGGGCTTTGATTCCCTTTAGACATCTTTACCCTGAGGACGTGCTGCAAGTTATGCAGGAGGCCAGAAAACCAACCACTAGGAAATCCTATGTCTCCAAATGGAAGAGGTTTTCTTTCTGGTGTCTTTAAAAACACTTGCAGTCACTGTCTATAGAGGTGCTAGTGGTCTTGTTTTACCTGTGTAAATTAATGAAGATTAGCCTGTCATATTCCTCAGTCAAGCCACATCTGTCTGCCATTTCAGCATGTTTACCCAAGTCTCCTTCTTTGGCTTCCAGGTTGGAAGTCAAACTGTTCCTAAAAGGCATCCTTCACATTAGACCACGAAGAAAACCAGTGCCTCCTCCATGGGATCTCAATTTTGTCGTGGAAAAACTTACTCTAGCCCCCTTCATACCAGCAGTATCATTCTCCCTGCAGCACTGCACATGGAAAACTGTTCTAGTGGGTATTACCTCTGCCAGAAGAGTTTCTGAGCTGCAAGCCATCATGGCATCTTCTCCCTTCATGGTCCTTCATAGGGACCGGGTTTCTCTTAGGACTAATCCATCCTTCGTGCCCAATATGGTTAATGAGGTATCCCTGAATCAGGCTATCAATCTCCTTACCTTTTTCTATTTCCCCGATCCTCCAGTGAGAGGATTCTCCACACCTTGAACATTCACAGACAACTCTGATATCTGTGCAAAACCAAGCCCATCCGTAAGTCTGACAGATTGTCTGTTTCCTGTCACCTAAGGGCCTTAGGCCAACCTGTTTCCAAGCATACTGTTTCTTCTTGGATCTCCAAAGAAGCCATTTCTTTCTGCTACTCAACCAGTGGTAAGGATCTGTCTTCCCCTGTAAGGGCACACTACTAGGGCTGTGTCCTCTTCTGGGGCCTTCTTTAAAGGATTGGATGCAGTTTCTATCCTGGAGGCATCTTACCTGGTCCTCTGTTCGAACCTTCACCAAGCATTACAAATTGGATGTTATTTCCATGTCCAGAGCAGGCTTTGCCAGAGCTATTCTCCATGGCTTTGTGAAAATTGTTTCTGCTCCTCCTCCCAATTCCTCCTGTTTTAGCATTCTCCCTCATGTTATAAATATTGCAGGATATGAATAGAAGGACATAGAATAGTTGTGTAAAATCTTAACATAATCATAGATGTCCTTCTCTTCTTTATGCTGCAGTATTGCTTCTCTCCCTGCCTTCCCCTGATGCTTTCTTGATCCCTGGTTACATGTTGCTCACTTTTATCAGACTGGTGCTTTGCGGCATTCAGTTCTGAGGTAGGCACATGCTGATCTCCACTTTATACCTGACATCTGTTTATGGCCGATGTGTGCTGTTGCACATACCTTGCAGTAGATTTAGTCGTTGGTATACTGGCCGGATGTACAAGTCAGCCAGAGGCAGACTCTGCATGTTATGAATACTGCAGCATGTAGAAGAGAAGGACATCTATGGTTATGGTGAGATTTTACACAGCTGTTCTTTAACATTGTGAAAATATACATTATTTCCATATTTCATTAATGTTGCCAAATTGAAGTGACTTACAGATTTGCATGGTGTCAGGTGGAAATGTACATGATTATACATCTGGACACACACTTCATATGCCACTAAATACCTTAACAAAAGCACATCTATAAGAGTTCCTTTGTAAACAAGTGCTGCTGTTATTGTTTGCCTAGACTGTACAGTTTTCCAAAAAGCTTTTTGTTTTTAAATGTAGAGAAAAAGTCTAGACTTTTTGTCATGTTAGTACATTAACTTATAAACAGCTTCATTAATCAGCGCTGCTATTTACACTTTCACTGTTCAGTAAGATTTATATTTGTTTGGCTTTTATCAATTAAAAACAAGGCTGAGAAATGTAAAGATGCGAGTAGTTTACTGGAGGTGTAACATTTCACAAGTGCTAGATGTAAATCTGCCTTCTCCTGTAAAGATGTAAAGGGCGGCGCAGTGGTTAACGTTGTCACCTCACAGCAAGAGGTTCTCTGGTTCGATTCTCGGCTGGGGTGCCTTCTGTGTGGAGTTTGCATGTTCTCCCTGTGTTCACGTGGGTTTCCTCCCACATTCCAAAGACATGCATCTGGAGCATTTCTCCCCGGGCCTGTGCTGAAAACAGGCTCTGTGGAACCTAGTCGGACTTTCCCGGTCAACAAATGATAAATAAATAAAAATAAATAAAATAAATATGTTGTGCACAGCAGCTCCTTTTAAGAGCTACTTTTTCCCATTTACCTTGAATTGTGCCTAGTTCATTCAGAGCTAGAATAAGGATCTCTGTCCAGTATGCGGCAGCTTTACCTAGTACTTCCATGGGGTACTGTACTCAGTCCTCCTCATGATATTAATTTATTCTTTCCTGATGTTCTTCCATATCAGTGTTGCAGTATTCCTTACCTCTGGGATTTCTTGCCAAGGATAGCCCAACGTATAGCCAGTGTACCAAAGTTTTTTACCTAGAGAGCATTGTATGTCAGCTGTAAGCTGCCCACATCAACATGGAGCAAAGAGATGAAGTACGTACACTCCTATGTCAGAACTACTTTGCCACCAGTCCAAATGCAGTTTGTTGTACATCGGTCTGAATTGCTTTCACTTTGCTGCTATTACCAAGTCTATTTTTTTCCAGTAAGTACCCCGTTGTTTTTTATTTTCCTTGTATTATCAAGTTGTATATCATCCCAGAAAATGGAATGTCAGTGGGGGAGACAGATTCCCCATAAAGAATGCCATGATAAGTGCCTGTTTTGCTAAGGTGCGTCCCATGATCACGCACACTGTTCTATCTGTTAGGCTTTTGACCTTGTGTAATCACCTTTCTTCACTTTCCATTTACCTTGAGAACCAGCATTTCCAGCTTTTGACGCAAAGTACCATGGCTTGAATCCGGAGTCTTTATTAGACATCATTCTTACTAATAATTACTTTTTATTTGATAAGGATTTTTATTTACAGAAACGAGGGGTCGCTATGGGGTCGCCCTGTGGTGCCAGCTTTGCCAACTTGGTGATGGCGTACTGGGAAAGAACTTTTGTTTTCAAAGCTGAGCACTTCAGGGCGAACCTCGTTTACTACACCTGTTTCTTGGATGACATCTTCGTGTTATTTAATGGAGATGGCATTCAGGCTAAGCTTTTTATTTCATTTCTGAATTCCACAACTGATTTCCTTGTATTTACATCAACATTTCACACAGCCACGATTGACTATTTAGATGTGAAACTTTCAAAAGATAAAGTCAACAGGGGGTATGTATCACAGATTTTTAGAAAACCCACGTACTGTAACTCATTCCTACACTTTTCTAGCTGCCACCCGTTCCACCAGAAGCGGTCCATTATAAAAGGCCAATTGATAAGGGCAGCTAGAATGACCACACTTGAGCTCGATTTCCATCAAGAGTGTGATTTACTTAGGAAGATGTTTGAAAAGCGTGGGTATCCTAGCGACCTTATTGCAACTTTAGTCAGTGAAGTTTCTGATAAAAGAAGACTTGGAATTGTCTCTCCCATCCTTGGGCTAAACAGTTTAGAACAGGACAGTCTTGTTCCTCACATGGTAGATTGTCAAAACAGTGTATTTGTCCCAACACAAATTCCATCACAAACTTTAGCCCCTGACTTCAAAGGTGGATTTATTACTACCTTCAGTAATGATAGTGGCCAAGTCAAACGTATTTTATGTAAAAACTGGCAGTTTATCTTGAGTGATATTTCACTATTCAGTAAACTAGGTCCAGTTCCAAATATTGTATTTCGTAGAGGCCACAACCTTAAAACCTTACTTGAATGTGTGTGTGTGGGGGGGGGGCAACAACTTAAAACACATAGGTATGCTGGAATGAATTTGTGTGAATCTTGTAGGATGTGTAGATTCATGGAAGTGGGCAGTACATTTTGTATAGGTGACAACAAGTATGAGATTAAATTTAAACTCAACTGTAATTCTAGACTAGTAGTCTATATAGCAAGATGTGTCTGCTGTCCCGCATTCTACGTGGGGAAGACTGAACGTAGACTGTGGGACAGGGTTTATGAATACACCTATGCTATTTCAGTCAATAAAATTGACAACCCACTAGCAAGACATATAGCAAATAATGTGGGCCACAAATTTACCTTTAAAGCTATAGATCAAGTTCAAGCTAATTTGAGAGGTGGCCCACTGAATTTACTTTTAGAGGAACATGAGCTGGAATGGCAAATCCTTTTGAATGCATTTGTTGTACCAGGTTTAAATGATGCTTGTAACATTGCTTGTCTTCTGAAACTAAGAAGTTTGAGACGGTAATTTGTATTTTGCTTGAATATAATTCTATTCATTTTAGCTCTACAATATTTTAGAGAGATATATCCGGTTGATTATTCTGTAATTTTGAAGATTAGTCTAACTTTGTTATTATTTGAGTCTAACAGTTTAATGCCTTCTGTATAACTATTTATAACAGTTTTGATGACACTTTTAATCTGACAAACTTGCAGCTTTTGTATTTAGGTTAACACGTGTTTTTTTAGCAAATGTTTCTTTAAGAATTTGACTTATTGGAGGTGTCATCACATGACATGTTTCAATTACTTATAAACTACTGTTTGAAACTGTGTATCTTTTCTGAAAAAGTTGCTACATTACAAGCAACAAAAAGCGCTTCAATAAATTGTTTTATTTTATATTTTTTTGGATTCCTGATGCTTCCTGTGGTGGGTCTTGGTGCTGCTGACTTGTTTTTTGTGTTTCAGTAGTTTGTTGGCTTCCTTTCCCTGGTTTATCTGTTGAATCCGCTTGTCCCAAGATACAGCCATCAGTAAAGAAGGCCAAGAAACCTAGACTTGAGTGTGCTGCTGTCTAGCCTCCACTAGACATATGTCTCGAGGTGAATGAGAACCCAGAAGACTGCCTGATGCTTCAGTTACCTCTGCCATGACCTTCTCAGAGGCTGACACAGAACCTACTTCTTGCATGTCCTGGGAGGCCTTGCAGATGTCCACTGCTGACATTGAGGGGGAACCACAGGTGATTATTTCTGAGGGGCCTAGGAGGATTCCTCAGATCCTTGTATGGGAAGAGGTGCCAGGTACCTTTATTGAATCTAGTCAGGGGTCTGAGCTTCCACATTTTGTCAGAACAGACATCCCTATGAAGAAAAGGCAAAATACTAAGCATGTGGTGTCTGCCCCTAAGGATCTACAGAGGGAATGACAAGGCTTCACTCGAGGCTTGTTCAATGCCTTGACTGTATTGAAGCCTCCTCAGGAGATTTTGGTTCCTGCTCCTCTATCCCTAAGAGGGCTAGGGCTCCACAGTCTTCGGACGGGGATTCAGAAACTGATTTCTTGGCTTATTTCTCCCATTTGCTTTCACCTTTAGATTATAGGTCTGAAGAAGAGGAATCTATCAGTCCTAAATCTTCTTTGGAGGAACTTTCCTTTGGTGAAACAGTCCTGCGCATGATGGTGCATTTCACATGAGATTGCTCCCAGGTTTTGGATGCCTAAAAGAGGTATGAGTTGTTACAAATGGATTCTCCTAAACCTTCAGATCTCCCTCCTGTGTTAGCTGCTCTGCTTGGATACCTTTTCTGCTGCTTCCCTGACACCAGGTTCTCCGCTTCCAGCTCCAAAGAAAACTGATGGATTCTAGAAGGTGCAAGTTCCTGTATAAATGGCCTTCCTCTGATTCTGATCCTGATTTTTGCTTCTACAGACAAGTCTTTTCTAGGCTGTTGCCTTCTTCCAAGTTCCATCCTTCGCATACAGACAGTAGAACCATAGAGAGGAGGGATAAAAAGGTGTACACTTCTGCTACCCTAGCCTTCAGGGACATCAGTCAACAGAGCCATATGACTAGGTACATTCTGTGTCATCTTTCCCAAGTGGGAAAAACTGTTTCTGATATGCTTGATTCTGAGGGTAAATCCTCAGCTCCCTGTTTGCTCAGGTATACTTCTCATGTTGACCATCACTATTAAATGCAGATGTTCTTCGTGTTTCACTGTTGCAGTCATTGCATTTGGGTTATCTGCTTGCAGGTAGCCCTTGGTCGGCCTGATTAACAAAGTCTTGGGTTGTGCGTCGGTTGCTGTCCCTTTTTCCATGACGTCAGGTCGTCAGGGGTATAAAACATGCAGCTGACACCATTACATCAGTTTTTATTGCCGTGCGGTGCCTGAAGCAGAAGCAGTTCTCAAGTGCCGGTCGGCCGACTCCTGAAATTTTCGTTTTCAAGTTTCATAACCGAAGTCTTCAACTAAAGCTAAGTACCCCATTAGGGAAACCTTTTCTTGCTCCTTAGCGATGTCAGTAAAAGTTAATTGCATTACTTGTGGAAAGCAAATACCTCATAAATATTTTCATTCGTACTGTATTCCTTTCCTAGGCCCTGACGACGATGTACCTTGTCGGTTTTGTGCTTTATTTAATCAGCACACTTATTTTTGCCTCTAAATATTTTGGTTCTCTGTTTAATTATCCAGAAATGTCGTCGGTTAGCTATCTGACTACCGGGATTCTGAAAAAACGCAAAAATAAAGACAGAGGTGCCGAGGTCCAAACCTCCGACGCTGCTCCTAAGCCAGTTCGCCGGTACTCAGTGAGGCACTTTTGCAGCCCCTGATACCCGCTACTTCTGATTTGCAGGCCTCTACTGAGACACATTCGGAGTCCGGTATGCCGCGAGATGCTTCAACTATGGAACCCGCCGATGTCTCTACCTTGGATGGGTCCGGAGCCGCTGTGCAGGCACTGGATTCTGAGGGTGTATTCATGGCTATGGACTTGCATATTAAACCGATGCCTCCTTTACTTAGGCCTAAATCTCGATCTATGCCTAGAAAAATGACGCTCAGGCCTCTATGCCTAAAAAACAAATTATAAGAATGGCTGAAGATCAAATAACTCTAATCAGAGGTGCCCCCCTTCTAAGCGGCATAGGACTGAAGTTGATTATGAATCTTCTGATTTGGATTCTGTTTCGGATTCTTCTGATGATCTGGATTTGCCCTTATCTACTTATGAAGATTCTTATGCAGAGAACTCCTTTCACTCCGCTTCCCCTCCTGAGGATTTTTCTTTTGGGGAAACTTTACATACTCTAAGGGAGCATTTCCACTGGGAAAGCCAGGATTTTTCTGATTCAAAAAAGAGGCTTAAGGATTTCCTTCTCCTACCTCAGCATAGGCCTTTAGCTATTCCTCCTGTACTAGACATTGTTGATGCTTTTTCGCAATCTACTTTGGCCCCTGATTCCCTGCCTCCTACTCCCTGAAAACCTGACAGATACTACAGGGTCCCTGAGTCCCACAAGTTCCTTTTTAAAAATCCTATTGCAGATCCAGAGACTATTTCACAGAGGCCCAAGGGCATTAAGGCTTCGACTGCTAAAAAATCCTACCCCTTCTGATAGAGATTCCAGGGTGCTGAATAGTTGGGGTAAGAAAGTTTACACTTCTGCAACCTTGGCCATTAGGGCTTTAAACTGCCAGTTTCATATGTTAAAGTATCAGCAACATGTTATTGGACTGCTTAAACAGAAAATTATGTTGATTCCTGACTGAGTGGAAAGTAAAGAATTACAGGATTTAATGCATTCTGCTGAAAAAGTTGGAAAACATACTTTGCATTGTGGATTTGATTGATTAGAGGCCTCTTGCAGGGCTGCTGTTACTGGGTCTGTGCTCAGAAGGCATGCTTGGCTTAAGGAGCAGTCTTTACTTAATCATGTTAAAGCTAAATTGTTGGATGCTCCTTTAAATCAGGACCGCCTGTTTGGCAACAAGGCTGAGGAAGTTCTTAAAAAGATAGAAGAAAAAGCTAAATCTATGCAAACTGTTAAAGATTTCTTACAAGTGCAGCCTCCTAGATTTAGTAGGCACTGGCCCTCTAAGAATTGGTCATTTCCAGCCCCTTCCAGGTCTTCTCAAGCCAAACCCAGACACAGCAAAACCCCCAGATTTCAGTCCCAGGGAACACACACAACCAAGCAGTGGGGGGGGGGGGGGGCTCCACTTCTAAATCTGGGAATAGTAAGACCCCCCCCAATGGTAAACTGTCTCAATGACTTCCTTTTAAAATTTCCAAGCACTTACCAACTGACTGCCCCTTTGGGGGGAAAGATTGCTCTTCATGCAAAGAATTGGGAACTCATTACCCAGGACAAATGGGTTTTAAATAGTGTCCCAGGGATACAGATTTCACTTCCACACATTGCCAACACCAAGTGGGTGGCCGGACCTACCCCCAAATCAGTGGACAGAGGCCCAAAAACAAGTGCTTTCTCTCTCAAGCATGGGGGCTATTCAACTGGTACCAGAACAGGAAAAGGGACAATGTTTCTACTAGAGACTTTTCCTGGTACCCAGGAAAGACCGTTCATAGCATCCTATCCTGGACCTGTCTACTCTAAGCACCTTTTTAGAGATTCCAAAATTCAAGATGCTGACTCTTCACCAGTTACTTCTTATGCTAGGCAAAGATGCCTGGTTGGCAACACTAAATTTAAAAGAAGCATACCTGCACATCCCAATCAGGGAATCTTGCAGAAGATACCTACACTTCAAAGCAGGCTACATGCACTATCAGTTCTCTGCACTGCCCTTTGGCTTATCTACTGCACCCAGGGTATTCACAAAGTGCCTAGCTCCAATTATTGCATTTTGCAGGCAAAGAAATATTCAGATATACCCATACCCGGACGATTGTCTAATTCAGGGAGAAAGCCAGGAAATACTTTTGAATCATCTGGCCTTTGTACAAAGGGTTATAACTTGTCTGGGGTACACCATAAACGAAAAGAAATCACACCTGGTACACTGTCAACAAATTATATTTCTGGGAGCAAGCTTGAATACAACTTCCCAGATGGCTTACCTCATGCCAGAGAAACAAATTCATTTGACAACCTACTTCAAACAAGTGGCCACAAAAACCCTGCTATCTGCAAGACAAATACTGCAAGTCTTGAGGTTCATGGCCTTCTGCATTCTTCTAATTCCGTATGCAAGACTGCATATGAGGAAACTACAGTGGTGTCTAAAAAGCCTGTGGTGTCAACATTCTCAAGACCTAGAAACAATGAATGTTCTTCGTGTTTCACTGCTGCAGTCATTACATTTGGGTAATCTGCTGGCAGGTTGCCCTCAGTCGGCCTGAATTCCAAAGTCTTGAGTCCTGCGCCAGTTGCTGTCTTCTCTTCCATGACGTCAGGTCGTCAGGGGTATAAAACAAGCAGCCGACGCCATTTTCCTCAGTCTTTCTTGCTGCGCGGTGCCCAAAGCGGAAGCATTTCGCAAGTGCCGGTCGGCAGACTCCAAAATATTCGAATTTGAGTTTCACAACAAAGTCTTCACTAAAGCCAAGTACCCCGTTGGGGAAACTTTTTTTCTTGCTCCATACCGATGTCAGAAAAAGTTAATAATTGTATTACTTGTGGGAAGCAAATACCTCATAAGGATTTCCATTTATACTGTATTCCTTGCCTAGGCCCTGATCACAACGTGCCTGGCTGTTGGTTTTTTGCTAGATTTAACCAAGGCACTATTAAGCGTCGGTATATTTTTGCCTCAAAGTATTTTGGAAAAGGATTTAACTACCCAGAAATGTCGTTGGATAGCAATCCGACTACCGGAGTACATAAAAAACGCAAAGAAAAGGACAGAGAGACACAGTCGAGGTCCAAAACCGACTATGAAGCTTCTCCTAAGCCAGTCACCGGTTCGCTGGTACTCAGTGAGGCACCTTCACAGCCCCTGATACCCGCTATTTTTGAGTCACAGGCCCCTACTGGCACCCATGTGGAGTCCAGCATGCCACGAGATACTCAAAGTATTGGACCCACAGATGTATCTCCCTCGGATGGGTCTGGAGCCGCTGAGCAGGCACCGGCTTCTGAGGGTGTATTCAGGCCTCAACATCTTTATATCAAACCGACAGCTGCAAAACAAAAGACAAAAGCAACTTCTAAAACTAAAAAACTGAAGCATGAGCCACGTGCACAGGCCTCTATGCCTAAAAAACAGATGATCAAAATGGCTGAAGACCTTATTACCTTGATCAGGAGTTCCTATCCTCCTCCAGATGAGAGGCCTAGGCAGGACACTGATTATGAATCTTCAGATCAGGTTTCTATTTCTTCTGATTCCTGTTCTGATCAGGAATTATGTATACCTCCCTATGAGGATTCTGATGCAGAGGAGTCTATACCATCTGCATCACCTCCTGAGGATTATTCATTGGGAGAAACTTTGCATACTTTGAGGGAGCATTTTCACTGGGAGTGTCAAGATTTCTCAGAATCAAAAAAGAGGCTCAGGGATTTCTTCCTTCTCCCTTCTCCCTCAGCACAGGCCTTTAGCCATACCCCCTGTTTTAGACATTGTGGATGATGTGTTTTCGGAGTCCATCTTGACCCCTGACTACTTGCGTCCGGCTCCCAGCAAGCCTGACAGGTATTACAGGGTCCCTGACTCTCACAAATTTTTTATTTAGAAACCTTGCTACTGATCTTGAAACTATTTCACAGGGTCCAAAGGAAGTTAAGGCCTCAACAGCAAAATATCCTACACCATCTGACAGAGATTAAAGGGCACTGGATAGATGGGGAAAAAAGGTTTATACATCTGCAGCCTTGGCAATTAGGGCCTTAAACTGCCAGTTTCATATGCTCAAGTATCAACAGCATGTTATGGGATTGCTGAAACAGCAAATTATGTTGATTTCTGAATGTGCAGAAAATAAAGAATTACAGGAATTATTGCATGCAGCTGAACAGGTTGGAAAGTGTACTTTGCAATGTGGTTTTGATTCCTTAGAGGCCTCCTGCAGGGCCGCAAGTACTGAATCTGTGATTAGGAGGCATGCTTGGCTAAAGGAACAAAATTTGTCTGATCATGTTAAAGCTAAATTACTAGATGCACCTTTACAGCATGATACTCTGTTTGGTATTAAGGCAGAAGAGGCTTTAAAGAAAAGGGAAGACAAAGCTAAGTCTATGCAAACTGTAAAGGACTTCTTACAAGTGTAGCCACCAAGATTCAGTAGACACTGGCCTACAAAAAATTGGTCTTTTCCTGTGTCAGACAGAGCTCAAAGGGGCAAATCCAGACATCCTAAGGGTTCCAGATACCAGGCACATACAGGTCAAAGCAATGGGGTGCTTCTACCTCCAAATCTGGAGGAGATAAAGTGCAAACATACAGAAAACGGTCCCAATGACTTCCCTCTGCTTTCACCAAGCACTTATCTTTTGGCAGCACCCTTAGGGGGAAAATTGGCACTTTTTGCCCAAAATTGGCAGTTGTTAACGCAGGACAAGTGGGTGCTAAACATAGCATCACAGGGGTACAGATTCCATTTCCATACTCTGCCAATGGCAAACCGTTGGCCAGATCTGCCAAAAAATCAATGGGCAGAGGCACAGAAACAGGTTACGTCCCTCATGGATGTGGAGGCCATTCAGCCAGTACCAGAACAGGAAAAAGGACATGGTTTTTACTCAAGACTGTTCTTGGTACCCAGAAAGGACAAGGTCTGGCGGCCAATACTGGATTTATCTATTTTGAACACATACCTGGACATTCCAAAATTCATAATGCTAACTTTGCAGCAGTTTCTGCCCATCCTAGGCAAGAATGCTTGGCTGGTGACATTAGACCTAAAAGAGGCATACCTGCATGTCCCTATAAGGCAATCATGCAGAAGATACCTCAGATTCAAGGCTGGCTTAATGCATTACCAATTCTCTGCACTGCCCTTTGGCTTATCTACTGTGCCCAAGGTCTTTACAAAGTGCTTGGCACCAGTAATTGCATTTTGCAGACAAAGAAGTATTCAAATATGTCCTTACTTGGACGACTGTCTCATTCAAGCAGAGAACAAGGACATTCTTCTTCAACACCTGGCGTTTGTGAAAAGGCTTCTAACATGCCTAGGGTACACAATAAAAGAAAAGAAATCACAACTGGTACCCTCTCAAAAGATAACATTCCTGGGTGCAAGCTTGAATACAACTGCCCAGATGGCTTACCTCACGCCAGACAAGCAAAGGCAACTGACTTCAAACTGATGGCAACAAAAACCCAGTTATCTGCAAGACAAATTCTGCAGGCTTTGGGCTTCATGGCATCCTGCATCCTACTGATTCCATATGCAAGACTGTATATGAGGAAACGTCAGTGGTACCTAAAAAGTTTATGAAGTCAACATTGTCACACTCTGGAAACAATGATTCCTCTCATTCCCTGCCTACAACAGGAGTTTCTATGGTGGGCAAAGGCATGTCACCAAAACATGGGATGGGCCTTCACTCTACCCCCTGCCAGCCAAACCGTAACAGACTCATCAGATTATGGCTGGAGGGCCCACATGGCAGGAAGATGCATTCAGGGCATATGGACCCCAAAACAAATGCATCTACATATCAACCAGAAAGAGATGCTAGCTGTTCAAAATACCCTGACAGCCTTCAAGGATTTACTTCATCTAGGACAACTACTGATAAAGACTGACAACACCACAGTCATGTGGTATATAAACAAGCAGGGGGCACACACTCATACCCCCTTTGCAGATTAGCCATGGCACTGTGGGACACAGCTTTGACTTACCAAATACATCTTCAAGCTGCTTCTTCTTCCCAAGGTCCTCCTAAAAGTCGGACAAGAGAAACCAAAGATGATACTAATTGCCCCGGACTGGCCCCGCCAATACTGGTACCCAATCCTAAGGAACTTGTCTCAGTACCCAGCTTGGACCTTACCTCAAAGACCTCAACTACTGTCCCAGCAAAACAATCAGATCCTGCACAATCAACTCCAGATACTGAACCTGGCAGCATGGCTGTTCATGTAGTTATACAAACAACACCTCTCAGTAAAGCTGTGATGGATGTCATTTTGGAAGCCAGAAGGCCTAATACTAGAAAATCTTATGCTGATAAATGGAAGAGATTCTGTGCTTGGAATCGAGCACAAGGAACTGATACAGCAGAACCAAATATTCCTCAGATATTACAATACTTGACTGAGATGCTTGACAAAGGCCCATCTTTCTCATCAATTAAAATCCATGCCTCTGCCATTTCAGCTCATTACAATACAGAGCCACCAATCTTTTCTCATCCTTTACTAAAGCAGTATCTTAGAGGAGCCAAAAATTTAAGGTCTCGTAGAAGAATACCTGCATGGGACCTCAATTATGTGTTGGAAAATCTCACCCTCCCTGCATTTGAACCAGCTGCTACTGCTGATATAAATGATGGAAAACAGCTCTGCTACTAGCAATTACTTCAGCAAGAAGAGTCTCAGAGCTACAGGCCCTCATGACTGTGGAGCCTTTTGTCATATTTTACCCAGACAGGGCGTCTCTGAGGACAAATCCAACATTTACGGCTAAGGTGGTTTCCAGTGTGGCTCTTAACTATTCATCTGCCAACCTTTTATCCAAATCTGCAGAACAAGGGGGAGAGAATTCTGCATTCCTTGGACGTACACAGACAGCTAAGATTCTACTTGAGCAGGACTAAAGCTCTAAGAAAAACTGAGCAATTACTACTGACATATGCTACAGGATCAGAAGGAAAGGCTATTTCAAAGTGGATAAGCCACTGCATTCGTTTCTGCTACTTGCACCATGGTAAACCTGTGCCCAAGGGCATTAGGTCTCATTCCACCAGAGCTGCAGCTACTTCAGCAGCCTTTCTCAGAGGAGTTCCAACCAAAGACATTCTAGAGGCTGCTACTTGGAGTTCTGTTCACACCTTTATAAAACATTATCATTTGCCTCTCTACTCTAAGTCCAGGGCAGGCTTTGCCACTGCAGTTCTCCAGGGCCTTATAGCCGCACCTAATGCTGTTTAGCTCCAGCCTTCCAACCATAGCTTTGGGATTCTACCCAAATATAATGACTGCAACAGTGAAACACGAAGATCATAGTACAGTTGTGTACACTTACCAAAAATGTAGATGTTAGAGTGTATTCACTGTTGTAGTCCAGGTTACCTGCCCGCCATCCCCCTTTCATTCTGGAGTTTATCTTTCCTTCTCGATCTTCCACAACCTATGTGGTTTATTTGTTTGTAGATGAAGGTAAAGTTTATATTGCTGCATGTATATATATATATATATTTGCTACCTTTTTGGGGGCACCTGACATATAGGGCAAGAAAAACTGAAGAAAATTACGTTGGCTGCTTGTTTTATACGCCTGACGACCTGACGTCATGGAAGAGGAGATAGCAACCGACGCAGGTCCCAAGACTTTGGAATTCAGGCCGACTGAGGGCAACCTGCCAGCAGATTACCCAAATGTAATGACTGCAACAGTGAATACACTCTAACATCTACATTTATGGTAAGTGTACACAACTGTACTTTCCTATCATACCTTGCCTATGCCTAGAGTTCCTTTGGTGGGCAGAGGCCTGCCACCAAAACAAGGGACTACCTTTCACACCACCCCCTGCCGCCAAAACCCTGTCAGACGCATCAGACTATGCATGGGGGGGCTCACCTGTCAGGGAAGTGCATTCAGGGCAAATGGATCCCAAGTCAAATGCACCTGCATATCAATCAAAAAGAAATGTTAGCTGTACAGAATGCTCTGACAGCCTTCAAGGACCACATTCTTCCAGGACAACAAATGGTGAAGATGGACAACACCACTGTTATGTGGTACATAAACAAGAAGGGGGGTACACATTCTTACCTCCTCTGCAGACTAACCATGCATTATGGAACACAGCCTTGAGCCACCAAGTGCACCTACAAGCTCAATTCCTGCCAGGAAAATTTAATACACTGGCAGACGGACTAAGCAGAAACCTCATGGACCCACACAAGTGGAAACTGGAACCAAGGATTTTCAACATGTTGACAAGCAAATGGGGGAGCCCAGATGTAGACCTGTTTGCCTCTCCCCAGAACTACCAGTTGGACAAATTTTGCACAAGGACTCCCCACAAACAAGCCTGGAAAGTGGATGCTCTGTCCTTCAGCTGGAAAAACCTATCAGTCTATACCTTCCCCCCTCTGCCTCTGCTCTCCAAAGTACTACTAAAACTCAAACAGGACAAACCAAGGATGATTTTGATTGCTCCAGACTGGCCACGCCAACACTGGTACCCCCTCCTGCACCATGTGTCACGGTTATCTCCATGGCACCTGCCTCAGACTCCTTCCCTGCTATCTCAGCAGGAGAATCAAGTTCTGTACCCTCCATTTCTACCACTGAACCTTGCAGCCTGGCTAATTACTTAATCTCTCCTTTACCATTCCTCAGCAAACCTGTGATGGATATCATTTTAGAGGCAAGGAAGCCTAGTACTAGAAAATCTTATGCTGAAAAATGGAAAAGATTCTGTGCCTGGAACCATTCTCAAGGGATGAGCACAGCAGCGCCCAATTTACCTCAGATTTTGCAATACTTAACTGAGATGCTTCACAAGGGCCTGTCTTTTTCCTCCATTAAAATTGAAGCCTCAGCCATTTCAGCTCATTATAACACAGAACCCTCCTCTCTTCTCTCATCCACTGCTCAAGCAGTTCCTCAGAGGAGCCAAAAATTTGAGACCACCCAGGAGAGCATCAACCCCAGCCTGGGACCTTAACTTTGTCTTGGAGAAACTCACTCTACCTCCTTTCGATCCAGCTGCTACTGCAGACTTAAAATTTCTTTCTTGGAAAACAGCTTTCCTTTTAGCAATCACTTCAGATAGAAGGGTATCTGAATTACAGGCCTTTATGGCAGTGGAGCCTTTCATCATCTTTCATGCGGACAGGGTGTCCCTCAGAACCAATCTATCCTTCATGCCCAAGGTGGTATCCAGTGTGGCTCTTAATCAGCCCATTCATTTGCCAACCTTCTTTCCCAATCCACAGAATAAAGGGGAACAGATACTACATTCCTTAGATGGGCACCGACAACTTAGATTCTACTTGGACAGGACTAAACCTCAAAGGAAATCTGAACAACTGTTGGTGGCATTTGTTGCAGGGGCAGAGGGGAAGGCTATTTCTAAGCAAACCATTTGTAAATGGATAAGCCATTGCATTCATTTCTGCTATAAGCATCATGGAAAACCTATCCCCCAGAGGATCAGACCTCACTCCACCACGGCTGCATCTACCTCTACAGCTTTTCTCAGAGGCGTCCCTACCAGGGACATCCTAGAAACTGCTACCTGGAGTTCTGTACATACTTTCACCAAGCATTATCATTTGCCAATTTTCTCTAAATCTGGAGCTGGCTTTGCCACTGCAGTCTTGCAGGGCCTTATAGCTGGCCCTAATCCTATCTAAATTCCTCCTCCCAACCATAGCTTTGGGAATCTACCCAAATGTAATGACTGCAACAGTGAAACATGAAGAACATAGTACAGTTGTGTACACTTACCATTAATGTAGATGTTCGAGTGTATTCACTGTTGCAGTCCTGGTTACCCTCCCTCCAGCCCCCTGACTTCTCTTGGCTATACCTTTCTTCTTGTTTAGTGTATTTCAGCTTTCTGGTGTATTTGCTTTTTTGTTGGAGGTATATCTTTGTGCTTTTATATTTAATTGCTTCCCATTAGGGGGGCACCTGACATCTGGGGCAAGAAAAACTGATGTAATGGTGTCAGCTGCATGTTTTATACCCTTGACAACCTGACGTCATGGAAGAAGGGACAGCAACTGACGCAGGACCCAAGACTTTGTTAATCAGGCCGACTGAGGGGGCTACCTGCAAGCAGATAACCCAAATGTAATGACTGCAACAGTGAATACACTCTAACATCTACATTTATGGTAAGTGTACACAACTGTACTTTATGATGCAGCAGATGCATCTTCTAGGGCTGTTGCCTGTGGTTGCCTCTGGTTCTATGATGAAGCACTATTCCTGGAGTCCCCTTCAGGAAGCAAAACTTTTGAACACTCCCTTGGATAACCAGAATTTGTTAGGCAGTGCTGCGGCTGATCCTTTCAAGACTTTGCAGGATCAGGGTAAGGTCATGAAAGATTTGAAACTGATCTTTGTCTCACCTCTTCCAAAGTTTCAGAGAAACTGTCCTAGTAAGACTGTCTTTGTGCATTGGTTACCTAGACAGTCTTCCAAAGGTAAGAAAGCTTCTAGGCAGGGTTTTTCCTGATGAGCCTACTCAGATGCCAAGGCCCTAGAAGCAGTCATTTTCTGACAAGTTTGCAGACATCTGACTATCTGCCCTCCCTTCCTCTTGGCCGGGTCCTCTTGTCCCTCACGCTTTCTGTTTCTCCCAGTTTGGCAGCTGTTCACCACAGACACCTGGGTTCTGCCCTTCATCAGACAGGGGTATATAACCTGGAAGGTCCTTCCCTGGAATTCCTCATTTCCCTACAGAACAGCTTCCTCATTTGCAAGGTCTGCTGGACCAAGGTACCATTCATCTGGTTCTGCAGACAGAGAGGGTTTATGTTTATGGTCCTAAGGAAAGAGAGATCTTGGAGACCTGTTTTGGATCTTCTTTTCTAAACACTTTTCTTATAGTGCCTTCCTTCCAAATGCTCTCTCCTCAGACCTTATTTCCTCTATGGCTCCCCCAGGCCTTCCTCGTTTCCGTGGATGGTGAAGTATTCTTACCTATATATTTCTGTCCACCCTCTTTTCAGGAAATACATGCATTTCTGTGTTTCTTCCTCTTATTTTCTGTTCTCTGCTTTGCCCTTTGGGCTTTCAACAGCCACAGTTGTGATAACCAAACTGGCCCCTGTAGTTGCTTTTTGCAGGCTTCAGGACATTCATATATTTCCGAACTTGGAAAACCTCTTGCTTCAGGCTCCATCCCATTCCAAGCTGGTGCAGGATCTTTATTTTACTCAGCTTCTGTGGCACAGCCTGAGGTTCATGATCAACCTTCAGAAGTCAATGTTTACTACATCTCAGGATCATGTTTTCCTAGGCTACAAGTTCCAGACTGTTCTATGCTGACGTCTCTTCCTGCCTCCAAGGTTTTGTCCATCAAAATGTATTGTCTGTCCCTGTTTCCCCATCCTGTCTTTTGGCCAGGGGTGGGGGTTCTCTGAACTCTGGGGTTAAAGGCTTCCACTATCCCCATGCTTCCTTGAGCCAGGTTGCATATGAGGAAGTTTCAGTGGTACCTAAAATCAGTGTAGCTTAAATACCTCCACCTGCTGGGCCATCTTATTCCTCTACTCCCTTGTCTCAGACTGGAATTTCGCTGGTAGATTTGGCAGCTATCTCTTAATCCTGGTGTTCCTTTTCACTCATCTTAGCCATCTGAGGAGCTCTTCACAGACTCATCAGAGCTGGGGTTGGAAGCTGTTTCAGGCATTATGTACATGCAAAACCTTTGATCACCTTAACAGAGGGTGGATCACAACATCTTTAAGGAAATATGGGCTCTCATTTTGACCCTTCAGGCTTTCCATGCATTCTGGGTCCCTTGAAGGTCCATACAGACAACACCACAGTCAGAGGGTACATCACGAAACAAGCGGGCAACCAGGTTTTACCTTCTTTGCAGGTTAGCCCTTCAAGCATGAGAAATAGCAGTCAACCTGCAGCTCTCTCAACTGGCGGTCTGTATACTCACTGTGCAATCTTGGGGCATTTTTTCTCAGCAGGTACATGACACAGCCTTATGAATGGATGCTACACAAGGATGTGTTTCTGGACAAAGTCCATCACTGGAGTATTCCTCAAGTAGAACTGTTTGCCTCCCCTCTAAACAGGCAACTTCTGTTCCAGAGTACCAAGTCTTGTGGCTTAGCAGGTGGACAGCCTGTTTTTCTCTTGGAAGTGAATGTTCCTGTATGCCTTTCCTCACCTTCCTTTTCTTCCAGGAGTTCTTCACAAAATTGTGGACTCCAAAAATCTTGTTGAAACCCTTTTGGCCCAGACAGCACTGGTTCCTTTTCTTACTCCAACTGGCCAGGGGCAACCATTAAAAGTTACCTCCCCACATGGATCTTCTTACACAGGACAAAGGAGCTCTCCTTCACCGTCATCTGTCCATTCTTCAGTTGACAATTTTGGGTGACAGGGTTCGGATTCCTTTCCGAAACCAGTTTTCTGAGCTCATGCGTAGGGTCCTGAAGGAGGCCAGGAAACCCATTACCAGTTAATCATACATGTCTAAATGGAAGAGATTTTCTGTTTGGTGTCTCAAATGTCACCAGGATCCCTTTTCAGTGGGGACCCCTTTGGTCCTTTCCTGTTTGCGTGAACTTCTGCATGCTGGCTTAGCTTACTGTTCAGTGAAAGCCCACTTGTCAGCCATTTCTGCCTGTGTGCTACTTACTTATCCTTTGGCCTCTAGGTTTGAGGTCAAACAATTTCTTAAAAGTGTTCTCATCTGTGACCCCCCCCCCCCCCTCAAGAAGGCCCATTCCCCCTTCCTAAGATCTTAATTTTGTTCTTCAAAAGCTGACTCTGGCTTCTTTTGAGCCAGTGGTGGCAACTTCATTGAAGCATTGAACTTGGAATACTGTTTTTTTTGTTGTTGTTTTTTTTTAGTTGCTTTAACCTCCACCAGAAAAGTTTCTGAACTACAGGCCTTGATGGCAGGCCCTCCTTTTTCTGTTTTTTTTTTTATAGAGACAGGGTTTCTGTCCTTAAAAATCCTCTTTTTATATGCTCAAGGTGGTTAATGAGTCGTCACTTAATCAGTCTATCCAACTTCCTTCTTTTTTTCCCTTCTCTGCAATCTGTTGGTGAGAAGGTTCTTCATACTTTGGATTTACATAGCTCAAATATTTTTAAGACGAGACAAAGGCCTTTCATAAATCAGATCAACTTTTTGTCTGTTTTCATGCCAGCATACCAGGTTTGGCTGTTTATGAGCAAACAGTCTCCTCCTCCTGAATTTCCAAGGCCCTTTTATTGTTGTTATTTTCATGTCAAGCAGGTGTTTGCTTCCATGAGGACTCAGCCTACTAGTGCAGAACTAACTTAAAAAACAGCTCAAAAAACAAGCCACCCTGGTGGAATCACAAAATCAATAGGCTGTTTAATGGAAGGAAGAAAATCATGGCAAAATTAAGAGGTGCAGCACCCAGCAGGATAAAAGCACTCATCAAATTAAAACTTCTTGGGGGACAAATAGTCTACCAAGCCAAATTTGAGATGAATTTGGCCTCCCAGGCCAAGGACAACCACAAAGCATTCTTTAGCTATATCTGCAACCACAAAGGCAATACACAGTTGTGTGCAGAGCTCATTGTAAATGGAGCCACTTATACTGAGCCAGAAGATATAGCAAACCTGGCCGATAAGTTCAGCTCCAACTTTATCCCCCTCTCCCATTCAATCTTCCCTCAGGAAATGTCAAATGTAACCCCTGCTGTCACTAGGGAGCACGTCCTTAATGTTCTCTTTAAGGCCAAGAACACTGCATCAATGAGCCAACGCAATATCCCAGGATGCCTTCTAAATAGCATGAAACATGACCTATCAGTGCCTCTGGAATTGCTATTTAACTATAGCCTCCAAACAGGCTTCATGCCTCATGAATGGAGAACAGCAACAATCATCCTGCTGCACAAAGGAAGGGCCATCTGCAGACCCTGGAAACTACAGCTCCATAAGTCTCACTAGTCTTGTATGTAAAGCCATGGAAATGATCAACAGTGTTATAGTAAACTTCCAGACACTGAACCTAACCCAGTTTGGTTTTGTCAAGGGGAGATCATGCCTACTCAACCTGGTGGACTTCTTTGAGAAGGTCATCAAAGCAATGGATGAGGGCAAAATGATTCACACTGCCTACCTTGACATCGCCAAGATATTGACACAGTACCACACTTGGACATTCTTGACAAACTCAAGAGGTTAGGTACAGACTCGTATGTCACCCAGTGAATAGCCAACTGGCTCGCAGACAGAACCCAGGAAGTTAGAATTGGGAAGGCCACCTTTGCAAAGAGGCCAGTCACAAGTGGAGTCCTTCAGGGATCAGGGATCAGTCCTTAGACCGCTCCTTTTTGGCACTTACTCTGAACTCAAGGCCAATGTCCGTGGTCTCTGGCTGACAAATTAGGAGTTGTCATAGAGTCCCACACTGATACAAATGTTCTCCAGGACAAGCTGACTGACAAACAACTGGTGTCAGAACCATGGACTAAAACCAAATGCCAAGAATTACATAATAGTATCCTTTGGGTAGTCACCCACCCCTGGTAACTATCATATTGATAACACACCCCTTAGAGTTGACCCAGTAGTCAGGGACTCAAGGACACACACAGATAGTAATCTAGCCTTTGACCATCACGTGCCTACAGTAGTGAGGAAATCATTCTCTGATGTTCATCGTGCATACAGCTGCAGTAATAACATATGAGTTCTCTGCCGTCAGGCGGTCCCTCGGTCGACCGAATTCCAAAGTCTTGGTCCAGCGTCGGTTGTTGTCGCTTCTTTTCCTGACGTCAGTGAGGCAGGAGTATATAAGACACAGCTGACGCCATTTTCTTCAGTCTGTTTTGCCGCACGGTGTCCAAAGCAGAAGCAGTTTACAAGTGCCGGTCGGCCAGCTCCTGAATTTACGAAAAATTTGGAAACCGAAGTCTTCATTAAAGCTAAGTACCCCGTTGGGGAAACTTTTCTTGCCTCAGACCGATGTCAGAAAAAGTTAACAATTGTATTTCTTGTGGGAAGCAAATACCGCATAAGGATTTCCATTCCCTTTGCATACCTTGTTTAGGCCCAGACCACGACGTCTCGGGCTGTCGCTTTTGTGCTACTTTCAATAAACACACTATCAAGCGTCGGGCGGAGTTCGCCCAACATTTATTTGGTAAAGCATTTGATTATAAAATGTCGGAGACTCAGACTACCGTTTTGTCCAAAAAACGCAAGGACAAGGACCGACACGCGAGGTCCGCGGTCTCCACCGACACCATGCCAAAACCGCCTACACGTGGTCCGGTTCTCAGCAAGACGCCTATGCAGTCCCTGACTACCAACGACACCTCCTTGGCGGGGTCTTCTGTACCCGAAACCGCAGGTACCTCGGCCCATACCCAGACTACAACCACCGAAGCAACTGTCTCCTAATGTGGACAGGTCTACTTCCACCCATGGTGTCTTTAGACCCTCATCTTCCTTTTTCATTAAGGCCTTTACTAAGTCCAAATCAGCCAGGCATCCCAAGAGGCCTGTTGCACAGGGCCCATCCACAAGCCCCATGCCTAAAAAACAGATGCTTAAAATGGCTGAGGATTTAATTACTCTTATCAGGGGTTCCTAACCCCCTCCTGACAAGAGGCCCAGAGTGGAGGAAGATTCCCCCTCTTCTGATCAGGGCTCCATTTTTTCAGAACACTCTGATGTAGAAGAGCAATCTTACTCCCCTTTTGAAGATTCTGATGCAGAGCAATCCATTCCTTCTGTATTTCCCCCTGAGGATTATTCTTTTGGGGAAACCTTGCACACTTTGAGGGGAACACTTCCATTGGGAAGGCCAAGACTTTTCTGATTCCAAGAAAAGACTGAGGGAATTTCTTTTGTTACCTCAACACAGACCTCTGGCGATACCTCCTGTCTTGGATGTACTTGATGATGTTTATTCGGAGGCTTGCCTTAATCCGGATTCCCTGCCTCCTGCCCCAGTCAAGCCTGATAGGTACTACAGAGTTCCTAACTCTCACCAATTTCTTTTCAAAAGCCATAAAGCTGACCCTGAACCATTTCTCAAGGCCCCAAGGGAATGAAGGCCTCTACTGCTAAGAATCCACGTCCTTCCGAAAGAGAGTCAAGATCCTTAGAAAGGTGGGGAAAAAAGGTATATACCTCTGCCACCCTAGCCATGAGGGCCTTAAATTGTCAGTTTCATATGCTTAAAATATCAGCAGTTTCTGTTATCACAATTAAGAAATAAAATGTCTCAACCTGAACAACCAGATTTGAAGGAGTTGCAGGATATGATGCATAGTGCAGAACAAGTGGGTAAACGCACCTTACAATGTGGTTATGATGCCCTAGAGGCCTCAAGTAGAGCTGCAGTTACAGGATCAGTCATTTGTAGGCATGCATGGCTTAGGGAACAAATCTTGCCTGATCATGTGAAAGCTAAGTTACTAGATGCTCCTTTACAAAAGGATGTGCTATTTGGTACTAATGCTGAGGAGATACTACGGAAAATGGAAGAAAAAGCCAAATCTATGCAAACTGTCAAAGCTTTTCTACAGGTTCAACCACCATGTTTTAGCAGAAATTGGCCTTCTAAAAACTGGTCCTTTCCAGCCACGGACAGGCCCCAAAGAGGAAGACATAGGCGCACAAGGGGCAGAGGTCAATCACAAGGATCTTATAGAGGCAGGCAATGGCAAGCTCCAGCACCAAGAGGTGGTGAAAATGGTGCACAGCAATACAGGAAAGAAACCCAATGACTTCCTCCTTCCCATGCCAAGCAAGTCTCAGCTGGCAGCACCCTTGGGAGGAAAGCTGGCATTATTTGCAAGAAATTGGCATATGGTCACAACAGACAAATGGATCCTGGACGTTATAAACAGAGGCTACAGATTTCATTTTCACACTCTTCCAAAAATGAGAGGCATGTCAAACCTGCCACACAATCAAAGGGCAGAGGCACAACTACAAATTTCAAAGCTCATAGACATGAAAGCTATTCAAGAGGTACCTACTCACGAACAAGGTCAAGGGTTTTATTCCAGGCTATTTCTGGTACCAAGGAAAGGAACCGACTGGAGACCCATTTTGGACTTCTCTATCCTAAACACATTCTTACCCGTACCAAAATTCAAGATGCTCACATTACAGCAGCTTCTTCCCATGCTGGGCAAGGGGTTTTGGCTAGTAACATTGGACCTCAAGGAGGCATACCTGCATGTCCCAATCAGACAAAGCTGCAGAAGATACCTCAGATTTCTTGCAGGTTCAATCCACTATCAATTCTCTGCATTGCCCTTTGGCTTATCTACTGCGCTCCGAGTATTCACGAAATGCCTGGCATCAGTAATTGCCTACTGCAGACTTCAAGGGATACAAATTTACCCTTATTTGGACGACTGTCTGATCCAAGCAGACAGCAAGCACATACTTTTGGAACATCTGGCTTATGCAACACGGTTACTGAATGCTCTGGGATACACAATCAACAAAGAGAAATCCAGGCTAACACCAGCTCAGAAAACAACTTTCCTGGGTGCCAACTTGGACACAAACACCCAGATGGCCTATCTTATGCCAGAAAAGCAGAGGCAACTAACTCAGTACTTCAAAATGCTAGCAAATTGTACCAGGCTTACTGCAAGGAAAATCCTGCAGGCTCTGGGCTTCATGGCATCTTGCATTCTTTTAATCCCATGTGCAAAGTTGCATATGAGGAAACTTCAATGGTACCTAAAAAATCTATGGTCTCAGCACAGCCAAAGGCTCAAGCATGTCAAACAAACACAGGTCTCCCATTCTGCAAGCCTCAAGCAAATAAAGTCATCACAACAGACGCCTCAGATTACGCCTGGGGGGCGCACATGACAGACAGGTGCATTCAGGGCAAATGGTCCCAAAAGGAAAAGCACCTTCACATCGATCAAAAAGAAATGCTAGCAGTATTAAATGCAATTACAGCTTTCAAGGACCTCCTGCATCCAGGGCAATTATTGATAAGAACAGACAACACCACAGTTATGTGGCACATAAACAAACAAGGAGGAACACATTCATACCCCCTGTGCAGGCTAGCCATGACACTTTGGAACTTGGCTCTGGTATGGCAAATCGAACTTCAAGCACAGTACTTGCCAGGTTTGGAAAACACACTGGCAGACAATCTAAGCAGAAATATGACAGATCCACACGAATGGAGATTGCATCCTCAAGTGTTTACAGAGATAATCCAAGCGTGGGGGAGGCCAGACATAGATCTCTTCGCCTCCCACAGGAATCATCAATTGGAAAAGTTCTGTTCAAGGACCTCTCATCCAAAGGCCTGGAGAGTGGACACCCTTTCATTCATTTGGGCAGCATGGACAGTTTACGCTTTCCCACCTCTGCCTCTTCTGCCCAAGGTGCTCTTGAAAGCAAGAACAGAGACCAAAGATGATACTGATTGCTCCAGACTGGCCAAGACAACACTGGTACCCACTCCTTAGGAGCCTAACACACACTCCTCCCTGGTCCCTACCCCTAATGCCTCTTCTGCTGACTCAGCACAACTACAAAACTCTTCAGTCAGCTGAAAACACTCAATCTCGCTGCATGGAAAATTCCTTAACACCTCAACAGACCTTACTCCCCAAAGACGTACAGTATGTCATTTTGGAGGCCAGACGGACATCTACTAGAAAGGCTTACTCAGCAAAATGGAAACGGTTTTGCTCTTGGAATGAGAAAAAAGGCCAGGACCCTACAAAACTAAATTTGCCACAGGTATTACAGTATCTAGCTGAGCTGCTGAACAGTGGACTTTCATTTTCCTCCATAAAAATCCATGCCTCAGCCATTTCTGCAGAATTCAACACGGATCCACCCTTATTCTCTCACCCACTCTTAAGACAGTTCCTCAGAGGGGCTAAGAATATAAGACCACCAAGGAAACAACCAGTGCCAGCCTGGGATCTTAATTATATTCTAGAAAAATTAACATTGCCTCCCTTTGAACCAGCTGCCTCAACAGATTTGCAACATTTGTCCTGGAAAACAGCCTTCCTTCTGGCCATTACCTCAGCTCGTAGGGTTTCGGAACTACAAGCCTTCATGGCTGTGCAGCCCTTTCTCATCTTCCATCAGGACAGGGTTTCCCTTCGAACCAACCCATCATTTATGCCTAAAGTGGTATCCAGGGTAGCTTTAAATTAAGCCATACACTTGCCTACCTTTTACCCCAATCCTCAAAACAAAGGGGAAAGGCTGCTACACTCTTTAGACATCCATAGACAGCTACGTTATTATTTGGATAGAACAAAGCCTTTTAGGAAATCAGAACAACTTTTTGTGTCCTATGCTGTAGGAGCTCAAGGGAAGCCAGTGACCAAACAGACAATTTCAAAATGGATAGGCCACTGCATACGGTTTTGTTACTCCTATCATGAAAAATCTGTCCCTACGGGCATCAGATCCCACTCCACCAGGGCCACAGCTACCTCTACAGCCTTCCTCAGAGGAGTTCCTACCAAAGATATTTTGGAGGCAGCCACTTGGAGTTCTGTACATACCTTCACAAGACACTACCACCTGCCTTTATATTCCAAAAGCAGAACAGGCTTTGCTTCTGCTGTGTTGCAGGGCATTCTGGCTCATCCCAGTTTTACCTAGTGCCTACCACCCTGTGCGTAGCTTTGGGATTCTACCCATATGTTATTACTGCAGCTGTATGCACGATGAACATAGTACAGTTTTGTACCTACCATAAATGTAGATGTTCGAGTGCTAATACAGCTGCAGTACAGATTTCCCTCCCTCCTTCCCCTCTTGGTAAAGGTTTAGGACCTAACCCCTCTTCATACAAACTGTTTGGGTTATCCTTCTATGGTATATTTGCTTGCAACTACTGTTTTTTGATTACATTGCATTGCATGTATATAAATATAATTTATGTATTGCCTTCCTACTGGAGGCACCTGACATCTGGGGCAAGAAAGACTGAAGAAAATGGCGTTGGCTGTGTCTTATATACTCCTGCCTCTCTGATGTCAGGAAAAGAAGCGACAACAACCAACGCCGGACCAAGACTTTGGAATTCGGCCGACCGAGGGGCCGCCTGACGGCAGAGAACCCGTATGTTATTACTGCAGCTGTATTAGCACTCTAACATCTACATTTATGGTAGGTACAAAACTGTACTTTGCGCAACTTGTATGGCATCCAAGTCCAATGATGTCATTGCTCTACTGTATTCAGCAGTCATCAGACCCATCATTTGAGTACATTGCCCCCTTTGGTATATATCTAACCAGGAATATCCAACATTTGGAATGTCCACAGAGGATCCTCACTAAAAGAATACAGGGCATAAGTAAAATGTCCTGTGGACCGCTTTAAGGCTCTATCCCTGTATTCTGTCATCTATAGGCTTTTGAGGGAGATCTGTGCCTGACATACAGGGCATTGGCAGACCCCACTCTAATGGATGACCTGCATATACACAAAACAAACAGCACCAGAATTACCCGTTTTAAAGACTTGAACCTTGCCTCTGATATACATAAGAGCTACGGGAGAGACAGGTATGTATCCCAGAGATTACCCCGTCTCTGGAACAGGCTCCCCATCCATGTGAAGCAGAGTTCCTCCCTAACCCAGTTCATGTGCAACCTAGACAGTTGGATGGGGAACAGGAAATTCATCCTTGGTTTGGCACATTTGTCTTTAATGGACATAGGCAACCTGTAAATGGTTCATCTCCCAAGTCCTACCTTGTAAATGTTTCATCTCCCAAGCATCTGCTTACACTTATCAAAGGTATCAAAACTTGTCAGAAATTTGGGATACATGGCTAGGTTTAAAAAGGCCATTGTGGTCATTAGCCTAGTAAACACCTATCAGCCTGTGAACCTAAGCAGTGGATTCCTCAGGGGCTTTCTTCAAAGATTTGGACACTAACACCATCCTTGAAGTTGCTACTTATTCGTCAGTTCACACATTCACAAAACATTACAGATTGGATGTCATTTCCAGGTCTAGGACAAGTTTTGCCTAGGCTGTTAAAGGCTAAGGATAAAGTGCACGGCTAGTTGTGTGAAAGGTTGGACACTAAGGAGGGAGAAAAGGACTTGTACCGATTGGCTAGACTTGAGGGACTGAGCTGGGAAAGATGGGCTGCAGGTTAGGGTGGTAAAGGATAATGAGAGAAATGTACTCGTAACCGAGGAGTCTGTTGAACAGGTGAAATGAGTACTTTGAGGGGCTGATGAATGAAGAGAATGAGAGAGAGAAGGTTGTATGATGTGGGGATAGTGAATCAGAAAGTGCAGCAGATTAGCAAGGAGGAAGCAAGGATAACTATGAAGAATGGAAAGCTGCTGGTCCAGGTGGCATACCTGTGGAAGTATGGAGGTGTTTTGGAGAGATGGCAGTGGGGTTTTTAACCATATTGTTTAACGAAATCTTGGAAAGTGAGAGGATGTCTGAGGAGTGGAGAAGTGTATTGGTACCAATTTTTAAGAATAAGGGTGAAATGCCGAGCTGTAGTAACTACAGAGGGATAAAATTGGTCAGCTACAGCATGAAGTTATGGGAAACAGTAGTGGAAGCTAGGTTAAGAAGGGAGGTGGTAATTGGTGATCAGCAGTGTGGTTTCATCTCGGGAAAGAGCACTGCAAGTGTGTTTGCTCTGAGGGTGTTGATGGAGAAGTATAGAGGAGGTCAGAAGGAGTTGCATTGTGTCTTTGTGGACTTGGTGAAAACATATGACTTGGGGCCTAGAGTTGTGTTATTTTATGAGGAAGTCTGGAGTGGCAGAGAAGTATACGAGTGGTACAGGATATACACACATATATATATATATATATATATATATATATATATATATATATGTACACACACACACAAGGGCAGTGTGACAGTGGTGTGGTCTGCTGTAGGAGAGCCCTTTATTGTTTGCAGTAGTGATGGATGGGTTGACAGACGAGACCAGACAGGCGTCCCTGTTGGGCTGTGATTGCGGATGACATTGTGATTTGTAGTGAGAGTAGGGAACAGTTTGAGGAGATCCTGGAAAGGTGTAGATATGCTCTAGAGAGGAGAAGAATGAAGGTCAGCAGGACTAAGACAATGTGTGTGTGAATGAAAGGGAGGACAGAGGAGTGGTGAGGTTTCAGGGAGTAGATTGGGTGAAGGTGGATGAGTTTAAATACTTGGGATCAACACTTCAGAGTAATGGTGAGTGTGGAAGAGAGGTGAAGAGAGTGCAGGCAGGGTGGAGTGGGTGGAGAAGTGTGTTGAGTGATTTGACTGACTGGTACCAGTAAGAGTGAAAGGGAAGGTCTACAAGATGGTAGGGAGACCAGCTATGTTATATGGGCTGGAGACGGCGGCACAGACAAAAAGATAGGAGACCGAGCTGGAGGTGGCAGAGTTTAAAGATGTTAAGATTTGCATTGGGTGCGATGAGGATGGACAGGATTAGAAATGAGAATATTAGAGGGTCAGCTCAGGTTGGATGGTTTGGGGACAGAGAAGTGAGATTGCTTTGGTTTGAGTATGTGCTGAGGAGGTATGCTGATTATATTGGGAAAAGGATGCTAAGGATGGAACTGTCTGGTGAGAGGAAAAGAGGCAGGCCTAAAATAAGGTTTATGGTTGAGGTGAGTGAGGACATGCATGTGGCGGGTGTGACAGAGCAAGATGTAGAAGACTGGAAGAAATGGAAACGCATGATCTGCTGCGGCAACCCTTAACTGGAGCAGCCAAAAGAAAAAGGAGAGATTCTGCATGTGTTTGTGAAGGGTGCCTCCTTCCTGCCTTCCCTACAACTTTTGTACTCTTTCAGAGGTAAGGAATACTGCAGAAATAATATGGAAGGAAGTAGTACAGCTATGTAAAATCTTAACATAACTGCAGATGTCCTCCTTTTCACTGTTATAATATTCATACCCTCCCTCCTGCGCTCTCGTCTCTTTTTCCATGGGTGGTATTTTGCTACTGGCTGAGAGGGGTTCTTCCTCCTCTATCCATTCTCTTGTGGACGTATCTCCTTTTTTTCACTGGAGGTCCTAGTTCTCCTGGGACCAGTTCATTTCTGACTTAACAGCATATTGTGCATGCATCACCTTTGTCTTATGCTGATGTAGGGAGATTACAGCTGATGTATAACATTGACTAGGTAATGAAGGCTTTGGCATACTGGCCAGACGGGCTGTCCTTGGCACGAGATCCCAGAGGTAAGGAATGATGCAACAGTGAAAAGAAGAAATCTACTGTTTTGATGTTAATCTTCACTCATGGGCCTCGAAACTGACTCAGCCGTTTATTCCAGCTTGCGCCTTCCACACTCTCGAGCCAGGCTCTACCCATAATGCTTCTCTCAAAATTACCTCGGGTCTAGTTTGCTGCTTCGTAGGTCAGACGTGTTTGTCCTTCTCTTGAGCCTTGGCTGAGTCTGTGTAAGCCCATTTCTATTAAAAACTCTTCTCTCTCCATATGTTTGCTTAATTTTCTTCTTTAGTCTTCACTCTGTCTACCCGCTCCTCTCGTAAATTAGCATGAGTGTGTTTCTTTTCTCTACATATTTCTACCATTGGTAGTCTCTCTAAGTACCATCGTTGGTACATTTTTTCCTTTTCTACCATTTTAGGTATTCTTATATTACCATTATTGGTATTTTCTTCTATCTATCCCTTCTTAATTGCCAAAAAAAACAGCTCTCTCCTGTCAAAACTTCAAAAGACATCACCAGTTTCAAAAGGTGCCATAAGTACCAGGGTAAGATGCCCAACTCTGATGGGCATTCCTTATGTATATACTGCCTGGGAAAACTACATCTTCAGGAAGATTGTTCAATTTGTCATGGGTTCTGTGCTGAGAGGAAGAATAAACTTATCTTGAAGGGCCTCCTCAAATCTGATTTCGAAGAGGCCATTTCTGGGTCTAGAACTGAAGCTAGCACATCTTCATTCTCCTCTTCTACCTCTTCCAGGAAAATACCTTCTTCGCTTCCTAGTTCATTGGAACCATCCAAGAAAATCTGCCAACTGACCTCGGTACTGAAGAGTTCTTCAGCACCAGAAGGTTTATCTGGCTCGACACCAAGACTGTATCAGAGCCAACAGCGACTACTTTGGTACCACAGTACCTTCTGTGCCAAAACAGTCACAGCTGCCTCCGCTCTCTAGGACAAGATGCTCACCAACCTATGATCCTTTTAAAGCAAGTCAGCAAGTTCCTTCATCGAAGTGAGATTTCCCCAAGTCTCCTTCGACTGCCTTGATCCGATCTACTGAGTCTCTCAGAAGCCGACATTTTGAGACTGGTAGATCAGCTTCTGACGGCGAGAGGATTGTCCTTGGTTCCTAGCCACACTGGCTGAGAACCAGCCAATCGATGACACTCACAATTTCTCCTCCTCCAACTCCTCTTTGGTCTTTGGAGCCCCGGTTCCGACACTCCCATTGTTGACTGTCACAGTTCCAGTAGCATCTTCTAAAACGGTTCCAAGAGCTACCTTGAGCTCCTCTGAGTTTTCAGCATCAGAGCTCCCAGGGTCGAGGCTCTCTGGTTGGATCCAAGGTGCATGAATTGTTTCCCTTAGTTTTGGAGCCGTCCATGTCTCTTGGTGCTTTGGCCTTTGTAGCTTCGACCTAGCCTTCTGTTTCTGAGGCCAGCTTTTCGGTGTGGGGTGTGACCCCTGTTCTGAAGGAGTTTATTTTGGTTCCGTCCTCCCATCCGTCTACGGGGCTGGCTGGCCTTATAAATCATGGAGAAGGCCTTATCCGTTGGGGACTCTGTCTTTGCCATCCCTATCGGGACAAATGTCTACATCCCCTCGACCTGAGCTACCATCTGTCTCATCCCCAGGACAGAGGGCACTATGGTCCCAGGTTAGACCCACTTTGGTGGTTTCTTCTTCAGACACTTCCCTGGATCATCCCCCCCCCCCCAGGAAGTTCCTGCAGAAAGGTGCAAGGGGAAGCACTTAGACTTCCCGGAAGAGTCTTTCACCAAAGATACTGATTTTGATGAAGGGGAAGGTTCGCCCAGGTCACCCTTAATGATGTTTCCTTCACGGGCATACTAGAAATCCTGAAACCGAGGGGTGACTGGTCCTCCATCCAACCTTCCTCGGAGGAGTCAGCATACCTGGAGACTTTGTGCCCAGCCATCTACATCTTGGATCTCTCCGCCTGACAACCTCATTAAATTGATTGTTCAGTGGGCATGGAAGAGGCCAGATGCCATTCAGCCAATCTCCAAAAGGCCTGATCATATCTCATCAGCTCCTAATGATGAGCCTCACTGGTCCAAAGGAATATCTGTTGACGCCATGGTGATAGTGGCGGCCAGGAAAAGGGAACTTGCTGAGGAAAGTCAGACTATCCATCCTCCTAACAAGGAGTCTAGGACTTTGAATAGATTTGGAAAGTACATTTATGCTTTAACAACCTTTGTTCTCATGTTCTTGAATTATATGTGACACTTTACAAGACTACAGAGGGATCTGATCAAGGAGCTCTCGGATACCCTTGAAGGAGCAGTGGCTGAAGGGGTACTGGACAAAGTGACCTCTCCGCTAGGAACCCTTGATACAATTTCTAACTCGTCCATGAGGCTGATTGCTCACGCAGCTGAAGGGACTTACAGCGTAGCAAGTATAGGCATAGCCATTAGAAGGCATTCCTGGATCTGCTTGTGCGACTTTGTGGAGCCATTCAAAGTGCTATTCGTCAACGGTTCTACCCTTTTTGGTCCCAAGGTTAGACACTTTAGCCAGATGTGAAAAGGATGGTAAGACCCTTTCTGCCATAGGCATATATTTCTCAACTCCTCAGCGGCCCTACTCCAGAAACCAGAGGAGTGGGAGACTATGGTTTAAAAAATCCAATGGGCCTTTCCAGGATTCACACTGCAAAGACTTTCCCCAGGGCAGAGGGGGAAGTAACGGAAGACGTTGCCCCAGAGGCAGGAATGGACTGCAAAATCAGGGGTCCAGAGAATCTTTTTCTGGTAATTAGTACCAGCACCCCTGAGCGGGTGCCTGATTGCCCTCCTCTGGAGGCAGTCGGGGGGGGGGGGACTTTCTCTGCACCAATCTGCCTGCCAAACATTAACTACGGACAGATGGGTGCAGGGAATAATATCCAGAAGTTTACAAAATATCACTGTCAGTTTCCCCATCACCCCAGAAGAAACTCCCAGATGTACACCCAGTCAAAGGGCAGCAGCAGCTTTAGAGATTCAGAGACTGCTAGATAAGAGTCATCCAAAAAGTCCCACCAGACCAAACAGAATCTGGGTTTTACTCAAGGTTTTTTTTAGTACCCAGAAAAACAGGGGACTTGAGACCCATCTTAGATCTTAGCCAGTTCAACAAGGGCATTCAGCAAACCAAATTCCGGATGTTCTCTGTACAGTTGATACTTCCATTCTTGGAATGCTCTGTAGACCTTTAGGACGCTTATTACAATATAAAAATGGACAAAAGTTCCAGGAGGTATCTGCTCTTCTGGCTGAGAGCCAGTCATTTCCAATTCAGAGCACTGCCCTTTGGACTCACCACAGCCCCTAGGGTGTTCACCAAATGCATGGCAGTAGTAGCAGCTCATCTCAGACTGCTAGGATTTCAAGTATTTCCTCACCTCAACAACTGGCTCCTTACCGCTACCACCAGGCGTCAGTTGGCAAGAGACTACATTCTACACCTCTGTACATCTCTAGGCATAACAGTAAATTTCGAGAAATCAAGCTGGTAACCCACTCAGCAATTGGAATTTATCGATTTATCCATTTAAACACTGTCTCAGGAATTTCCTCTTTCTTTCCAGAAAGACCTCAATGCATCAGATCACAAGTCAAACAAATTCTACAAAACAAAAGGGTTCCACCAAGACTAGTCCTACAAACATTAGGCATGGCAGCATCAGTCATTCTTCTTCCCTTAGCAAGGTATCACACATGAATTTTGCAGTAGCTAATTGCTTCCCAGTAGTCTCTGATGCACCTACCAATGTTTCACTTAATCCTGATTCGCAGTCATTGCAAACAGGGTCTTACATGGTGGCTCCACTCTGATCAGATTCTCTCAGGTTGGCCATTCATTCTTCCCCAGCCCCGAGCCATAGTGACCACAGACACTTCCCAGATGGGAAGGGAGGGGGGATTATCTGGGAAGAACAGTCCAAGGCACGTGGTCCCAATTAGAGGCCAACTTGCACATCAGAGTTCTAGAGATGAGGGCAGTGCTGTTAGTGTTGCAAGCATTCCAAGACGTCCTTTCTCTAGGGACAGTAGCTATTCAGATGGACAACATGTCGGTAGTCTGGTACATCAACAAACAAGGGGGAACCAAATCTTACCCATTGTGTCGAGAAGCCCTCAGAGTTTGACAATGGGTGATTTCTTACAACTGCTTTCTCAACAGCAACACACATCTGGGGAGCTCCAGTGTGATAGCAGACAAACTGAGCAGAACCATCCTCATGCCTTATGAGAGGTCTCTCCATCCTGTGTTGGCGAAGGAGATTTTTTCGTCACTGGGGCCAACCTTGCTGTGATCTTTTTGCATACCCCCCTAAACAAGTGCAGCAGTTATTTTGCCCTAATCCCCCTCTGGGGGAGTCACCCAGAGATGCTCTTCTCCACAATTGGCCCTCAAGTCTCCTCTGTGCCTTGCCCCTGACTCCATTGATAACCCAGTTTCTAAAGAAAGTCAAAAGGTCGGAGAACTCAATAATCCTCATTGTCCCCTTCTGGGCTCAACAAGTTTGGTTTCCCTTCCTTTGGCCTCATCTGCTTCAGAAACCATGTATTCTGGACCCAGCTTCTGATCTGCTCTCTCATCCAGAAGGCATGGTTCATCCAAATCTCCAAGATCTCAAGCTTGCTGCATGGCTTCTCCATTTCCTGTGAGATTGCCAGGCATTTTTCCTTTCTTCTTCTGTCTGACAAATTATTGTCGCTCATCACAAACCTCCTACCAGGAAGCTGTATCAAAATAAATGGGAAAAATTTGTTAACTGTGCCCTTGACAATGGACAAGACCCTTAGACCAGTCCTGTTAATAAGGTATTGGATTCTCTAGCTATCCTTTGCCAATCTGGATGTTCTTCATGTTTCACTGTTGCGGTCATTACATTTGTGTTATCTGCCTGCAGGTAGTCCTCAAGTGGCCTGAATATTAAAGTCTTGGGTCCTGCGTCTGATGCTGTTTCATCTTCCATGACGTCAGGTAGTCAGGGGTATAAAGCATGCAGCCGATGTCATTACATCAGTCTTTCTTGCGGTGCCCGAAGCAGAAGTAGTTCGCAAATGCCGGTCGGACAACTCCTGAAATTTTCATTTTCGTGTTTGAGAACCAAAGTCTTCAAAAAAGCTAAGCACCCTGTTGGGGATCTTTTTTCTTGCTCTAAACTGATGTTGGTAAACGTTAACAATTGTATTACCTGTGGAAAGCAAATATCTCATAAAGATTTTCATTCGTACTGCATTCCTTGCTTAGGCCCAGACCACAACATCCCTTGCTCTAGGTTTTGTGCCTTATTCAATCCTTTAACTATTCATCGTCGGTCCATTTTTGCAGCAAATTATTTCGGTACTCTGTTTAATTATCCAGAAATGGCTTCGGTAAGCCATCCGACTGCCAACATTCCAAAAAAACGTAAAAATAAAGACAGAGACAGAATGCATAGGTCCAAAGCTGCCGAAGACGCTTCCGTTAAGCTAGTCGCTAGTTCGCCGGTACTCGGTGAGGCGTTTTTGCAGCCCCTGATACCTGCTACGTCAGATTCGCAGGCCTCTACTGAGACCCATTCGGAGTCCGTTATGCCGCGAGATGCTTCTTCAACTATGGAACCTGCAGATGTCTCTACCTTGGGTAGGTCCAGAGCCACTGTGCAGGCAACGGCTTCTGAGGGTGTATTCAGGCCTACGGGCTTGCATTTCAAACCAACGCTATCTTCTTCTTCAAGGCCTAAAACTCGACCCCATGCCTAAAAAAACAACACCCAAACCGCATGGTCAGGCCCATATGCCTAAAAAACAAATAAGAATGGCTGAAGACCTTATTACTTTAATTAGGGAAAGCCAGCCTTCTCCCTCTAAGAGACCTAGAAGTGATTATTCTTCTGATCAGGATTCTGAAATTTCTGTTTCTTCTGTTTACCAGGATTTGCCCTTATCTACCTATGAGGATTCTGATGCAGGGGACTCCATTCCCTCTACTCCCCCCAAAGAAGATTTTTCTTTTGGTGAAACCTTGCACACTCTTAGGGAGCATTTTCACTGGGAAAGCCAGGATTACTCTGACTCCAAAAAGAGGCTTATGGAATTCTTACTCCTACCTCAACACAGCCTTTAGCTATTCCTCCTGTCCTGGACATTGTAGATGATGCCTTCTTGGAATCTAGCCTGGCCCCAGACACTTTACCTCCGGCTCCCAGGAAACCTGACAGGTATTAGAGTACCTGACTCTCGTTCCTTTTCAAGAATCCTTCTGCGGACCCAGAGACCATTTCTCAGGGACCTATAGGCATTAAGGCTACTACTGCCAAAACCCCTACCCCCTCTGTTAGAGATTCAAGGGCCTTGGACAGATAGGGGTAAGAAGGTATACACTTCTGCCACTTTGGCCATTAGGGCCTTAAACTGCCAATTTCATATGTTAAAGTATCAGCAACATATTATGGGACTACTTAAACAGAAAATTATGTTGATTCCTGACTGTGCTGAAAATAAAGAATTACAGGATTTAATGCATTCTGCTGAACAAGTTGGTAAACATACTTTGCAATGTGTTTTTGACTCTTTAGAAGCATCTTGCAGGGCTGGTGTTACTGGGTCGGTTCTTAGACGGTATGCTTTGCTTAAGGAGCAAAATTTGCCAGATCATGTTAAAGCTAAATTACTGGATGCTCCCTTAAACCAAGATCGCCTGTTTGGCAACAACGCAGTTGTTGTCCTTAAAAAGATGGAGGAAAAAGCTAAATCTATGCAAACTGTTAAAGATTTCCTGCAAGTACAGCCTCTCAGATTCAGTAGGCATTGGCCTTCTAAGAATTGGTCCTTTCCTGTATCTTCCAGGCCTTCTCAGTCCAAACCCAGGAACAGCAGACCACCTAGGCTACAGTCTCAAGGTATTCACAGGACTAAGCAGTGGGAGGCTTCCACTTCCAAAGCTGGAAATAGTAAGACACACCCCCCTACAGAAAACTGTCACAATGACTTAACATTAAGCCTTCCCAGTCCTGCTCTACTTCATGCTCTCTTGGGGGAAAGATCGCACTGCATGCAAACAACTGGGAACTCATTACCCAAGACAAATGGATTTTAAATATAGTTTCCCGAGGATACAGATTCCACTTCCACATCTTACCAACCCCAAACGGTTGGCCAGACCTACCCCTAAATCAGTAGGCAGAGGCTCAACAGCAGGGTCTTTCTCTTCTAAGTATCAGGGCTATTCATCCTGTTCCAGCAGAAGAAACGGGACAAGGTTTTTACTCAAGACGTTTCCTGGTACCCAGAAAAGACAGCTCCTGGTGTCCTATCCTGGACCTCTCTGTTCTAAACACCTTTTTGGTAATCCCAAAATTCAAAATGCTAACACTTCATCAGCTGCTTCCTATGCTAGGCAAAGATGCCTGGTTGGCAACCTTAGACTTAAAGGAACTTTACCTGCACATTCCAATAAGGGAATCTTGCAGCAAATACCTACGCTTCAGAGCAGGCTACATGTGCTGTCAGTTCTCTGCACTTACCTTTGGCTTATCTACTGCGCCCAGGGTATTCACAAAGTGCCTAGCTCTAGTCATTGCATTTTGCAGGCAAAGAAATATTCGAATATAGCCATACCTGGACGATTGTCGTATTCATGCAGAAAGCCAGGATATGCTACTAACTTATCTGGCATTTGTAAAGAAACTTCTAACCTCACTGGGGTACACCATAAGCAAAAAGAAATCTCATCTAGTACCCTGCCAACAAATTGTATTCCTGGGAGCAAGCTTCAACACAGCTTCCCAGATGGCTTACCTCACGCCAGAGAAACATGTTTATTTGACAGCCTACTTCAAACTACTGGCCACAAAGACCCAGTTATCTGCAAGGAAAATCCTGCAAGCCCTGGGGTTCATGACCTCTTGCATTCTACTAATTCCATATGCAAGACTGCATATGAGGAAACTACAATGGTATCTAAAAAGCCTATGGTGTCAACATTCACAGGATCTGGAATCAATGATTCCTATCATCCCTTGTATAAAGACAGAGTTCCTTTGGTGGACAGGGGCCTGCTACCACAACAAGGAACTGCCATTCATTCTACCCCCTGCCGCCCAAACCCTAACAGACTCATCAGACTATGGATGGGGAGGCTCACTTGGCAGGGCAGTGCATTCAGGGTAAATGGAACCCGAGTCAGATGCACCTGCATATCGATCAAAAAGAAATGTTAGCTGTACAGAATTCACTGACAGCCTACAAGGACCACATTCTTCCAGGACAGTTATTGGTAAAGACAGACAACACCACTGTTATGTGGTACATAAACAAGCAGGGGTAAACCCCACAAGTAACCTCTCTGCAGACTAGCCATGGCTCTGTGGAACACAGCCTTGAGCTACCAAGTGCACCTACAAGCTCAATTCCTGCCAGGCAAGCTAAATTCACTGGCAGATGACCTAAGCAGAAATCTCATGGAACCACACGAGTGGAAACTGGAACCAAAGATATTCAACATTTTGAGAAACAAATGGGGGAGTCCAGAGGTAGACCTGTTTGCCTCCCCTCAGAACTACCAGTTGGACAAATTCTGCACAAGGACTCCCCACAGCCAAGCTTGAAAAGTGGATGCCCTGTCCATCACCTGGGAAAGCCTCTCAGTTTATGCTTTTCCCCCTCTGTCTCTCCTGCCAAAAGTTCTGCTAAAGATCAAACAAGACAAACCAAGGACAGTACTGATTGCACCAAACTGGCCACGCCAACACTGGTGTACCCCCTCTTGTGCAGTACGTCACTGCTGGATCCATGGCACCTGCCTCAGACCACTTCCTTGCTGTCCCAGCAGGAGGGCCAGATTCTGCACCCCCAGCTTCAAACCCTGAACCTTGCAGCCTGGTGAATTCCCTTAGCTCTCCAATAGCATCACTCAGTAAGTAGGTGCTAGATGTCATTCTGGAGGCCTAGTACTAGAAAATCCTATGCTGAAAAATGGAAAAGATACTATGCCTGGAACCAGGCTCAAGGGATGGGCACAACAGTGCCCAGCTTATGCATATTCTTCAATACTCAGCAGAGATGCTCTACAAGGGCCTTTCCTTCTCATCAATTACAATTCATGCCTCCCCAGACTAAAGTAGCTGGGGACTGTCCCACTGTCAAGGATTGAGTGAAGATTGACAACATCAGATAAAGAAGTTATGTCTTACTGTAACGTTCCATCTGTGTTGTCGATCTTCACTAATCCTTGACATCCCCATCCTCCTTTCCCCACCTGAGACTCTTAGTGGACTGTGTTTTCCATAGCTAGCTTCATATGAAGGACACCTGTCTGGTCTCTATCATATCTATTGTTTTGACTGTAATTTATGCTTGTCTATCTGCCACTATGTTGAGCAAACTCTATCTGAGGTAATTTTGAAAGGAGCATTATGGGTAAAGCGTGGCTCGAGAGTTTGGAAGGCACAAGCTAGTATAAATGGCCAAGTCTGTTCTGAGGCCCGGAACCGAGCCCACTGTCAAGGATTAGTGAAGATTGACAACACAGATGGAATGTTATGGTAAGATATAACTTTTTTTTTTTTTATGGTTAAGATTTTACACAGCTGCACTTTCCCATTTGCAAAATATCCCTGAATTGGTATGTACTGAATATATGATTATCTAAAATTTTTTAATAACGTGTCATTAGTATTCAAAAACGTGCATGCAGTTTGAATTGTCCACTCAGCGTGCCCGTTATGTATTGAGCATATCCCAAAAGAAACAAGTCCAGCCACTAAAATGTGTGAATGGCCGGATCAGACATATTTTTGCTAATTTCTCTCTCCAGAATATAGCAGAACTTCTTTCATCCTCATATTTTTGCTCTGTCCCTAGTAAAACGGGTACTGATTGTTTTAGTAAATTGCCAGACATGCAGTCTCAGTAATACTAGACAAGTTCCATACTTCCTATTATTCTGAGAATGCATGTAAATGCAAACCCTCCTCTTCTATAAACTTAAACTCCTACTGATGTGGCCCTTTCTCCCCATATTTTTCAGCTTTTTCCAAAATTCTTGAGCAGAGAAGCTGAGAGGTACACCAATATGATGAAGCTGTTCTCTCCATTGCCTTTCAATTAATTAGTTGCTGTACAAGAGAGTAAGTGCAATACACATGCACAATGCATCAGCATGGATGGAAGAGGTGGAAGAACACTCGAGCATCATTGTACAATAAGGGCAGGCAGTTTCTTTTTGAAATAACATCATTGTTACAACATTAATAATCTTCTCCAGGGTGTGGGTATCACAGGATTTACCCACAGATGGTTTTATTTAATCATTTCACCCTTGTCATTAAATCATGGCAAGTAAATCCTGTTGTACTCGCACCCAGTTGTGGATTGTTGCCAAGTTCTAACTGCTTAGTATTGTTCACACACTATGAATTTACTAGATTTATTGTTAAATGTCAAGAAAATTAAAATCGTTCTCTTTGGTTCAGCTAAATATTTACCATTCTGTTTGCTGCAGCTAAACATTTATTTATCTCTCATCCGTAAAATCTATTCTGTTGGTGGTGGTGCTTTACAGTCTCTTCAGCAGTTAATGCCTAGGACTTTATCGTGATCAACATGTTGCTTTCACCTTTTTTATTTAAGTTATTCACTTAACTGCACGTTATTGTAACCACTTGTCATGGAATTGTTCGTATATCAACACCTAAAGATAGAAGCACTTTTGGAAGAGTGTGCACGTGCCATCCTGGGTATGGACACAGGTTGTTACAGTAGGGACTTAACTGCCACATACTTAAAATACTGTTAAATAGTCTGTAGATTTGTAGTTAAATCACCGGTATTAGACTACCACTGTTCATTCCCTGGTAAAGTTGATACTTTGCATGTTATATGTAGAGCCTGATTATCTGCATTTTTACAAGTCCCTCATCTCAGTCATTGTCCATCTTTTGGTTCTTTCATTGAAAGTAAACTTTAAACTGGGCTCATAAGGTCATTTGTCAATCCCTTCATCCTGCATATTCCAGTCCTTCAGTAAAAGGAATTTTCTTACAGGGGACCAAAATTATGAAGCTGTGTTCTGATGAATATCAAATGCCTACCCCATTGTACGGTCTTTCTTGCTTCTTTGAGAAACCACCTTAAAGACAGTGCAGTTTATAGTTGTCTGTGTACATGTTATGTTTATTGTGTTGTAGTGTACATTTTGTATTTTATTGTATTGATGCTTTATGTTGACTGTGGTAACAAATTTGTAGCTTGAAACTGGCTCTTGGATCCAGTTTACTTGCCTTATTTAAATAAGTTGCACATTTTCCCACTCGCATTTTTTCTGGTTCAGAAGGCCAGTGCTGGTGGAGTGATAAATACATGACTACACCTCAAGTGACCCAAGTTAGATTGGGAGCTCGGTTGCACAGTACTGGAAGGGAAGGACGGAGGAGGGGGGCAGAGCAGAATGTGTACAGCTACAGTCTCTCTTTGGGAGATGGAGTGGTAAAATAGGCTTCCTGGACTGGCTTACAGCTCACCAAGCCACCGCCTGCTGGCTGTCCTCATTGGCAAGAGCACTGAAGCATGCACTTGCATGGGGAGGGCATTATGAGTCTCATTAGTGATATAGGTAGCCTACCGGCCTGTCTGGAGGCATGGCTGGGAACACGTATACAAAAAAAATGCTCTCCTTGCTGGATTGCTAGCAAGAACACAAACCATCTAAATGAAAGTCTCTCTTGCCTTAATGGATTTAGGGAACCCCCACCACTAGGGAACAAATGGGATTGAGTCAAATAAGGGGAATGCAGTAGTAGGGGGAGTAACAAAATCTTAATGGTTCAGAATGTAACTACTTAGGGTTACTTTCTGCAGTTTTATTGAACTGAGTGAGTACTTTGCATCTAATCATGGTTAGACTGTAATGCTACTTTAAAATGTTAGATTACTGTGTCCAGATTTTTTCTATTGCATCCTTTTCTAAAAATGCAGTTTGGATAACTGACTCCTTTATTTCTCCCAGGGATGTGCATGTATTGTTTACTTTTGGCAGGGAAAGGAATGAAATTTGAAACGTTGTAGTTTGTCTTTTGATAAAGCCTCTCTGTTTATGTGCACTTTGGTTTTGCATGGATTATGGGGAACAAATGAAGTTTGACGGTTGTCATCCTTTCTTTGGTGCATTTTATCAGATATCCTTTTTAAGAATTACTTTTGCAATATCATTAGCAGTGCTGGAAAAGTAACCAGCTATTGACAGATGTCCAGTTTTCTGGCCTTGTTAAACAGAGCTTTGGACATTCCTTACAGATCTGGACTTGCCCTTGTACTAAGGACCTCATAAGGGCTTTGTTAAAGGAGAGAAGCCTGATTAATCTTTAGCTGTTTTGCTGCAGTGGTCTATCACTTTCATTCTGGTGACTTCCACTGTGATAAGTGCCCTAATTGGGATGTTTTCGCATTACTAATTTTGTTATTGTATTTTCTGTATTTAATTGGCATGTTTTGGTTGTGACTTTGAAGGTCTTTGCCAGGCTGACTCTATCCCTAGAAGAGATCTGCTGTGCTTGAGGAAAACAGATTTCTGTGAATAATTACCACCTTTAAGTGCATTTTCTGCATCAGTAAAAACATCTAGTGTTGACTTGTGAACACTGCACATTTTTTAACAACAAAACCTTATGTTGCTGGACCTGACCTGCAGCCTCAGACTCTTTTTGTAAAGTGAAAAAGTTTCTGGCTTTACAAGGATTGACTGTCCCTCCAGCTGAAGGGAAGCATTCTAATAGGAATGTTAACAAGTGTAAATTAAGGCCAGAAGCATAGTAAGGGTAGAGTGTAGGGGCAGCCATCCCACTTTTTTGGGGTATGATCAGTATTAAGTGCATTGTCAGCAATTTTTGCTTTTCAGAGTTGAGGAATGTAGAGGAGGTGCTTGATTGGGATAAAGCATCAGGTGCCAAATAGCCAACTACACTGGTTTACTATCAAAATGTTGAAATTCACATGGTCGACGTTCGTAACGTCCGAAGTCATTACATTGAATGTTCAAAATACCGAAAAAAATGTCTAAATGTAAATGGTCGAAAAACATCTGCAAACTAACACTAATGTTTTTGCAGATGGAGGGGCTGCGCACCCCCCCATACCCCCTGCTACTTGTATATTACAACTCCGAGATTGCACAACAATGCAGACAAGGGAAAATCCTTGCCCGGTTTTGTAACATAATGTCGACAGGTAATTTGCATGCGCTTCTTGTCGACCAAATGAACTACTTAATATTCATGTGTCAACGATATGGAACTACTTAATATTCATGTCTCGACCATATGGGTCTATCATACAAACGTTAGACCAAATGAATTTCAACATTTTGATAGTAAACCAGCTACATCTCCGGTTAGGGCCAACATAAAATGAGCAATCCTTTAGTTAATTGTGAAAGGTTGATTTTGCTAGGCTAATGACCCTAGGGCCCTTGCAAGCCTAGCCAAGTTGTACCCTTATTTCCACAATCAGCACCTGTCACCATTGTCCAAGAGGGACACAAGTGGAACCTCTGGGGTGAACTTATGGTTACCCATTCAGTCATCAAGATTGTGTTTGAAGAGGACCAATAAGGTACTTTGCTTGACATGAAGCGGGAGCCTGTTCCAAAGACTTGGTAACCTCAATCTGTTCCTCCTATAAGTTCAATTAATGTCACATACCAGGTTAAGGCAATTAGAGCGAGTAACCCATGTACCATTTGACTTGCGTATAAGCAGCATTTCCGGTAAAGCAGCGTCAAAGATTGCCTTGTATACAAGGCAGAGATTGCCTCTGAGAAGTCTGTATGAAACAGGATAAAGTGACTATGATTTCAAATGAGCCTCATAGGACAGATGCTGAAGACACCTTTATGGTCTCTCAGATTGTTGCAGGTGCTTGGAAAGTGCATACCAAAAGGGGCATTGTACTCAATTATTGGCCTGATGAGGGAAGAATACAGGGAGGTTATAACTTTTTTTTTTCCTGGAGGCAGTGCCTTTACTTGTGAGATGAGCAATGTAGAATGTCCTCCTTACCACTGTGGAGACATGGTGGTCAGAGGTAAGGTTGATGCCAGACACAAACATAGTCCAAGTATAAAGCCACAATCCAAGAAAAAACAGATACTGCTAGGTTGAGCACCTTCGGTTCACAAAGACACAGGAGAAAATAAAAATAACCGAGGAATGCACCATAAGCTGCGTATTCAATAAGAACACCAAAGGTCCATAAAATCCAACATTTAATATAGCTGAAAGACAAAAATATAAAAACTGCAGTCTTCAGACATCAAATGCAGTCAAAATCAATGTGTTTAAATACAGGAAATGACATCACTGCCTATTCAGGTGCAGTAAATCAAAATACTATGACAATAAATATAAAATGGATTTAACACATCAACATCAAATAATTAATATAACACTAGGCCAAAGCAACGTCAAGGAAGGTAAAACAATTACTTAATGCTTGTTATTAATAAATATATATAAAAATATATATATAAAATATTACGACTAATGCTTTAATGGTCTATTAGCCAAAAACGGCTTAAGGGTAACTCTGTCATTAAGCCCATATTTATGGGCTTGAAGTTTCAAGATCCATTTGCCTTCCTTTTCTTCCGTAAAATTTTTAATATTACCTAACCTCCCACTTCTCAAAACCAATTCCAAGACCTTGAATTTAAATTGTTGCTTTGGCCCAGTCACATTGATTTTGACTGCATTTGATGTCTGAAGAAGCATTGACTCAAACGTGAAAGCGCTTACCTTACTGCAGTTTTTATATTTTTGTCTTTCAGCTATATTAAATGTTGGATTTTATGGACCATTTTCTCAAGTATAAAGCCAGCTCTTTATTTTCGATCTGGTACCTCGGCCTTTCGCCTTCAAATGATCACAAAAATAGTACATTTTGTTAGAGTATAAATACACCTTCTCTTAATAATATAATTGAACTTAATTAACAAGACAAGCGTCTGTAATAGTCAATTAGAACAATTCCATTCATTTAAAGTGACATTCATATCAGAACCAACATTAAAATTTATATTTGGTTTCAAAATGAATTAACTGTTCAAATTAAAGATGGAAATAGTCAATGCAAGCAATAAATCTTAATTATAAATGTATAAATAAATAGAACAGCTGAATAAATGAATAAATATATAAAAATGAAATGAATTAAATCTGTTAAGCATACTTATTAATTTCAACAATTAAATACTCAGTTCCAAATTTAATCCACCAGGTTTTGAAGTGTTATATTTAAGAATCATTTTTGTTTCTAATTCCAGTAATTTTTGAATGAAAACATCCCCGCTTTCAAAACAAAAAGGCTTCCCCAAGATACAAAATTTTAAACTGTTAGAACAACCAGCATGATAATCAACAAAATGTTTGGCCACAGGGCTGAATTCATTATTATTTCTTAAATCCTTTAGATGTTCCAGTATACGAACTCGAACCATCCTTTTAGTCTGCCCAACCATCCTTTTAGTCTGCCCTATGTACCATACATTAGTGCAAGAACAACACAAAATGTATACTACTCCCACTGACCTGCAGTTAAAATAAAATCTTGGGGAAAACGGAATCCCATTAATACTATCTAGGTTAGTGACCTTTATACAGATGCTACAGTGACCACAAGGGTGCGTACCTAACGGAAGATCTGATCTATCATTTCCTTTCAAGAAGTTATAATTTAATAGCTCTTTTAAATTTTTCCCCCTCTTATAAGAGAAAGTTACATGTTTAGGAAATAAATAGCCTATACTTTCATCTTCACTAATAAGATGCCAATATTTCCTTATCAATTTTTCCATTTTATCCGATATTGGGGAAAATTTAGTCACATAAAATAACTTTTCTTCCTTCATCCCATTAATGGTTTTCTTATGTGTTTCATAGTTAACATTACCCAAACTCTTTTCATACTTCCGATACTCACCATCATTGATTCCCAAAATTGTATTTTTACTCATTCTTAAATGGTCTATATTATAACCTCTCTGGGTTAGTCTTAACTCAACCTTATTTAGCTCCCTATGTCTTTCATTTACATCACTAGTGTGGTTAAAAATCCTTTTAAATTCCCCTAAAGGTAATGATCGTATTAAATGTCCAGGGTGCATACACTCAGCATGTAAAAACATGTTAACTGAGGTATCTTTTCTGAATGGTTTATATCCAATGTTTCCCTCACTGTGATATAATGTTATATCCAAGAAGTTGATCTTTTCCCTGCTATACTCAAAAGAAAAAGTCAAACCATGACTATTCTTATTTAATGTTTCAAAGAATTCAAAAAATTCCAAAATATCACCCTTACAGATCAAAAAAAGATCATCAATGTAACGTTTATAAATAATAACGTTCTTTTTATAAAAGGAGCTGGAGTAAATAAATTGTTTATCAAAATAACCCATATATACAATGGCATATGAGGGCGCAAAAGCAGCCCCCATAGCCGTTCCTTTCAATTGTAGAAAAAATTTTTCATTAAAGCAAAAATAGTTGTGAGTGAGACAAAAGTCCAGTAATTGAATCAGAAACATAGTTCTGGGTCCATCACCTAGCATCTCAAAGACCGCATCCAAACCCCACCTTTTATTAATATTAGTGTATAGGGATTTCACGTCTATTGTCACCCAATAATAATCATTGCACCATTTAACATGAGATAGTTCATTTATTAAATCTTGAGTGTTAGAGATATGTGCCATTACTTTACTAAGCTGTTTTTTTAAATGGAAATCCAAAAACAAATTAACATTACTCAGAAAGGAACCTATTCCTGACACTATGGGCCTAGCGGGGGGTTTATCTAAACATTTGTGAACCTTAGGTAGGACATAAAAAATAGGTGTCCGTAGATTTTTAACATATAATTTGCATACATCATTAAGATCGAAAATAAAGAGCTGGCTTTATACTTGGACTATGTTTGTGTCTTGCTCCTTTTGAAGTGTTTGTGGACCAGATCGAAAATAAAGAGCTGGCTTTATACTTGGACTATGTTTGTGTCTTGCTCCTTTTGAAGTGTTTGTGGAACCAGATCGAAAATAAAGAGCTGGCTTTATACTTGGACTATGTTTGTGTCTTGCTCCTTTTGAAGTGTTTGTGGAGTAAGGTTGATGCCAACCTGTGTGGCCAGGTCTCTCACCACTGAGTGTGTACTTAGGGTGTTATTGATGTGATAGTTAGCAGTTATATCGCTCTTACTGAAAGGGATGATGATGCATGTTTTTTTGCATTTCTTTGCAAGGCCATGACTTTGGCACCAGTCATTTGTTTGTGTAAGACCCTGTTGTGTGGATGTTGATATCGTTTGAAGATTCTATGACCGCTTCCAATTTGCAGTCATCAGAAAACTTTGTTAGCTTGCACTTCGGAGAAATAGATTCAAAACAGTAGAGGTCTGAGGACTGATCCCTGCAGAACAGCACTGGATGTTTTTCGTGTTTCACTGTTGCAGTTATCGCTTGTGGGTTATCCCTGTTGGGTAGCCCTCGGCCAGCCCGAATACCATAGTAAGGAATATCCCTCCTGTGTCAGCTGCAATTTACCAGGGACTGATGTCAGGTTGTCATGGGTATAAAGCAAGGCAGCCGACGCCATTACATCAGTCTTTCTTGCCGTGGAGCCCGAAACAGAAGCAGTTTGTGTGTGCCGTCGGCCTTTGCCAGAGTGAAGAAGAGAAACGACTAAAGCCAAGTACCCCATTGGGGATCTTTTTCTTGCATTAACAGATGTCCAAAAAAGGTAATAGTCTCTGCTGTGGAAAACAAATACCACACCGAGACTTCCATAACCTGTGTGTAATTTGTTTAAGCCCAGACCACAACGTCCCAGGATGTCTGTTCTGAGTTCTGTTTAATGCAAGGACCATCCGTCAGAGAGCCGAATTTGTAGCTAGACATTTTAAGGAAAGTCCTTCTCGGTACGAAAGGATGTCCGTCGGTCAGTCTTCAGTGGATATCCCCAAAAAGAGAAAAGACAAAGGGACAGGCCATAAAAGGTTAGGCCTGCAGATGACTAACCTGAAGTCAGCGATTAGCACAGTGGAATTCAGTGGGGTGACTACGCAGCCCCTGACGACAGCCGCACAGCCATTGCAGGCCTCTACCGAGACCCATTCGGAGTCCGGTATGCCGCCGGATCAGACTACAGCTGCTGAGATTTCGGTCGTTAGCCCCGCGGTTGGTCTGGAGCTGCCCTGCAGGCACCATCTTCTGAGGAGCCCTTTCGGATAACCTATGTCAGACAAAAAACAACGACCATGCCACCAGCCACACTCGCACCCAGGCCCATCGAAACACTGAGGTCTAAAAGCAAGGCCACTCCTGGCAAAACTCACTCCGCGATTCCCAGTCACCCTCTTCCTCAAGCCCAGCCTGCTCAAGTCACAGCAGCTACTTAAGATGGCTGAGGATCTGATCAAGCTCATCAGAGGTAATCAGATTACCCCAGCCAAAAGAAAAAGGGACCATTCCCAAGAGATGCTGTCAGAACCTGACACTGAAGAATCAGACCCCCCTGAGGACCTCTCATTTGGAGAGACCTTGCATACCCTCAGGGAAAACTTCCATTAGGAACCTCAGGACTACCCCCAGTCTAAGAAGAGACTGAGTTTCTGAACCTACCCCAGCATAAACTCTTAGCCATTCCTCCCATTTTGGATGTGGTAAAGGATGTTTTTATGGAGTCTAGCCTCACTCCTGATGCCCTGCCTCTTGCACCTAGAAAGCCTGATAGATGTTACAGGGTGCCAGACACTCACAAATATTCAAGAACCTTGCAGCCGACTCAGAGATCATCACCCAGGGGCCCAAAGGGGCTAGGGCCAGTTCCTTCAAAAATCCAATACCTTCTGACAGGGATAACAGAGCCCTAGATCAATGAGGTAAAAAGGTGTACACCTTTGCTACCTTAACTTTCAGATCTCTTAACTGCCAGTTCCATGTGCTTAAATATCAACAACGCACGCTGGAACTATTAAATCGGAAAATGTCCTCCTTACCAGACAGTACTACTACTAGAGAACTGGGAGAGCTCTTACACTCCAAGTGGCAAAGCATTTCCTCCACTGCGGATTCGATGCCCTAGAAGCCTCTAGCAGGGCTGCTGTTTCTGGATCAGTCATTAGGAGACATGCATGGCTGAAAGAGCAGCCTCTGCCTGATCATGTTAAATCCAAACTCCTAGATGCCCCCTCCCCCCTAGATAAGGACCGCGTTTTTGTTTCCAAGGCAGAGGAGGTGATTAAGAAAATGGAGGAAAAGACCAAGTTAGTGCAGACAGTAAAAGATTTCCTCCAAGTGCAACCTCCCAGATTCAGCAGGAACTTTCCCAACAAACACTGGTCCTTTCCTTCCCAGTTGAAGCCTATCCCTTTTCAGACAACTGGCAAGCTATCACAGCAGATCAGTGGGTCCTAAAAATCATTTCCCAAGGATACAGAGTCTCATTTAAAGAGAACCCAAACTTAACAGGGTACCCAGACATACCAGCAAATCAGCAGTCCGAGGCTCTCTGCCAAATTCAGAAACTCTCTACTCAAGGAGCAGTGTAGACTGTACCTCAGGAACAAGCCAGAAAAGGGTTTTATTTTGTTCCTGGTACCCAGGAAAGAGGGTACTTGGCGCCCTATTGTAGATCTATCCACACTAAATCTTTCCCTATTAGTGCCAACATTTAAAATGCTTACACTCCAAAAACCCTTGCCTATGCCAATTCCAAATGCCTGGCTAGTCATCCTAGATCTGAAGGATGCCTACCTTCTTATCCCTAGAAGGGAGTCCTGGAGAAGGTCCCTTCACTTCAGGGTAGGCTCAAAACACTTTTAGTTCTCTGCTCTGCCCTTTAGCTTATCTACTGCTCCCAGGGTTTTCACCAAATGCCTGGCCCCTGTCATTGCCTTCTGCAGACAGAAAAACATTCAAATTTACCCTTATCTGGACGACTGCCTCATCCAGGCAAACAGCAGGGAAAAGCTCCTGCATGACCTCAGCTTTGTCCAAGCCCTCCTTACCTCTCTGGGATTTACCATCAACAAGGAAAAATCCATTTCCAGCCCACAAGACAGATAACCTTCTTGGGAGCTCTCCTGGACACATTTACCCAAAGAGCCTTCCTCTCTCCAGAAAAACAAAGTTTTCTACCCCAGTACTTCATTCAGTTAGCTCACAGGACACACCTCACAGCAAGGAATATCCTGCAACCTCTAGGGTACATGGCATCCTGCTGGTGCCCTTGGCCAGACTACACATGAGAAAACTGCAGTGGTACCTAAAAAAAACCTATGGTGCCAACACTGTCAGTCACTGGAGCTACAACTACCTCTGATTCCCTGCTTAAGGAAGGAACTTCTATGGTGGGTAGAAGTCTGTACTCAGACCAAGGGTCTACCATTTCTCATTCATCCCCACTGCCAGACCATCACCACGGATGCCTCGGGTGCGACCTGGGGGGCCCACTTAGGAGACATGTGCACCCAAGGCACCTAGGATACCAAGGAACTAGACCTCTCCATCAACCTGAGGGAAATAATGGCGGTGCTTAGGGCTATCACAGCCTTCAAGAGCCACCTAAAACCAGGGGTACTCTTCATCAAAACAAACAATACCACAGTCCTGTAGTACATTAGCAAGCAGGAGGAAACACACTCTTACCCCCTTTGTTGTCTAGCCATGTTACTCTGGCAGACTGCCTCTATGATGGGCCTACATCTGATAGCCCAGTACATCCCAGGGGAGCACAACACCCTAGCAGACCACCTCAGCAGAAGTAGAAAAACACACAGCCAGCCAGTACTTCGCCAGTAACTTGCTTTTCTTTTATTGAACGATCTGGTACCTCGGCAGTTCGCCTTCAAGGATCACAGTTAATTCAATGCACTCATAACATTTATATACACTTTTCTTTTAAACAACAAATTAATCCCCTAATTAATCAATTTAACAATAAAGGATTTAAAGTGACCTTAAACCAACCATAAATTTGTATAACAAAAATATAAATATATAAATGCATGAATAAATCAATAAATAAATGAATAAATAAAATAAGATAAATAAGTAAGTGTATATTAAACATCAATAATTCTTTAAATGCCTAATTCTTGATTCATACCATTAGGCTTTAAGGTATGGAACTTGAAAATCATTCTAGTCTCTAGTTCCAATAATTTTCCTACATCATCTCCCCTCTGAAGGAAGGGTTTTCCCAAAACACTAAATGTTAAACTATTAGAGGACCCACCATGTTTTTCTTGAAAATGCTTAGCAATAGGGCTAAACAGATTTTGGTTCCTTATGTCTTTTAGTTGCTCTAAAATTCGTATCCTAACCATCCTTTTGTTTTGTCCTATGTACCACATATTTTTACATGAACATCCTAAGATATAAACCACCCCTGTTGACTTGCAATTAAAATGATATTTAGGAGTATAATTTACATCATTAGTGATACTCAGGTTCACAACCTTATCACAAATATTACAAGAACCACAACGATATGTGTCCAACTTTGAAGTCATGATATTCTCTTTCCTTTCAATTAGATTATTTTTATTTAACAATTCCTTAAGATTTTTTCCTCTCTCTTATGAAAACGTAATATGTTTAGGGAACAAGTGACCAATCAATTCATCATCACTGACTAGATACCAATATTTTCTAACCAATAACACTAGCTTATCGGAAAAGGCAGTAAACTTCGTAACATAAAAAAGTTTATCAACAACTTCATTATTCTGTTCTATGGTCAACTCTTCATGTCTGGATTCAAAATTATTGAACTCTATTTTTCTTCCAAATGATTTTCTTCCAAGTAATTTGTCCCTACATGCTAATAATTGTGTCACCTCAGCAGAAGTGTCCTGGACCCTCTCAAATTGCAGCTTCAGAGGGAGACCTTCCTCAACATCACCCAAATATGGGGGACTCCAGAGGTAGACCTCTTTGCATCCATAGAGAACAGACAGTTGGACCAGTTCTACACCAGGGAGTTCCACCCAGGAGCCTGGAGGGAGGATGTGCTGTCCTTCCTCTGTAGCAACCTGTTTGGCTACACTCCCCCCCCCCCCCTTTGCCAATGATCCCAAGGGTACTGTTAAAGATCAGGGAGGAAGGACCAAGAGCTATACTCATTGCTCTGAATTGGCCCAGGCAGCATTGGTACCCCTTGCTTACTCACCTTGACCAAGGAGCTGCCCAGGAACCTGCCTCTCCCAGAAGGACTACTAACCCAAGTAAAAGGGTCAGTACTGCATCCCAGTCTGCAAACTCTCAGCCTAGCTGCATGGCTTATACCCCAGAGGTGGTTACCAGGCCACCGTTGAGCAAGCAGGTCCTGGATATCCTTAAGGAGGCCCAGCACCAGGAATTCCTACTCTGCAAAATGGAAAAGATTTAATGCCTGGTGCCAAACTAAGGGTACAAGCAGCTTCCTTGCCACCCTCACTTTGATTATAGACTATCTGGTGGAGCTAGTGCAAAAAGGATGGTCTTACTCTTCCATCAAAATTCATGACTTAGCTGTCTCTGCCCATTCATATGAAGAGCAACCTTTGTTCTCCCACCACCTGCTAAAACAATTCCTTAGAGGGGTATCACACATCAGACCACCCAGAAGGCCACCCACCCCTGCATGGGACCTGAGCTATGTCTTGGAAGAATTGACCTTACCCCCTTTTGAACCAGCTGCTTCAGCAGAACTGAAATACCTCTCTTGGAAGACATCTTTCCTGCTGGCCATAACCTCAGCCAGGAGGGTTTCCAAGCTGCAGGCCCTCATGGCCATTGAATCCTTCATTATCTTCCATGCAGACAGGGTGTCTCTTACAACTAACCCCTCCTTTATGCTTAACGTGGTATCTGATGTGACACTTAATCAGGCTATCCATCTTCCCACCTACTTTCCTAACCCTCAGAATAAGGGGGAAAATATCATTCATTTACTGGATGTACACACACAACTTAGATACTATCTGGATAGGACCAAGTCTCTCAAAGATTGACCAGCCACTGGTCAGCTTCACCCCAAGCAGACCATTTCAAAATGGATATCCCACTGTATCCAATTCTGCTACCACTCCCATGGAAAAATACCTCCCAAGCCTGTCCAAAGTCATTCCACTAGGGCTGCATCTACTTCCACTCCTTTCCTCATGGGTGTTCCTACCAAGGACATCCTAGAAGCTGACATTTGGAGTTCTGTTCACAGCTTCAGCAAACGCTACCAATTGCCTCTACTCTAAATCCCGGGCAGGCTTTGCTTCTGCAGTCCTGCACGGCATGCTGGTTTCCACTTAGAGCAGTGCAAGCCTGTTCTACTCCTTCCCTTCCTACATTCCACCCTACATTCAGCTTTGGGAATCGTCCCACAAGTGATGACTGCAGCAGTGAAACATGAAGAACATAGTACAGTTGTGTACACTTACCATAAATGTAGATGGTCAAGTGTTTTCACTGTTGCAGTCCTGATGTTCTTCGTGTTTCACCGTTGCAGTCATTACATTTGGGTAATCTGCTGGCAGGTTGCCCTCAGTCAGCCTGATTAGCAAAGTCTTGGGTCCTGCGTCTGTTGCTGTCCCTTCTTCCATGACGTCAGGTCGTCAGGGGTATAAAACATGCAGCCGACTCCATTACATCAGTCTTTCTTGCCGCGCGATGCCAGAAGCAGAAGCAATTCAGAAGTGCCGGTCGGCCAACTCCTGAAATTTTCGTTTTCGAGTTTCAGAACCGAAGTCTTCAACTAAAAGAGAAGTACCCCATTGGGGAAACTTTTTCTTGCTCCTTACCCGATGTCAGTAAAAGTTAATAATTGCATTACTTGTGGGAAGCAAATACTCGTAAGGATTTTCATTTGTACTGTATTCCTTGCCTAGGCCCTGATCATAACGTACCTTGTCGGTTTTGTGCTAGATTTAATCAACACACTATTAAACGTCGGTACATTTTTGCTTCTAAATATTTTGCCTCACGATTTAACTATCCAGTAATGACGTCAGTTAGCAATCCGACAACCGGAATACCTAAAAAATGCAAAGAAAAAGACAGACACAGGCCGTCGAGGTCCAAAACTGACGACGCTTCTCCTAAGCCAGTCGCTAGTTTGCCGGTACTCAGTGAGGTGCTTTTGCAGCCCCTGATGCCCGCTATTTTTGATTCGCAGGCCTCTACTGAGACCCATTCGGAGTCCGGTATGTTGCGAGATGCGTTAAGTATTGAACCTATGGATTTCTCTACCTTAGATGGGTCTGGAGCCGCTATGCAGGCACCGGCTTCTGAGGGTGCTTTCAGGCCTAAAGATTTGTATATTAAACAGACGTCAGCTTCAAAACTAAGGCCAAAATCTACTTCTATGTCTAAAAAACTGACGCTTGGGCTACATGTGCAGGCCCCTATGCCTAAAAAGCAAATGATCAAAATGGCTGAAGATTTAATTACCTTGATCAGGGGTAGCCAACCCCCTCCTGCTAAGAGGCCTAGGCAAGACATTGATTATGAATCTTCTGATCAGGATTCTATTCCTTCTGATTCTTCTTCTGAACAGGATTTATCTATACCTACTTATGAGAACTCTGACGCAGAAGATTCCATTCCTTCTGCTTCTCCCCCTGAAGATTTATCTGTTGGAGAAACTTTACATACCTTAAGAGAACATTTCCACTGGGAAAGTCAGGATTTCTCTGAATCTAAAAAGAGACTTGGGGATTTTCTTCTTCCTCAGCATAGGCCTTTGGCTATACCTCCTGTTCTAGACATTAATATCTTTTCAGAATCTAGTATGACTCCTGATTCTCTGCCTCCGGCTCCTAGTAAGCCAGACAGATACTACAGGGTTCCTGACTCCCACAAATTTCTTTTCAAAAATCCTACTGCTGATCCTGAAACCATTTCTAGGGGTCCCAAGGGCATTAAGGCCTCTACTGCTTAAAATCCTACCCCTTCTGATAGAGATTCCAGGGCACTGGATAGATGGGGTAAGAAGGTGTACACGTCTGCAACCTTGGCAATCAGGGCTTTAATCTGTCATTTTCATATGCTTAAATATCAACAGCATATCATGGGACTACTTAAACAGAAAATTATTTTAATCTCTGACTGTGTGCAAAATAAAGATTTGCAGGATTTATTACATTCAACTGAACAAGTTGGAAAACATACTTTGCAATGTGGTTTTGATTCCTTGGAGGCCTCTTGCAGGGCTGCTGTAACTGGATCTGTGCTAAGAAGGCATGCTTGACTCAAAGAGCAAACTCTGCCTGACCATGTTAAAGCAAAATTGTTGGATGCTCCTGTACAACTGGACCATCTCTTTGATAATAAGGCTGAAGAAGTGTTAAAAAAGATGGAAAATAAAGCTAAATATATGCAAACTGAAAGATTTCTTACAAGTGCAACCTCCAAGATTTAGTAGGCACTGGCCTACTAAAAACTAGTCCTTTCCGGTCCCTTCGAGAGCCGCTCAAGTCAAATCCAGACATTCCAAAGGCCCCAGGTTTCAGTCACAAGGAACTTTTAGAACAAAATAATGGGTGCCTCCACTTCCAAATCTGGAAGCAACAAGGCACCTCCCTATGGTAAACAGTCTCAATGACCTCCCTCTACAATCACCAAACACTTACCTTTTAGCTGCCCCTTTGGGGGGAAAACTGGCACTTCATGCACGAAACTGGAAACGTATTACCCAGGACAAATGAGTTTTAAATATAGTATCCCAGGGATACAGATTTCATTTCCACACGTTGCCAATCCCAAACGGATGGCCAGATCTGCCCCCAGATCAGTGGGCAGAGGCCCAGAAACAAGTTCTGTCCCTCATGAATATGGGGGCTATTCAACCAGTACCAGAAAAGGAAAAGGGGCAAGGTTTTTATTCAAGACTTTTCCTGGTACCCAGAAAAGACAAATCATGTCGTCCAATTCTGGACTTATCCATTCTAAATACATTTCTGGACATTCCAAAATTCAAGATGCTGACTCTATAATAGTTACTGCCTATGCTAAGCAAGGATGCCTGGTTGGTAACTCTAGACTTAAGAGGCTTACCTGCATATCCCAATCAGGGAATCTTGCAGAAGATACCTCCACTTCAAAGCAGGCTACTTGCATTACCAGTTCTCTGCACTGCCCTTTGGCTTATCTACTGCGCCCAGGGTCTTCACAAAGTGCCTGGCTCCAGTAATTGCATTTTGCAGGCAAAGAAATATTCAAATATACCCATACCTGGATGATTGTCTAATTCAGGCAGAAAACAGGGACATTCTTCTAAAGCATCTGGTGTTTGTAAAAAGGGTTCTAACTTGTCTAGGGTACACCATAAACGAAAAGAAATCACAACTAGTACACTCACAAAAAATTACATTCATGGGTGCAAGCTTGAATACAACTGCCCAGATGACTTAACTTACACCAGAAAAAAACAAATTCAGTTGATGACTTACTTCAAACAGGTGGCCACAAAAACCCTGCTATCTGCAAGACAAATTTTGCAAGCCTTGGGGTTCATGGCCTCCTGCATTCTTCTAATTCCATATGCAAGACTGCATATGAGGAAACTTCAGTGGTACTTAAAAAGTTTATGGAGTCAACATTGTCACAGCCTGGAAACAATGATTCCTATCATACCTTGCCTGCAACTAGAGTTCCTATGGTGGGCAGAGGCCTACCACCAAAACAAGGGACTGCCATTCACTCCACCCCCTGCCACCCAGACCCTAACTACAGACGCATCAGACTATGCTTGGGTGGCTCATCTGGCAGGAAAGTGCATTCAGGACAAATGGTGCCCAAATCAAATGCACCTACGTATCAATCATAAAGAAATGCTAGCTGTACAGAATGCACTGACAGCCTTCAAGGACTACCTTCATCCAGGACAACTAATGATAATGACCGACAACACCACAGTTATGTGGTACATAAGCAGGGGGTACACATTCGTACCCCCTTTGCAGACTAGCCATGGAGTTGTGGAACACGGCCTTGACCTACCAAATACAACTACAAGCTCAATTCCTACCAGGAAAGCTAAATACTCTGGCAGACGTACTAAGCAAAAATCGTATGGACCCACACAAATGGAAACTGGAACCACAAGTTTTCAGCACGTTGAGACACAAATGGAGGAGTCCAGACATAGTTTCTATCAGTTGGACACATTCTGCACACGAATTCATCACAAAAAAGCTTGGAAAGTGGATGCTTTAACATTCAGCTGGAAAACCCTATCAGTCTATGCTTTTCCCCCTCTGCCTCTGCTCTCCAAAGTTCTACTAAAAGTCAGACAGGACAAACCAAAAATGATTCTGATTGCTCCAGACTGGCCTCGCCAACACTGGTACCCACTCCAGCGCAATGTGTCACACCTGCCTCAGACACCTTACCTACTGTCTCAGCAGAACTACCAAATTCTGCACATTCCGCTCCAAACTTTTAATCTTGCAGCGTGGCTAATCAACTAATTTCACCCTTGGCATCCCTTAGCAAACTTGTGATGGATGTCATCTTGGAGGCTAGAAGGCTGACAAATGGAAAAGATTCTGTGCCTGGAACCAATCATAAGGAATAAGCACAGCAATGCCCAGTATTCCTCAGATTCTGCAGTATTTAACTGAGATGCTTCATAAGGGCCTATCTCTTTCTTCCATAAAAATCCATGCCTCAGCCATTTCAGCTCATTACAGCACAGAACCTCCCCTCTTCTCTCATCCTCTTCTTAAAGCAGTATCTCAGAGGGGCAAAAAATTTAAGACCTCCCAGGAGAGCACCAACTCCTGCATGCGACCTCAATTTTGTTTTGGAAAATCTCACTCTCCCTCCTTTTGAGCCAGCTGCTACTGCAGACCTAAAATTCATCTCCTGGAAAACAGCTTTCCTTTTAGCAGTCACTTCAGCTAGAAGGATTTCGGAATTACAGGCTCTTATGGCAGTGGAGCCTTTCATTATTTTTCATCTGGACAGGGTGGCTCTCAGGACCAATCCATCTTTCATGCCTAAGGTGGTATCTAGTGTGGCTCTTAATCAGACCATTCATCTGCCAACTTTCTTTCCCAATCCACAGAACAAGGGTGAGTGGATTCTGCGTTCATTGGATGTACACAGACAACTTAGATTCTACTTAAACAGGACAGATTCTCTAAGAAAGTCTGAACTATTGGTGGCATTTGCTGCAGGGGCAGAGGGAAAGGCTATTTCAAAGCAGACCATTTCCAAATGGATAAGCCATTGTATTCGTTTCTGCTATATGCACCATGGTAAACCTATCCCCGAGGGGATCAGATCTCATTCCACCAGGGCTGCATCTACTTATGCAGCTTTTCTCAGAGGGGTTCCTACCAGAGACATTCTAGAAGCTGCTACCTGGCGCTCAGTTCATACGTTCACCAAGCATTTACCTCTCTTCTCTAAATCCAGAGCTGGCTTTGCCACTGCTGTCCTGCAGGGCCTTATAGCTGCTCCTAATGCTGTATAAATCCATCCTCCCAACCATAGCTTTGGGATTCTACCCAAATGTAATGACTGCAACAGTGAAACATGAAGAACATAGTACAGTTGTGTAACCTTAACATAAATGTAGATGTTCGAGTGTATTCACTGTTGCAGTCCTAGTTATCCACCCTCCAGCCCCCTGTTTTTCTCTTACTATACCTCTCCTTTCTTTTACTATGCTTAAAAGCCTTTTTGGTATATTTGCTTTTGTTTGGAAGTATATTTTTTGTGTTTTAAATTATATATACACACACACACACACATATACATATATATATATATGTATGTATGTATGTATATATATATATATATATATATATATATATGTACATATATATATGTATATATATTTTGCTCCCCATTTGGGTCAGCACCTGACATCTGGGGCAAGAAAAACTGATGTAATGGCGTTGGCTGCTTGTTTTATGCCCCTGACAACCTGACGTCATGGAAGAAGGGACAGCAACTGATGCAGGACCCAAGACTTTGTTAATCAGGCCGACTGAGGGCAACCTGCCAGCAGATTACCCAAATGTAATGACTGCAACAGTGAATACACTCGAACATCTACATTTATGGTAAGTGTGCACAACTGTACTTTTTCCCTCCCTCCTTCACCCTCTATTTCTTTCTCCGTTTCCTTCACGCCAATATATACCTAATTGCATCCCCCTGTTTGCCCTTCCTCAGGCCTTCTGGGCAGGGCTCCTATAGGTTGGTGTAAGAAAAACTGATGTAATGGCATTGGCTGCCTTGCTTTATACCCCTAATGACCTGACGTCAGTCCCTGGTGACCTGCAGCCAATGCAGGAGGAATACTCTTTACTCTGGTATTCGGGCTGGCTAAGGGCTGCCCAGCAGGGATAACCCACAAGTGATGACTGTAACAACGAATGCACTCGAACGTCTACATTTATGGTAAGTGTACACAACTGTACTTTACATGTCTCCTATTGAAGGGGGATTCCCCTATTTTGACTATATGGGTTCTATCAGTGAGCCAGTTAGTGACCCATCTCATGATATACAGGTTGATGCCTAGCTGGTTGAGTTTGTGCATTATAACTGAGTGGGGGGGTAGTGTCAAAAGCCTTGGCTAAATCGAGGTATGCTGTATGCACAGATTTCCCCTCATTAAGGGCCTTGGTGACTGTTTCAAAGAAGTCCGCCAGGTTTAACAGGCATGATCTCCCTTTGACAAATTCAGATTGAGTAGGGTTAAGTGTTTGGAGATTGCCCGTGTCTTTGTTGAGGTTCATGATGATTCTGTCCATGGCTTTGCAGATAAGGCTAGTCAGGCTAATAGGTCTGTAGTTCCAGGGTTCAGTGGAAGCACCACCTTTATGCATGGGGATAACAGTGGCCTTTTTTCCATTCAGCTGGGATGAAGCCAGTGCTTGGACTATGATTGAAAAGAGTAACCAATGGCATTGATAATTCTTGCTTGAGCCCATGTAGGACGCAGCCTCTGATGTTATCAGGTCCCTTGGATGCTTTGTGTTTGACCTTAGAGAGGGTGTTCACAACATGCTCGTTTAAGATACAGGGTAGAGGACATGTGGTAAGGATGTTTTGGGGTAAGTGTGGTGGAGAAAGGCGAGTGAAGTTTTCGCAGAACCTGTCTGCTAACAGGTTAGCAATGTCTACAGGCTGTGTATATGTGGCATCATTAACTACCAGTTTGGCACAAATCTGAGCCTTTCCTTTTAGGTTGTGGATGTAAATAAAGAACGCCTTATGGTTGTCCTTAGTTGAGGAAGCTAATTTGGATTCGTAGTTAGCTCTGGAGGATTTCACAAGGAGTCTTATTTGCTTGTTTAAGCTGGGGGAGGGAGTGTTTCCAGTTTGGAGCTTGTTCCCTCTTACTGTTAGACAGCAATTTCTTCATCTTATTGTAAAGCCTGTTAATGGCAGTTGTCCACCAGACAGGTTTGTTCTTCTTGAGGAACTTGTTTTGGTCCTGTCAGGTACGGCCACATCAGTGCAGTTGTTAGTGTTTGTATAAAGAATTTGTGCATAACTCTGCATAGTTGCCAGTTCTGTCTGAGGGAGGAGGAACAGTGATGCTATTTACCATCCCATAAGAGATTATAATCTGCTTTGGGGAAGTTTTTTAGCTTAGCTTGTGCTTCAGGGGGATCAGGTGTGATAGTAACTTCGATTGAGACTGATTTGTGGTCAGATCTCACCAGGGAAGACCTCACAATAGGGGTGCTACATTGGTCCCCTATATTGGGAACAGGGTTTGAGGTTGATTGTCCAAGGAATGAGTCATTCACAGAGAGCATGAGGCCTTAAAAAATCGTCTTCAGTCCTTTGAAGATCTGGAAGCTCTGACCTTGGAGAGGAACAGACTTTGTTTGCCCCCCCCCCCCCAAGCTGAAATCTGTTTCCTTTCACTTCCCTAACTGTAGTTACCCCTCTAGTTGCAGATAACTGGATAACATCACAAGTCTTCCAGGCCTTGTCAGATATCCCAGGTGTTTGCAGAGGGCTATCCCAGAGCCTGTAATCCTAGAGAATAGCATCCGTTCCATAGATTTCTTTTGGGGGTCAACAGTTGTGGCAGTTTGGGGAAAAACAGTTTCAGGGCATCCAACTTTAATACTTTTCCAGGAAAGATTTCCATTTCTGGGACATCCACCTCTCTGATGCCTGCCCCTGTTTTTTGATTGCATGCAGTTTGAAGAATACTACATGGTAACATGTCAGATGATGCAAGTCTGAGCACTGCACACTTGGGAAAATGGCAGACGTATGCCTTAAGTGCAGCTTCTAGACTACCCTCAAGCAGTCGGCTAACTGAGATGTTGTGAAGGGAGGGAGCCTCATGCTTTCTAGTCAACTTTTCTTTCCCTTAAGGTGCATCACCTTCTTTTACCCATTATCCTGAAAATGCTTACTTTGAAGAGAGACATCAGTTTTATATAGAAGCCCTTTAAATTGAGAGCCGGAGATGTTGGACTCCCACAAGAAGTACTTGGAATTGTTTGGTATCAATAGTCCATGCATGACCATTTCTACAGTATTTCAGGCATTTGATGATGCTTCTCTAGGTCTAGACTCTCAGCTGCTTCCCCCCCTGAAACCTGATAGACTTTACATAGTCAATATATTTGCAAACACCCTAGTGAAAACCCTGTGGTGGTTCTGCTAGATGCCACTAAAGAGTCCAAACTCATGCCAGCTAATAATCGTCTTGTTGGTGAAAAAGCAATCTTAAATTGTACAGGTCTGGGAATCAAGTTTGTACTTCAGTCAGTTCAGATGTCAGGGAAGTTAAGTGCCAGACTCGCCTGCCCTAGCATCTAGGGGATATTTTGAATTGGATGGGCGATACAGTTGGAAAATTGTTGATGCACCATGAAACAAAAGACTTTTAAAATGCATCTGAAACCCAGTTCAGTATCACTAAGCATTAGTCTGACTGACTGTGCAGATACCTTCTCTAGGGCTACTGCTTCTTCCGCGTTTATCAGGAGGAGGAGGTGCATATGGCTCAGAATTCAGCTTGTACCAGATGATGTAAAAGGTAACTTTTAACTGTGCCATTTGACAAGAACATATTGGGACACTCCTTCCAACAAATGTCTAAAAGACTAGAGGAAAAGGCCAAAACCATGTGAAACTGCTGTTCTTGTTGGGTTCACGTGCCTAGGCAGTGAGACATTTCCTTGTGGTATGTTTAGCTGGAGACTCGTGGCTAAAGTGACATTCAGCTGCAGAGAAGTACAACTGTTGTGAATTCCCTTTGGGCAAAGAGGAGGATGTGGTGACATGCCCACAACTTCAGTAACCCAATGCACAGGGGTTAATAATGCCCATGGCCCCCAAGGCAACATGAGACAGCAAGCAGTAAACGAGGCAGTAGCAGGCTGGCCAGTAGACATGTCAGTGGTGTAAAAATGCAGTACTGAATGAGTATACCTTTATAACTGGTGTGTGTGGACCACTACCCCCTTCAGAGTGTCAAGGTAACATTACCTAAAACGCACACTGGAGCATAAATGTGACTTCAGTAGCATGCAATATTTCTTCCATGCTGTAAGTTACACTATTCCATGTTGTAGTTACATAAGCAAGTATTGTACACTGAGCACAACACACTTTACTTCTTTTGCCCTCATGCACTTGGGTATTACAGCTGTGGGGATTTCATTGTGTACGCAACGTAACAAGGATGTCCAAGTACACCAGGAGGAACGCCAACAGTCTTCCAGCTACAAATACTTGCACCAAATCACTAGGCAAAAAACGATGTAACCACGATCCAAAACCAATTTATTGAAAGAACCACAGATGACCTAGGTTTCGTTCAGTGACGAACTTCATCAGATAACCAACATCAAATAACTCATTCCTTAAATATGCTTCACCCACCCACTAATTACATCAATTAACTATAATTGAACCAATAAAATAAAATAAACTAGTTATTCCATTTAAACACACAGTATACAATTATGCGTATATGAAATAAATAAAATTTAAATACAATAATTGCTAAAAACATTCCTGTACCTTATCAAATACACTATATAAACTGTACAAACAACTAAAAAATGTACAAGCCACATTTCATGATGCAAATATGGTGAAAAAATTATATACATATATAATATAATATAATGAAAAATGTGATCTAATATAAATATTGTAATAAAGAATGAGAGATGAATAAAAACACATGGTAACAGCATGAACATGAAAATATATATATACTGATTATGTAATATAAAAAATATATGTATAAATATATTTAATTGGTTATAAATATTTGTACAAGCCACAATAACAATTCATTAAAAATGTATTTGCATATTTGTATGTATGTATGTATATTGTGAACAAAATAATTTTCACTACAATACTAAGTTCATAGTTATAAACTAAATTGTGCATTGTATTCTCACAATCTATCTGCCTTTGACCATAATGCCTTTCAAAAGGGGCTTAATGGTACAATACTCATTAAGCCCTGGAATGTTGCATGCATCTAAAGCTAACTGCCATTTTAATTCACATATGTCCAAATCTAAAGGAATAACCCTGCCTTGTGCATCAACAACTACATTTTGTATAATGCAAAACTTAAATTTGTGTCCAGCATTACTCACTATATGCCTGGCAAGAGCATTAGTTGTTTTAAGATTTTAATATCAGATAAATGCTCTCTTACTCTATCCCTAAAGTGTCGGGAAGTCTTACCGACATAAAATGAGTCGCAATCTTGGCACAAAGCAAGGTATACAACGTTGGATGTATAGCAATTATAATGCCCCTTTATATTAATACTATAACTGTTAACTACAATATTTCCACCAGTGCAATAAATATATGAACATATAGTACATCGACCACACTTAAAATTTCCTATTTGTCTACATGTAGTTGTGTTTTTGGAACCATCATACCTCTCAAAACTATTTTTAAATGATGCGTCTTTCTTATACACAAACTTCACATCCCCCCTAAACAAGTGTCCTACTTTTTTATCTTTACTTACTATATCCCAATTCCTCTGAATGATATCTCTAATAATCAGAAAACAATCATTATATACTGATATGTATAAGGGAATACCACTCATTTTATCTTCTTCACATTTAAGATTGGTATTAATCAAATTGAGACCTGTAGATGTTAATATAGCCTGATAACATCCTACTCTTCTCTTGTAAGACACCTCATTTAGTATATTAGCACATAATTGTTTGGGATACCCTCTATTCTGAAACATATTGGACATAAACTTTAGTTCTTCCACAAAATCATCATCATTACTAACCATTCTGGCAGCCCTGACCATCTGCCCTTTGACTATTGCTTTTTTCTGATGGTCAGGGTGCCAGCTGGTGTAATGCAAATAAGCATTAGAAAAAGTTGATTTTCTATGGATGTTAGATATTACCTTACCACACTTCTTATCGTAGTTTAACCTCACATCCAAATATGTTATTTCTTCCTCACTAATTTCGGGTAAACTTCAGAAACCTCACCGTGTTATTAATGTACCCAATAAACGATTCCAACATGTCCTTTTTCTCATCCCATACAATAAATATGTCGTCAAGGTATCTTGTATACAATTTAATGTGTTCAAAATATTTAGTTTTAAAGATGTAATTACATTCCCAGTAACTCATGATCAAGTTAGCGTAAATGGGGGCACAAGATGCCCCCATTGCCACTCCATTAATCTGCTGATAATAGTTACCCTCATAATGTATATAATTATTCATTAACACTATTTCCATTAAATTCACCAACATATTTATCTTATCCTGATCAAATAACTTTGTTTCATATAATTGCTCCTCAAGCCATATGAGGCCAATATCTTGTGGAATTGTAGTAAACAAATTACATACATCTACTGTGATGAGTACCCGTCCTTCATTTTTAACTCCTTAATTTTCGCCAAAAAATCCCAAGAGTCTTTGCTAATGTAAGGAAACTTAGTCAAGCATTTCTTGAGGTGGTAGTCTAAAAACTGACTAACAAAACACGTCTTATTCCTCTTACCGTCGACTATAGGTCGAAACTGCAAGTTATCCAAGCCTTTATGAATTTTAGGTATGCCAAATATCCCACTAATTACTGGATATTCATTATTCATATAATTATATTCATCTTCTGTTATCTCTCCTCTATACAACATGTTTTTAATTGTTAAATCTATCTTCGTGATACGCTATATTTATTTCATTAAGACTTACTTCCTCATAAGAATCTCCTTGCAACATACCAATCATATAAGATATATAATCCTGTGTGCTAGTCACCACCACCCCATTACCCTTATCGGGTTTCATAATCCTAATGTTTGACTCCTTACATAAATTGTTAAGTGTCTCATATTCCTCTTTGGACATATTGTAATGCATTAAATTTTTATAAGTCCTATAAAATTTTCTCATATCATTCTCACTTAATCTTTCAAAATAGCTATTTGGTCATTCATTGGTGGATTAAATGCACTTGCTCTTTTGGTGCCCTGTCCTTCTGCCTGTAAATATTTTCATCATCAGGACACGTATTGAACCAAGTTTTTAAATTTAATTTACGAGTGAACATTTTTAACTCCATAACTGATTTAACCAAATCCCTTTCCTGCACGGAACAAAATTAAACCCTTTTGCAAATAGGTTGACCTGTTTTTCATTCATACTGATCTTAGAATAATTGTATAATTTAAAGTCACCCACTTCATTCTCAATAATCTTAGGATGGCTCAAAACCGCATACATAGTGTTATCTGTATCTATAATTGTACTATAATTTAGATTTGGTGAATGCTCATTAACAATACTTGCTTTACAGTATACATCTGGATCGAAATTAATATAAAAATTCACGCTCAAACTGCTTACATTCTCAAGATCAACTAACTGTCCTGCAATATCTTCCTCAACACGTGTATGATTTGATAAAATTCCTTGCACACCATGTCCCATCTCTCCCACTAATGTAATGTTGTTAATGTATTCATGTGTGCTCATATTCATCAAATCTGTAACGTCTACTTCTTCCTTGGCGTTATTCATCTCAACATATTTATGCATTTCATTGCTTTCAGCATAATTGATATCACCCCCCACTTCGGACAACCACCATCACTTTCATTGTTACCAACTAAGCGTGACTTGTTATTATCCAAAATCTCAATAGATTCTGAAACTGTCTTCGAGCAACACAATGCATTTCCAACACATATATCGACAATGCCATTATCATACATACTATTATTAGCTACCAAATGTGTGCTTGTACCAATTGTACACTTACCCATACACATTGTTGGATCATACATAACCATATTCAAACTATCATGTCCAAAAGCGTCATGCACATGTCCCAAATTTAAATCATAGTTCGTAAACATATCCTTAAGTTTCCTCGCTGTTACTTCGTGTCTTCCACCCGTTTTTGGTTGTCTAAAAAATCTTTTTTAGACCGAGCTCCAGTTCGTTGGTAGTCTGCACTCGCGCCACTTGGACCTGTGTTTTTAAGCCTCTCGGACCTCCGTACGCCTTCCTCCATGTCTCCCTTCATGCGTACTGGTGTCCCAGCTTCCCTTGCTCGCTACCGAAATGACGCCGATCTCGCCACAACTATGACGCAAACGCCTCTTTGTGTTTGATTGCCATAGCGACTCTCCGTTGCCTTCGAAAAAGGATAAATAACACCCAGCTCATAACTTTTAATGTCTCTATCTATTTTGTTGTTTTTCCGTCGATAGATGTTGTCGCAACTAAATTCTACGTCTTGGATAATGTGCGTGTAATTGTTATAGTATTGGTCAAATAAAAGATCCTTGCTAATACTATTGTTAAGCTGATCCAATTCTTCAGTCAGCTTAGCAATTTTAATGTTATTAAATTTTACCATGATTTCCATTAATTGCAAGCCACAGTGGTTAAAAAACTTGTGCAGTTCTGTTAACATATCACCGCTACCTTCACTTCCATTGGGATACTTCCACATACAAGCCTTTCGCACTATTCCAAGTTCACAATTCCTAACTAGGTAACCATTTTCTAATTGAGTTCTTTTAGTTTAAAGAGCTTCATCAAAGTTTTTAAGCATTTCTTTCATCGGTTTAACATCTTTATTAACCACTGTGCTTTCCACAATCTTTCTATCTTTAAACAAATACATGTTCTTCTTCCATGTGTCATTACAACACCGCTCTTTACCTCTTAAAAGGCTGTTGCTGGGTATTATTTCACTAGTACTTCCACCTGGAGAGCCCAGGCTAGGTGTAGCCTGTGTAAGCTAACCCCAGGCTATCGCTCAGATTTGGAAAAACAGATGTTGGTTCGGTATTGAGTAATTTTTGCAGTAGTTCTTAATGCTCCTTCAATTGTACCTGAATGTTCTGTAGCACACTCGCTAGGTCTACCGTTCCACCCTCGTTATCCATAAAACCAACGAAACAGAACACACACCAAACTTGTAAGCAACGTAACAAGGATGTCCAAGTACACCAGGAGGAACGCCAACAGTCTTCCAGCTACAAATACTTGCACCAAATCACTAGGCAAAAAACGATGTAACCACGATCCAAAACCAATTTATTGAAAGAACCACAGATGACCTAGGTTTCGTTCAGTGACGAACTTCATCAGATAACCAACATCAAATAACTCATTCCTTAAATATGCTTCACCCACCCACTAATTACATCAATTAACTATAATTGAACCAATAAAATAAAATAAACTAGTTATTCCATTTAAACACACAGTATACAATTATGCATATGAAATAAATAAAATTTAAATACAATAATTGCTAAAAACATTCCTGTACCTTATCAAATACAATATATAAACTGTACAAACAACTAAAAAATGTACAAGCCACATTTCATGATGCAAATATGGTGAAAAAAATATATACATATATAATATAATATAATGAAAAATGTGATCTAATATAAATATTGTAATAAAGAATGAGAGATGAATAAAAACACATGGTAACAGCATGAACATGAAAATATATATATACTGATTATGTAATATAAAAAATATATGTATAAATATATTTAATTGGTTATACAATAGTATTAGCAAGGATCTTTTATTTGACCAATACTATAACAATTACACGCACATTATCCAAGACGTAGAATTTAGTTGCGACAACATCTATCGACGGAAAAACAACAAAATAGATAGAGACGTTAAAAGTTATGAGCTGGGTGTTATTTATCCTTTTTCGAAGGCAACGGAGAGTCGCTATGGCAATCAAACACAAAGAGGGCATTTGCGTCATAGTTGTGACGAGATCGACGTCATTTCCGGTAGCGAGCAAGGGGAAGCTCGGGACACCAGTACGCACAACGAAGGAGACATGGAGGAAGGCGTACGGAGGTCCGAGAGGCTTAAAAACACAGGTCCAAGCGGCGTGAGTGCCGACTACCAACGAACTGGAGCTCGGTCTAAAAAAGATTTTTTAGACAACCAAAAAAACGGGTGGAAGACACGGAAGTAACAACGAGGAAACTTAAGGATATGTTTACTTAACTGTAATGGATTTAAATTTGGGACATGTGCATGACGCTTTTGGACATGATAGTTTGAATATGGTTATGTATGATCCAACAATGTGTATGGGTAAGTGTACAATTGGTACAAGCACACATTTGGTAGCTAATAATAGTATGTATGATAATGGCATTGTCGATATATGTGTTGGAAATGCATTGTGTTGCTCAAGACAGTTTCAGAATCTATTGAGATTTTGGATAATAACAAGTCACGCTTTTAGTTGGTAACAATGAAAGTGATGGTGGTTGTCCGCAAGTGGGGGGTGATATCAATTATGCTGAAAGCAATGAAATGCATAAATATGTTGAGATGAATAACGCCAAGGAAGAAGTAGACGTTACAGATTTGATGAATATGAGCACACATGAATACATTAACAACATTACATTAGTGGGAGAGATGGGACATGGTGTGCAAGGAATTTTATCAAATCATACACGTGTTGAGGAAGATATTGCAGGACAGTTAGTTGATCTTGAGAATGTAAACGGATTTGAACGAATTTTATATTAATTTCGATCCAGATGTATACTGTAAAGCAAGTATTGTTAATGAACATTCACCAAATCTAAATTATAGTACAATTATAGATACAGATAACACTATGTATGCGGTTTTGAGCCATCCTAAGATTATTGAGAATGAAGTGGGTGACTTTAAATTATACAATTATTCTAAGATCAGTATGAATGAAAACAGGTCAACCTATTTGCAAAAGGGTTTAATTTTGTTCCGTGCAGGAAAGGGATTTGGTTAAATCAGTTATGGAGTTAAAAATGTTCACTAAATTAAATTTAAAAACTTGGTTCAATATGTGTCCTGATGATGAAAATGTTTACAGACAGAAAGACAGGGCACCAAGAAGAGCAAGTGCATTTAATCCACCAATGAATGACCAAATAGCTATTTTTGAAAGATTAAGTGAGAATGATATGAGAAAATTTTATAGGACTTATAAAAATTTAATGCATTACAATATGTCCAAAGAGGAATATGAGACACTTAACAATTTATGTAAGGAGTCAAACATTAGGATTATGAAACCCGATAAGGGTAATGGGGTGGTGGTGACTAGCACACAGGATTATATATCTTATATGATTGGTATGTTGCAAGGAGATTCTTATGAGGAAGTAAGTCTTAATGAAATAAATATAGCGTATAAGATAGATTTAACAATTAAAAACATGTTGTATAGAGGAGAGATAACAGAAGATGAATATAATTATATGAATAATGAATATCCAGTAATTAGTGGGATATTTGGCATACCTAAAATTCATAAAGGCTTGGATAACTTGCAGTTTCACCTATAGTCGACGGTAAGAGGAATAAGACGTGTTTTGTTAGTCAGTTTTTAGACTACCACCTCAAGAAATGCTTGACTAAGTTTCCTTACATTAGCAAAGACTCTTGGGATTTTTTGGCGAAAATTAAGGAGTTAAAAATGAAGGACGGGTACTCATTCATCACAGTAGATGTATGTAATTTGTTTACTACAATTCCACAAGATATTGGCCTCATATGGCTTGAGGAGCAATTATATGAAACAAAGTTATTTGATCAGGATAAGATAAATATGTTGGTGAATTTAATGGAAATAGTGTTAATGAATAATTATATACATTATGAGGGTAACTATTATCAGCAGATTAATGGAGTGGCAATGGGGGCATCTTGTGCCCCCATTTACGCTTAACTCGATCATGAGTTACTGGGAATGTAATTACATCTTTAAAACTAAATATTTTGAACACATTAAATTGTATACAAGATACCTTGACGACATATTTATTGTATGGGATGAGAAAAGGACATGTTGGAATCGCTTATTGGGTACATTAATAACACGGTGAGGTTTCTGAAGTTTACCATAAATTAGTGAGGAAGAAATAACATATTTGGATGTGAGGTTAAACTACGATAAGAAGTGTGGTAAGGTAATATCTAACATCCATAGAAAATCAACTTTTCTAATGCTTATTTGCATTACACCAGCTGGCACCCTGACCATCAGAAAAAAGCAATAGTCAAAGGGCAGATGGTCAGGGCTGCCAGAATGGTTAGTAATGATGATGATTTTGTGGAAGAACTAAAGTTTATGTCCAATATGTTTCAGAATAGAGGGTATCCCGAACAATTATGTGCTAATATACTAAATGAGGTGTCTTACAAGAGAAGAGTAGGATGTTATCAGGCTATATTAACATCTACAGGTCTCAATTTGATTAATACCAATCTTAAATGTGAAGAAGATAAAATGAGTGGTATTCCCTTATACATATCAGTATATAATGATTGTTTTCTGATTATTAGAGATATCATTCAGAAGAATTGGGATATAGTAAGTAAAGATAAAAAAGTAGGACACTTGTTTAGGGGGGATGTGAAGTTTGTGTATAAGAAAGACGCATCATTTAAAAATAGTTTTGAGAGGTATGATGGTTCCAAAAATACAACTACATGTAGACAAATAGGAAATTTTAAGTGTGGTCGATGTACTATATGTTCATATATTTATTGCACTGGTGGAAATATTGTAGTCAACAGTTATAGTATTAATATAAAGGGGCATTATAATTGCTATACATCTAACCTTGCTTTGTGCCAAGATTGCGACTCATTTTATGTCGGTAAGACTTCCCGACACTTTAGGGATAGAGTAAGAGAGCATTTATCTGATATTAAAAATCTTAAAACAACTAATGCTCTTGCCAGGCATATAGTGAGTAATGCTGGACACAAATTTAAGTTTTGCATTATACAAAATGTAGTTGTTGATGCACAAGGCAGGGTTATTCCTTTAGATTTGGACATATGTGAATTAAAATGGCAGTTAGCTTTAGATGCATGCAACATTCCAGGGCTTAATGAGTATTGTACCATTAAGCCCCTTTTGAAAGGCATTATGGTCAAAGGCAGATAGATTGTGAGAATACAATGCACAATTTAGTTTATAACTATGAACTTAGTATTGTAGTGAAAATTATTTTGTTCACAATATACATACATACATACAAATATGCAAATACATTTTTAATGAATTGTTATAGTGGCTTGTACAAATATTTATAACCAATTAAATATATTTATACATATATATATTTTTTATATTACATAATCAGTATATATATATATTTTCATGTTCATGCTGTTACCATGTGTTTTTATTCATCTCTCATTCTTTATTACAATATTTATATTAGATCACATTTTTCATTATATTATATATATATATATTTTTTTACCATATTTGCATCATGAAATGTGGCTTGTACATTTTTTAGTTGTTTGTACAGTTTATATATTGTATTTGATAAGGTACAGGAATGTTTTTAGCAATTATTGTATTTAAATTTTATTTATTTCATATGCACGCAATTGTATACTGTGTGTTTAAATGGAATAACTAGTTTATTTTATTTTATTGGTTCAATTATAGTTAATTGATGTAATTAGTGGGTGGGTGAAGCATATTTAAGGAATGAGTTATTTGATGTTGGTTATCTGATGAAGTTCGTCACTGAACGAAACCTAGGTCATCTGTGGTTCTTTCAATAAATTGGTTTTGGATCGTGGTTACATCGTTTTTTGCCTAGTGATTTGGTGCAAGTATTTGTAGCTGGAAGACTGTTGGCGTTCCTCCTGGTGTACTTGGACATCCTTGTTACGTTGCTTACAAGTTTGGTGTGTGTTCTGTTTCGTTGATTTCATTGTGTACTTCTCTTTGCCCACAGGGAACTCAAAACAGCCATATTTCTCTGCAGCTGAATGTCACTTCAGCCATGTGGCCCCAACCAAATGTACCACAGGGAAATGTCTCACTCCCTAGACATCGGAACCCATTCCTGTCACCTGTTAATTGTTAGGACTTTTCTAACCAGACACTAGCCCTTTTGTAGGATACCATACTTATTGTGTCTTTCGGCTTTTCCCGGTTAGAGGTCGCCACAGCGGAACTCCGTTCCACTAATGATTGGCAGTAGATTTTTACATGCTGGCTTGCCGGGCCTAACGCACAACCTTCAACGAAGGAACGCCCATTCACGCATGTCGCCACACAGAAGACACTCTGAGAATCGAACGGGCAACCTCTAACTCTGAGGCGACAATGCTACCGCAGCACCACCACATACTATTCAGAATATTTCAAACAAATGAGAGGTTTTGAAAAGGCCAGTGAAGATAAATTGGTGGATGTACCCCCCTCCATCCCAGAGGGTATCTCATTGTTTTGACTATTTTTAACTGCCACCTTTCCTGTCTACATACTAGTAAGAAGATTGCTTCACTTTAAAATGAATGGTTAACCAGACTGCGGACATTTGGATAAGGGGAGCTAATTGCTTCAGAGTACACAATTTTCCCCAAACTTTTCATGGAGAGCCATCGCTGCCACCTAACCACATGCCTTAACAGGTCATATTTTGGACCATTTTCTTTTGTAACAGTATTGAGTCAACCTGAAACTCTCCTGGTTACGTATGAAAGATGGCCCTTGGAGACCTATTTTGAATCTCTCCAAGCTATAGAAACTTCAAGTTATAAAGAATTTCAGAATACCAACTTTGCAATCCCTTCCTTCTGTACTGTAACCAGATGTCCTAATAGTCGCCTTGGATGTGAGGTATGCCTACCTGCCTACTTTATCTTAATTTACAAGGAACATTGAAAGTTTGAGAGACTTTTGTAGCACAGATGCAATACATTAATTCATCTCTTAACTCTTTAGGCTGCTCCCATGATATTTACCATTTAGCTTTTCATGTCTTATTTCTGGTTAATGAGCATTTACCTGATTGAATACTTGATGTGGGTCAGTACTCAAAAGGGACTAAATTATATTGCCTCATATCTACCAAACTAAATTATTCATAGTCTAGATTAATGTCTGCCAAGAAAAAGAATCCTGAAGGCATGCTGGCAGGTCTGTGGTTCCCTTAGGCAGGGTGCACATGAGAGAAAACCAGTAGTACCTGAGGAATGTGAAGCAGCAGCACCTTCGCCCATTAGAGCATGCAGTGTCAGCAGTCCAGAATCAGGTGAGATAAAGGGAATCCCAGGTGTTTCTCAACTCAGTTATACTATTTTGTCACCCTGACAACAGACATGTCAGACTTGTGTAGGGAGCCTATAGGGAAGTAGGAGGCTTGAAGGCTCAGTTGAGATGGAAACTCTGAAGAATACTGAATCATGTTATTGTCAAGGGGATACTGGTTCTAATATATGCACTCCAAATATTCAAAGAAGTCTGTAAATCAGGGTTCCTGTAGGTAGTTATGGACAAAATATCTCTGTAGTACATAAAGGAACTGGTGATACTGGAATATCAGCTCTGCAATGTAGCCCAGGTAATAACTGAAAGATGTCCAAGGTATAGTGCACCTACCTAGTTACCTAATAAGCATAATGATGGTCTGGACCACTCTGGACTCTAGCAGTCCACCGTAAGCTACGTTTCCTGATCTCCTGAATCCCATATACAGATGAAAATTCTCTGGCATATCAGTTGAGCAGATCTGCCCATAACTCGTGCAAATGAAAAATGGACTTGAAAGCCTTCTAGAAATTTACAGTACGTATGGCACCCTGAAGAAAGACATGTTTCACCATTGATCCATCAGTTGGAAATGTGCTATATGTTTTGTTTTTATCAAGGGGCTTCTGTACATCCTGTCTTATTTCCATGTGATTTCCAAGGTCCTACTCAAAGCAAGGGAAGAAGAGTATAATCTTTCTGTCCGCTCTGGCCAAGGTAACCTTGAGTGTTCATTATGGGAATCTGTGCTCTTGAATTATGAGAATCAGCAATAAGCTTATGCACATGCTACCAACCAGACTCCCAGAGTGCTAATAATACTCCATTGTGCTGGCAACATCCTCATGCCACGTAATTCACATTGGCACTGAGTAGAAAGGAAGAGAACAGCTTGTGTCATTTCTTTTTGTCACAAACTAGGTGTTTCAGTTGTGGTTGCAGAAGTAAGGTAAGGCAAGACAATGTAAATGGTGGTCTGCATTTTCATCCACCCATCACTGGATAAGCAGAAGCTATCCTAAGTCTTGATCCTTCTACATATAGCAAACCAGGGCTGAAATGGCTAAATGAAAGGCTTTGACAAGGGCAACTGAAAGGAAAAGGTTGAGATGCACTGTAAAGAGGAAGATGTAGTGGACATCCCTCTTCGCAGGAATTTACCCACCAGTGGTGACTGCAAGCAGTATCCTTAACCATTCCTCTGCATTTCTTTTCCATATCATAGGTAGAAGGTTAAGGTTGTTAAAATCACCATGGTTCATCCTGATCCAGACTCTTGGTTAGAGAAATAATAGACTACAGCCTAGCATTCCAGACATTCCTGTATTCCACAGGAGCACTTCAGGTCCATACAAGTTTGACTTTGCCAGGACCAGTGAGAGGCAAGCTAATTTGTTATCCAGCCAAAGATTAGGCACATCCAACAGAACAGGACCAGGATTTTACTGAAGATTCTGCCTGGTACCAAGAAGATATTGGATCACAGTGTCTTATCATAGATCTTTAATGCTTCTCATAGTCAAAGTTCAGGATGTTGACCTTTACAGATTCTCTCATCCTTTCTTGTGCACTAGGCCTTTCTTGATAACTCTGATCTTGAAATGACTGTTAGCTCCACATCCCCATCTTCCCAGAACACATTGTTGCTCACATTTAGGCAGGCACACAATACTTCCAGTTCAACTCTTTCTTTGCTCTCCGGGCTCTCCCCTGCGTGCATTGTATTCACCAAATGCATTGCACCCTTATTTTCTCACTCAGCTCGAGGGAATCCACATCTACCCATACATGGATGACTGTGTATGATGCACCACTTCTCAGGAACAATTACTGAAAGACTAGAATCAGACTTGTACTACTTGCATGTTGAGCTTGAGGATCTCCATCCAATACTAGAAATCAAGCCAAAGTCACATTTTTCTTAGACACCACCAAACAATGTTCTAACAAACTTTCTTATACTTTATTGAAAGTATTGTTCTCATACAAAGATTTCCAATATCTTATCCTGGGGAAGACCATTAAAGCAAGGGAGATATTAAAGGCCCTTGGGGGTATGCCTGCAACTGTGCTAAGGTTACCTTCTTTCAAAAGAAATGTATATTGGTTCCATAGGGATTATTGCTAAAAACAGTGTAGATTCTTTCAGTGACAATTTAGCCTCATACCTGAAGGGGTGTGAGGGCATCCAATACTTTTCCAGTGATATTGCATAACTGACTTTTTACCTAGTCTTTTTTTTTGTGTCTCCTGGCCATCCAGGCACTAAAGCTTACACAGTCTGCTCATTGTATTAGTCCATTCACTCCCTCACTTCACATGTTCTCCAACTGAAATATTTGTGTAGTACAAAAGTCACAGTCTTCACAAGATTCCAAACCAAGTAGCTATTGTCGAAGCATGATCCTCAGGGTTCAAAACTTGCACACTGCCTTAACCAAATGCTCCTGTATACTCCTTGGGGATCTATTTCATTATATAATATGTACCACATTTCAGTTAGAGAGCTTGTAAAGTCTACTTCTAGAATGGGTATCATCATGATAGAGAGTTTATTGCCACATGAGAAAAGTGCATTCAGATTCTGTGAAGTCCCCGGTTTGTCAGGGACAAAAGTGCTCAATTCGATTGTTCATTAAACTGTGGTGTGGAAACCTATTCGTCCTCCATTGTGTGAAGTTCCTTCTACTTTAGGAACTAGATCCCCTTAGAATGACACCAAAAACTAAGCCAATTGTTGAAGTCAGTCATTTTTTGTTTATGTATGGTAAAACACATTTTTTTTGTTTATATTGTGGTATCATCATAGGTTAGGGTAGAATGCTTCTCAAGGCTAGGGACATACCTGCCTGGGGCATATAAAGCTCAGTTATGTCTCTTCTTGTAGTCTACTGAAGTACGTCTCTAGTCATTGATACCAACGTGAACTATGACACTCATAACGGTAGTTGTTGTTGAGAGACTTGAGTGCATATGTGATCTGACGTTTCCTGGCACCCGATAGAACAAATGACTGTAACCTTGTCTGTGGCAAGCTTGATGAGTGGGACAGCTGTGTGTCTCAATGGAGTCACCTATGACTAAAAGATTTGGTTTAGGGGCTTATTTGGTGAGACATGGTGCTTGTGTTTTTATATGGATTACGTGCTGTAGGTACTGTATTAGGTGCAGCATGTTAGTGTTTGGAAGATCTCTGGTGTTTAGGTAGGTTTTTGGTGAGTACTTGTGTGTATGATTGTTTGTGTTGAGTGCATGGTTTGCTTAGGATGTTTAGTATGTGAGCTGGCAACCTTTTCAGTGTTACTGTTCTGTACACGAGAGAACAAGGATTACAGATTCTTAGTGTAGATGCATCTCTCACAAATTGTACTTATGTGATTTAGTTAAGGGTTGTCAATGTACACGAGACCGTTGCTACACTGCCTCAGGATACCCATGTCAATCAAGCTGGTAGGTGAAATGGAGGGAAACTGACCATCCATAATGCTAGGTTAAATTCTGTTTTCACAGTGGAGAAAAAAAAATGGAGGGGTGTGGTATAACTGTTGCTCTAATTGGGGTCTGTACTAATGGGGTGCTCTATCAAGGGTCTATACTAGCAGTGGTTCTCTAAATGGTATGAGACTATTGTAGATTTGGTGGTTTTGGGACTGTTTAAGGGGCAAAAGCACAGCCGAGGTGCTCTCTGAGCAGCTAAGTGCAATTTAAGGACTTCCTGGCTGGATCACAGCAGCTACTAAGGGAAAATTTATCTTCTGAAATTTTTGCATCTTTAACTGCCAATAGTTGTCCTCACTGCTCTGTAGTGCGCAATGTGTAAACAGATGAATACAGCAGAGCATTGGCTGGTTGCCTAACTCTGTGGAGCTGTGTTAAAACAAGCACAAATGCGGGGCTTGTGTAGCAACACTGAGCAAACTGAATTAAACAATTTAACCAATAAAAAAACTCGAAACTGAGCCCTGTGCCAACAGTCTTCAATCAGATGAGTCCTAACTACACTCTTGCCACAATGGTGCAGAGAGGTCCTCTTCAAAAAATAATAGCCTAATTTACTGTTCAGTTTAACAAACAGAACCAGATTCAGCAGGTCTGAATCTAGTATGTTGCTATAGCAGACAAAAAATGCAAAAATATAGTTCAAAAGTGCAAAATACAGTATAAAATTGTACTTAATAGTTAGCAGAATGCAACAGATTCCTTGGATTGCTCAGATAAATACAACAGAGTAGTGGCTGGTCACTTAACCCTGTGGGATGACATTTAGGTGTATTCAAGAAAGACTTGATGAGCATTATCCAGGATCAGCAAGTATTAATCATAATCAGTGTTGTAGTATTAAGTCTTGGGACTTGCCACGCAAGAGGTCGTGGCTGGCCTGAATGCCAGAATCGTTTACCATCCCCCAGCCAGTGGATGCCTTTGCTTGTAAAAAGTGTCATTGGGTGGTGGCATATTCATTTTTCTGTGCTGCCAGTCCAGTACACAAAGCCAATATATTTGAATATCATCAGTCCATTAGTTGGTTTGAATTATCAGATGATTCAGCTAAGTACCTTGCTGGGGTACTTTTAGCTATAATTGCATTTAGATGTTGTATGGTTAATGTTTCAGAAAATCAACAGTTGTCTGTTGAATGGGAAACGGATGCCTCATAAGGACTTTAATTCTCTTTGTTCAGCTTGGGGCCTGAGCATGTACCAGACTGCCTTTTTTGTGCTAAATTTAATTAGGCAAAGTTAGGGATGGATCCTCAGTCCTTGTTTAGATTCACATAGAACTCTGCTTTCACACACTTTAATGTCCATCATTTCCCTGGCTGTCATCCCAAAAAAAGTGAAAGGGAACATGGTCAGAAGAGAATGAGGTGAGGGAGACTGAAGGCACCTCTGTGTCCAATTCTCCTCCTTGTCTTGAGAGAGCGAAATCAGTTGAGGTGCCTTTGCATGCCCCTGGTCCTGCACCTGTTAGGCCCTAGTCCTCTGGCATGTCCCCTCTGGGAGTCTCCATGATTAACGTCCAGTCCTTGCATGCAGAGTGCCAGTTGGATCCAAAGCCTCTAGGCATCCCATAGCTTCCAGTGCCAAGGTCCTGCTGACAGTGGGTGAGGACAGTATTCCCTTGGTATTAGTTTGAGAGGAATTACCTGGGAGATGGATAAGGGTTATGCCCACCCACGACTTGAGGCCTTATCTGCCCGCAAGATGACAAAGCCTCAACGACAGTTAGGCTTGCCCCAGTTAGTGCTGTCCAGATCTCCTGCCACCTGTTCCCAGGTCTCTCCACAGAACCTTGTCAGGCTTGCACAAGACTGTATTAATTTAATGTACTGTCGACAACCCACCCTAGAAAAGGAGCCTATGCCAGGAGTCCCCCTTGAGAAAAGAAAAAAGGGTATTCATTAAATTCAGAGGATGAAGGGAACTTGCCTATTTTGTGGATCTTCCTCTTCAGCAGTATTTAAATTCTGAATCAGAAGGCACGTTGTCCTTAGCTTTGCCCCCTGAGAACTTGCCCTTTGAGATACCCTTCATAGAATGAAAAGTTCTTTAATAGGTTCATAGGTAGGTACTAGGCAAGCTGCCCTTGCTGGCCATTTTAAGCCTAGCCACTTTCCCTTCCAAAGAACCGTGTACCTTGATGTTATGTTGTCCTATCTTGCCTTCATTCTTACAGTGATGGGTTCGGAGCCGATTCTCTGCTCCGACTCAGCCAGATACACAGCTGAATGACTCAAACTTTGCTCGTGGCAAGTAGGTATCCCATAATGCAGTGGTATAATTCCCCAGATCTTGTTTGCTGCTTTACGAGGTTGGATGTGCTCATCTTGGCTGTGGCTAAGTTGTGAAAAATTTTCTTCATATTTCCTTGTAGAACCTGTAATCCTTTTCTGTTTTACAGTAGATGTGTTTTTCTTGCATTATAGCTACATAGTTAGCTTTAGTGTTTAGTAATATCTAATTTGTTATTGCTTTATCCCCTTTGGTGCTGCTTTTGGCTGTCGTTTCGTAGGCCTTACTGTATCCCTTGTAGGGTTGTTGTGTCTTGTCGTAGATAAATAGTAGTTCTTTTAAGTTAGAGAGAGAGCTCTTCGCCCGTTTTAGAGGGCTTGCAGTTAGTGTGCTGTTTTTTTGGGAAATAGGGCCGTTTGAGTTAGATGCCCTATTTTATTCCCTTGTCTGTCTCCTTTGATTTCCTGTATTTAACTATAGATACGTTTAGTTTAAGTAGTTACATTTCTTGTTATATTGTGGTCTTATCTTTATCATGTCCAAAGACCCAAAAGAGAGGGAACATGAGCCTTCGGGCTTCAAAAAATGCCAGAAGTGTTCACAAAAAATGTCCATCACAGATGGTCATGTCATATGTGTGTATTGCCTTGGTGCTATTCATTTACAAGAGGATTGTACATTTCGTCATTCCTTCATTGCCAGGGTTTTACAAGAAAGGCGAAACAAACTGATCCTTAAAGGGCTCTTAAAGCTAACTTTTGAAGAAGCTATCCACAGTTGTACTTCTAAAAAGGACAAACCACAAAAGAGGCAATCACCTGCAACATCAGCTTAGTTGGAGCAGCCAGTCAAGTTACCAAAAATTTCTAAGGCCACTACCTCCTCGGTTCTACAGTCCTCGGAGCCGTCGGAGGTTATACTAATCGAAAAGCCTGGTTCTTTCGTGCCAAAGTCCTTAGAGCTGCACGATATCTCTTCTCAGAGCCGGTCCATGGATATTTTACCAGTTTCTCCGAAACTGAGATCTCCCATTCTGCACAGGTCTCGTTCTCCATCCCTATCCTCCAGGTCCACCAGGAGCTTGTCTGACGATGTGGAAATGGGTGGTGCGCAGACTCTTGAAGTCGCAGGCAGTAAATACATTATTTTCAGCTCCGACCCTTTTAGTCCCGGAGCCTACTATACCAGTCGTGTACCCACTGTTCCTCTGAGCTAAGCTGGACCTTCGGAGCCGGAGTTCTTGGTACTACTTACTGTGGATCCATCAATTCTGAGACCCCCTTCGGTGTTCACGCAGCCGACTTCTGCTCCGACACACTCTCTGCTGTCCAGAGAGTCTAGGAGCCGGTCGGCCGTGGGGGGAATTTTCGGCCAAAGATCATCTTCGGTGCCGAGCCTGCCCCTCGGAGCGTCGGCCCAGGTTAGCTCGGCTCCTACATCAGCCTTAGGTCTGATCTCGCTGTTTCCAGTGCCTTCCTCTGTCCCCTCGGAGCCGAGGGAGTCTTCAAAGCCAGTGGGATCTGTATTTCAGCTGATGCGGAGTATGCTGTCTACCCATACAGCTCCACATAAGGATGCTAGCACTTGTCTCCCTAAAGCACCAGCTACTGAGTCGGCACCACCCATTCCACAGGACAGCATAGATCCAGAGTCTCAGGATCCCCCATTGGGTGAACCCCTGTCCTCCGAGGCCCCCCCAGCATATCTTTGAGGAGCCACCTCTGAAGTGAACTTGCAAGAGGAAGCACGTAGGCTCTCCAGGTGAGTCCTACACTTCAGACACTGACCTCGAGGAGTCGGAAGGGTCCCCACAGTCGTCCTCTGATGATACCTCATTTGCAGATATTCTAGAGATCCTTAAGCAGAGAGGCGGCTGGCAGGCCATCACTCCTTCTGATGAGGAGTCAGTGTACCTGAAGGCTTTTAGAGCTCAACCTTCAGCCTCCTGGGTGTCTCTGCCTTTCGATGAACTAATGGACCTGGTTAGTCGAAAGGAGTGGGAGTCACCTGACACAATGGAACCAGTCCCTCGGAGACCAAACAAATTTTTATCAGCTCCCTCGGGAAAGGATTTCCTCACTAAGGGTGTACCCGTAGATGCTATGTTGGTGGCAGCAGCCACCAAGAAGGAACTTTGAGACATCCTCATCTGTTCATCCTCTGAATAAAGACTCTCAAACGATGGACAGGTACGAGAAGCATGTCTTTTCTTCAGCGACATTTACACTCTGCCGAACTACCTAACTCACTTTACAAGGTTACAAAGAGATCTCCTGAAAGAGCTAGGAGATACTCTATAAGGTACATTAGCTGCGGGGGTGAATGAGGAGGTCTCCTAGCTATCCACCTTAAATTCCATCGTCAACTCCTCCATGAGGCTGATATCCTACGCAGCTGATGGAGCGAGTAGGGCAGCGGGTTCCGGAGTTTCCCTTAGGAGACACTGAGATGTGCTTGTACAGTTTTGTGGAGCCCTTTAAGTCTACTTTTAATAATGCCCCTTTTGATAGTTCCTCACTCTTTGGACCCAAAGTAAAAGACACTCTCACCCGATGTGAGCAGGAAGAAAAAACCCTGTGCCATTTGAGTACGTTTTTCCGTACCTGCAAGACCTTATCCTAAAGGTCAGAAGAGTGGGAAAATGTGGTTCAAAAGATCCCAGAGAGTTTTCCAGGACTTAAGGGGTGATTCCTTCCCCAGGGGCAGAGGGGGAGGTAACAACTGTAGAAGCCGCCCCAGAGGCAGAGGGGGCCCACAGAACCAGGGTGACGTGATTCCTTTCACGGACGCCCTTATCAGCGCTCCTGAAAGGAGGCCCGACTGCTCTACTCTGGAGGCAGTCAGGGGACATTTGTCTATGTACCTAGAAGCCTGCCAAACTATCACAAGAGACAAGTGGGTACTAAAAATGATATCTAGAGGATATTCCATTCCATTCTCCAATCCTGTTCCACAGACCAGAACAATCCCGGATTTTACACCATATCTAAGGGAGCAAGCAACTATAGAGATTCAAAAGTTGCTGCATAAAAGAGTCAAACAAGAAGTCCTCGCAGACCAAATAGGATTTGGAACTTACTCAAGATTCTTTTTGGTCCCAAAATGAACAGGGGACTGGAGACCCATATTAGACCTAAGCAAATTCAACGAATCTGTCAAGAAGTCAAAGTATCGAATGGTGACACTGCAGTCTATACTTCCCCTTTTAGGGAAAGACGATTGGATGTACTCGATAGACCGTCAAGATGCTTACTACCACATAAAAATGGACAGGACATCGAGAAGGTACTTACGCTTCTGGCTGGGAGCCAGTCATTACCAGTTCCGAGCTGTGCCCTTTGGTCTTGCTGCAGCCCCCAGAGTGTACACCAAATGCATGGCAGTAATCATGGCTCACCTGAGGCATCTAGGATTCCTTGTGTTTCCCTGTCTAGATGACTGGCTGCTATCTGCCACCACCAAGCATCTACTCCAACAAGCCAGGTATCTAACTTTGGACATTTGCACTCTGTTGGGTGTTGCAGTCAACTTTCAAAAATCTGCCTTGTTGCCTTGTCAACATATTACCTTTATAGGCGCAGATCTAGTCACCGCTTCTATGGTAGCACGTCTTCCAACAGACAGAGTTGCAGCACTCAGACAGCAGATACTTTATCTTCTTCCCATGACCAAGGCGAAAGCAAAGATAATCCTAAGATTATTAGGCACAATGGCTTCTACAATAACACTGGATGTTCTTCGTGTTTCACTGTTGCAGTCATTACAGTTGGGTTATCTACTTGCAGTAGCCCTCAGTCGGCCTGATTAACAAAGTCTTGGGTCTTGCGTTGGTTGCTGTCCCTTTTTCCATGACATCAGGTCGACAGGAGTATAAAACATGCAGCTGACGCCATTACATCAGTCTTTCTTGCCGTGCAGTGCCCGAAGCAGAAGCAGTTCACAAGTGCCGGTCGGCTGACTCCTGAAATTTTCGTTTTTGAGTTTTGGAACCGAAGTCTTCAATTAAAGCCAAGTACCCCGTTGTGGAAACTTTTTCTTGCTCCTTACCAGTGTCAGTAAAAGTTAATAATTGCATTATTTGTGGAAAGCAAATACCTCATAAAGATTTTCATTTGTATTGTATACCTTGTTTTAGGCCCTGACCATGACGTACCTTGCTGTCGGTTTTGTGCTTTATTTAATCAGCGTACTATCCGTCGTCGGTATATTTTTGCCTCTAAATATTTCTGTTCTCTGTTTAATTATCCAGAAATGTCATCAGTAATCCATCCGACTACTGGGATTTCGAAAAAACGCAAAGATAAAGACAGAGACAGGCCACCAAGGTCCAAAACTGCCGACGACTCTTCTCCTAAGCCAGTCGCCAGTTCGCCGGTACTCAGGCGCTTTCGCAGGCCCTGATACCCGCTACTTCTGATTCGCAGGCCTCTACTGAGACCCATTTGGAATCCAGTATGCCGCAAGATGCTTCAACTGTGGAACCCGCGGATATCTCTACCTTGGATGGGTCTGGAGCCGCTGTGCAGGCACTGGCTTCTGAGGGTGTATTCAGGCCTACAGACTTGTATATTAAACCGATGCCGCCTCCTTCATTTAGGCCTAAATCTTGAGCCATGCCTAAAAAAACGACACCCAGGCCGCATGTTTAGGCCTCTATGCCTAAAAAACAAATAAGAATGGCTGAAGATCTTAACTCTAATCAGGGGAAGCCAACCTCCCCCTTCTAAGAGACCTAGGACTGAAGTTTATGAATCTTGTAACCAGGATTCTGATTTTTCTGATTCTGTTGATGATCTGGATTTGCCCTTATCTACTTATGAGGATTCTGATGCAGAGGACGGTATTCCCTTTGCTTCCCCTCCAAAGGATTTTTCTTTTGGTGAAACCTTACATACTCTTAAGGGAGCATTTCTACTGGGAAAGCCAGGATTTTTCTGATTCAAAAAAGAGGCTTAGGGATTTCTTACTCCTGCCTCAGCATAGGCCTTTAGCTATTCCTCTTGTACTAGACATTGTTGATGATGCTTTTTTGGAATCTAGTTTGGCCCCTGATTATTTGCCTCCTGCTCCCGGAAAACCTGACTGATATTACAGGGTTCCTGATTCACACAAGTTCCTTTTTAAAAATCCTATTGTGGATCCAGAGACTATTTCACAGGGACCCAAGGGCATTAAGGCTTCTACTGCTAAAAATCCTTCTTCTGTTAGAGACACCAGGGCGCTGGATAGATGGGGTAAGAAGGTTTACACTTGTGCAACCTTGGCCATTAAGGCTTTAAACTGCCAGTTTCATATGTTAAAGTATCAGCAACATGGTTATTGGATTGCTTAAACAGAAAATTATGTTGATTCCTGACTGTGCGGAAAGTAAAGAATTACAGAATTTAATGCATTCTGCTGAACAGGTTGGAAAACATACTTTGCAATGTGGATTTGATTCATTAGAGGCCTCTTGCAGGGCTGCTGTTACTGGGTCTGTGCTCAGAAGGCATGCCTGGCTTAAGGAGCAATCTTTGTCTGATAATGTTAAAGCTAAATTGTTGGATGCTCCCTTAAGTCAGGACCGCCTGTTTGGCAACAAGGCTGAGGAAGTTCTTAAAAAGATGGAAGATAAAGCTAAATCTATGCAAACTATTAAATATTTCTTACAAGTTCAGCCTCCTAGATTTAGTAGGCACTGGCCCTCTAAGAATTGGTCCTTTCCAGCCCCTTCCAGGTCTTCTCAAGCCAAACCCAGACACAGCAAAAACCCCAGGTTTCAGTCCCAGGGGACACACAAGACTAAGCAGTAGGGGGCCTCCACTTTCAAACCTGGGAATAATAAGACCCCCCCCCCCTATAGTAAACAGTCTCAATGACTTCCTTTTAAAATTTCCAAGCACTTATCAACTGACTGCCCCTTTGGGGGGAAAGATTGCTCTTCATGCAAAGAATTGGGAACTCATTACCCAGGACAAATGGGTTTTAAATATAGTGTCCTAGGGATACAGATTTCACTTCCACACATTGCCAACACCAAGCGGGTGGCTGGACCTACCCCCAAATCAGTGGGCAGAGGCCCAAAAACAAGTACTTTCTCTCTTAAGCATGGGGGCTATTCAGCTAGTACCAGAAGAGGAAAAGGGACAAGGTTTCTACTCAAGACTTTTCCAGGTATCCAGAAAAGACAATTCATGGCATCCTATCCTGGACCTGTCTACTCTAAACACCTTTTTGGAGTGGTTGGCAACACTAGATTTAAAAGAAGCATACCTTGCACATCCCAATCAGGGAATCTTGCAGAAAATACCTACGCTTCAAAGCAGGCTACACGCACAATCAGTTCTCTGCACTGCCCTTTGGCTCATTTACTGCACCCAGGGTATTCACAAAGTGCCTAGCTCCAGTTATTGCATTTTGCAGGCAAAGAAATATTCAAATATACCCATACTTGGACAATGACTGTCTAATTCAGGCAGAAAGCCAGGACATACTTTTGAATCATTTGGCCTTTTTACAAAGGGTTCTAACTTGTCTGGGGTACACCATAAACGAAAAGAAATCATACCTGGTACCCTGTCAACAAGTTATATTCCTGGGAGCAAGCAAAACTTCCCAGATGGCTTACCTCACGCCAGAGAAACAAATTCATTTGACAAACTACTTCAAACAAGTGGCCACAAAAACCCTGCTATCTGCAAGACAGATACTGCAAGCCTTGGGGTTCATGGCTTCCTGCATTCTTCTAATTCCATATGCCAGACTGCATATGAGGAAACTACAGTGGTATCTAAAAAGCCTATGGTGTCAACATTCTCAAGACCTGGAAACAATGATTCCTATCATACCTTGCCTGCACCTAGAGTTTATTTGGTGGGCAGAGGCCTGCCACTAAAACAAGGGACTACCTTTCACACCACCTTCTGCTGCCCAAACCCTAACCACAGACACATCAGACTATGCATGGGGGGCTTACCTGGCAGGGAAGTGCATTCAGGGCAAATGGAACCCACGTCAAATGCACCTGCATATCAATCAAAAAGAAATGTTAGATGTACAGAATGCTCTGACAGCCTTCAAGGACCACATTCTTCCAGGACAACTAATGGTAAAGACGGACAACGCCAGTGTTATGTGGTGCATAAACAAGCAGGGGGGGGTACACATTCTTACCCCCTCTGCTGACTAGCCATGGCATTGTGGAACACAGCCTTGAACTACCAAGTGCACCTACAAGCTCATTTCCTGCCAGGAAAATTAAATACACTGGAAGATGGACTAAGCAGAAACTTCATGGACCCACACGAGTGGAAACTGGAACCAAAGGATTTTCAACATGTTGACAAGCAAATGGGGGAGCCAGATATCGACCTGTTTGCCTCTCCCCAGAACTACCAATTGGACAAATTTTGCACAAGGACTCCCCACAAACAAGCCTGGAAAGTGGATGCTCTGTCCTTCAGCTGGAAAAACCTATCAGTCTATGTCTTCCCCCCCTCTGCCTCTGCTCTCCAAAGTACTACTAAAAATCAAATAGGACAAACCAAGGATGATTTTGATTGCTCTAGACTGGCCGCGCCAACACTGGTACCCCCTCCTGCGCAGTGTGTCAAGGTTATCTCCATGGCACCTGCCTCAGACTCCTTCCCTGCTGTCTTAGCAGGAGAACCAGATTCTGCACCCTCAGCTTCTAACACTGAACCTTGCAGCCTGGCTTATTACTTAATCTCTCCTTTACCATCCCTCAGCAAACCTGTGTTGGATATCATTTTAGAGGCAAGGAGGCCTAGTACTAGAAAATCTTATGTTGAAAAATGGAAAATATTCTGTGCCTGGAACCAATCTCAAGGGATGAGCACAGCAGCGCCCAATGTATCTCAGATTTTACAATACTTAACTGAGATGCTTCACAAGGGCCTGTCTTTCTACTCCATTAAAATCCACACCTCCGCCATTTCAACTCATTATTACACAGAACCGCCCTTCTCTCATCCACTGCGCAAGCAGTTCCTCAGAGGGTCCAAAATTTTGAGACCTCCCAGGAGAGCTCCAACCCCAGCCTGGGACCTTAACTTTGTCTTAGAGAAACTCACTCTGCCTCCTTTCGAGCCAGCTGCTACTGCAGACTTATAATTTCTTGGAAAACAGCTTTCCTTTTAGCAATCCCTTCAGCTAGAAGGACTTCTGAATTAAAGGCCCGTATGGCAGTGGAGCCTTTCATCATCTTTCATGCGGACAGGGTGTCCCTCAGAACCAATCCATCCTTCATGCCCAAGGTGGAATCCAGTGTGGCTCTTAATCAGTCCATTCATTTGCCAACCTTCTTTCCCAATCCACAGAATAAAGGGAAATGGGTACTGCATTCCTTAGATGTGCACAGACAACTTAGATTCTACTTGGACAGGACTGAACCTCAAAGGAAATCTGAACAACTGCTGGTGGCATTTGCTGCAGGGGCAGAGGGGAAGGTTATTTCAAAGCAAACCATTTCTAAATGGATAAGCAATTGCATTAATTTCTGCTATAAGCACCATGGAAAACCTATCCCCCAGGGGATGAGACCTCACTCCACCAGGGCTGCATCTACCTCTACAGCCTTTCTCAGAGAGTCCCTACCAGGTACATCCTAGAAGCTGCTACCTGGAGTTCTGTACATACTTTCACCAAGCATTATCATTTGCCAGTTTTCTCTTAATCCAGAGCTGACTTTGCCACAACATAGCTGGCCCTAATGCTATCTAAATTACTCCTCCCCAGCCATAGCTTTGGGAATCCACCCAGATGTAATGACTCCAACAGTGAAACATGAAGAACATAGTACAGTTGTGTACACTTACCATAAATGTAGATGTTCGAATGTATTCATTGTTGCAGTCTTGGTTACCCTCCCTCCATCCCCTTAACTTCTTTTGGCTATACCTCTACTTTCCTTTACTATGCTTAAAAGCCTTTTTGATGTATTTGCTTTTTTGTTGGAGGTATATCTTTGTGCTTTTATATTTAGTTGCTTCCCATTAGGGGGGCAGCTGACATCTAGGGCAAGAAAAACTGATGTAATGGTGTCTGCTGCATGGTTTATACCCCTGATGACCTGACGTCATGGAAGAAGGGACAGCAACTGACGCAGGACCCAAGACTTTGTTATTCAGGCCGACCGAGGGCTGCCTGCAAGCAGATAACTCAAATGTAATGACTACAACAGTGAATACACTCAAACATCTACATTTATGGTAAGTTTACCCAACTGTACTTTTCTTCTTCCATTGATGATGGCGTATATTGTTTATTTATATATATATATATATATATATATATATATATATATATATATATATATAGTTTTTACAATTCATTTAGTATTAGCAGCAAACAAGATCTGGGGAATTACACCACTGCATTATGGGATACCTACTTGCCATGAGATGTGTATTCCGCCGAGTCTCGCCTCCAAACCCATCATTGTAAGCATGAACGGTGAAATTGACAACAAACATGGAAAGTTATGTAGAGTGCATAACTTTTTTTTTTTGGTCAGATAAACACCTAAACAGTTATGACAAACCCCAGTAAATGGGAATATAGGGAATTTTCTCAGTCCCAAGCTAATTATAGGAGGCTCTTGTGCCTACCTGTCCCTAGGTCTCTGGCTAGATTACTGCATGTGTGTCCCCAAGCCCCTGACTACTGAGTCAACACACAGGGGTGTGTTGTCAGTATGACGACCTCAGTTGGCTTGCACACCAGCTGGGGACATCTTGTTCTGTCCTCCTCCAACCCGAACCTCTTTGTTTACTTTTTGCAGCCTCCTGCACTCTAAGTTAATTTGTAATTACCACTTAACCGATCCTGGAGGTAACAACTCCAACATGAACAGGCTATACTGGGCTGCCAATGTACTGCTGAAAGCTGCCTTTTTGAAATATTATGTGCACTAAACTGCGGTCTGCAAAGTCAAACAGTTTTTGTTTTTACTTTATTATTTTTCTAACTGCATGTAGAGCACACACTGACATGATTCAGATACATTGTCAGCTTAAAAAAACTGGAAAATATACTTTTTTTTGTGGCATGAGTGACAAAACCAGACTACTCAAATTACTACACAAAACTACTGGTGATGTCCACCAGTAAACCATTTCTTTAGAGCTCTATAAAGTGTTGTAGGAAATATTTAAGATAAAGCAACCCATTCATCCCCTTAACTTACCTACAAGACATGTGCTCTCCCTGTTTTCAGCTTCTCCCCATCTCTTCAGAAATTACCAAACGTTATCCCGTCCGTATTGAAATATCAGGATGGCCTCATGCTATTCCTCTACTAAACTACTTAGTGCATTGGATTAATTGTATGAGATGTGAACAAGCTGTTTCCTGTAATAAAGGGTTTGAGTCCCTCAGCCTTCATTTGCCTACTGACTGACCTTGAGCAAGTCATTTAACTAGTCAGTGCTTTGAGGCAATTGGGAATTTGAGCTAGGCTTCTTAATTGTTTTCTGGACTACATGCATTGTAATTACCTGTGAACCTAACGTATGCATTAAAATGAAACTTAATTATGCACATAAAACATGAGTAAGTGTTCAGAACTATATTACTTAAATGAACTGTTAGCAAAGTACATGGAAACGTCATGAAACAAGTATGTAACATTATTACTCTAATCGTTTGCTAACAGTGTACATTACAATAAAATATTCAGTCTTTGTAAAAAAAAAAATCCCACCTGTGTTAATAAACCTCTTGGATCATAGGGCCATAGAGAAATGACACTTCAAGGCCTTCTTACCTCTGTTTATCCCTTCATGTTTTACTGATAACTGTTTACCTATTTTAATTCCCTGGTCCAGTAGAGGTTTCTGTGATTTGAAGAAGGAGGGCAGTCATTTGCAGATGTTCTTTGTGTTTCACTGTTGCAGTCATCACATTTGGGTTATCCCTGGAATGGTAGCCCTCAGTCGGCCTGAGTACCAGAGGCTTAGTATTTCTGCGTCAGTTGCTGGCACTCCAGGACTAACGTCAGGTCGTCAGTGGTATAAAAACAGGCAGCCGTCGCCATAACATCAGTCTTTCTTGTTGAGCCCGAAGCAGAAGCAGTTTGCACGAGTGCCGGTCTGCCGCTTCCTGAGTTTTTCATTTCTGAATTGAAGTTGAAGTCTTCTAAAGCTAACTACCCTGTTGGGGATCCTTTTTTCTTGCTCTAACCAATGTCAGAAAAGTTAACAATTGTCTCGCCTGTGGAAAGCAAATACCACACCGAGACTTTCATTCCTACTGCGTCACTTGTTTAGGCCCAGACGACGACGTCCCCTGTCACTTTTGTGTTTGCTCAGCGCCAGAACTATACATCGTCGGGCCCTTATTTTAGCTAGATATTTTCGCTCTCACTCCTCAACTTCCGATATGGCTTCGGTAAGCCATCCGACAGCCGATCTTCTGAAAAAACATAAGGTTAAAGGCAGAGACAGCATAGGTCCAAAACTGCCAACGACGCTTCCGTTAAGCTAGTAGTCAGTTTTCTGATCCTCAGTGAGGTGCTTTCGCAGGCCCTAATGCCCGCTTCTGTGGATTCGCAGGCCGCTACAGAGACCCTTTCGGAGTCCGGTATGCTGCGAGACTCTTCTTCGACTAAGGTTCCTGCGGATGTCTCTACTTTGGATGGGTCCAGAGCTGCTGAGCAGGCACCGGTTTCCGAGGAAGTACTTTGCACTACCGATTCTCGACACAGACAGACTACTACTTTCACGTCTACAGTTCTTTTGAAAACTAATGAGTTTCTAAGGCCCAGGGTACGAACCGCACCCAAAAAGAGACTATCCAAGCTCAGGCCCCTGCTTCCTTGCCTCAGTCTGAAATGCTTAAAATGGCAGAAGACCTTATAATGCTTATCAGTGGAAGCCAGCCTATTCCTTCTAAAAGAAAAAGAGACTTGTCCCCAGTAGTTTTATCTGAACAGGAGTCCGATGACTCTGATGCATCTGAATATGAAGATAGGCAACCCCTCTCTGCTTATGAGGATTCTGATTTAGAGGAATCCATCCCTTCAACCTCTCCACCCGAGGACTTTTCCTTTGGGGAAACCCTACATACTTTAAGGGAGCATTTCCAATAGGAATGTCAGGACTACCCTCAGTCAAAAAAGAGACTCCGGGAATTCTTAGATCTTCCACAGCACAGACCTCTGGCCATTCCTCCTGTCCTGGATGTTGTGGATGATGTTTTTATGGAATCCAATCTGACCCCTGACACCCTTCCTCCTGCTCCCAGGAAACCTGACCGGTACTAGAGTCCCTGACTCTCACAAAATTCTTTTCAAAAATCCTACTGCTGACCCTGAGGTCATCTCTCAAGGACCTGAAGGAATCAAGGCAACGTCAGCTAAGAATCCTACACCCTCAGATAGGGATTCCCGAGCATTAGACAGATGGGGTATAAAAGTATACACCTCCTGGTACTCTTGCTATTATAGCATTAAATTGTCAGTTCCATATGCTTAAATATCGGCAACATACCATGGAACTACTGAAACAAAAATTATCTTCTTTCCCTGCTTGTGCAGAAAATAGAGTTACAAGAGTTAATGCATTCTGCAAGTCAAGTAACTAAGCACACCTTACAATGTGGTTGTGACGCCCTAGAAGCATCTTGCAGGGCAGCAGGTACTGGTTTTGTACTTAGAAGACATGCTTAGCTTAAGGAACAGACCTTGCCAGACCATGTCGAATCCAAATTATTAGACGCACCTTTGCACAAAGACAACTTATTTGGCACCAAGGCAGAAGAGGTCCTAAAAAGATGGAAGAAAAAGATAAATCTATGCAGACAGACTTCTTACAGGTCCAGCCACCGAGGTTCAGTAGGCATTGCCCTTCCAAGCACTGGTCCTTTCCTGCCCCCTCAGTCAGCTAATCCCAGACCCAGGGGAAGCAGGCCCCTAGCCCCAGGGGAATGCAGAGCATTGGAGTTCCTCCTCTTCAAAACCAGGGAGTGCAAAGCCACCCCCTTATAGTAAGACCTCACAATGACTTTACACCTCCACCCCCTCCCTCTGCCCACCTGCACTTGCCCCTAGGAGTAAAACTCCTTCTACAGAGGCAACTGGGCCACCATTACCAACGACCGCTGGGTCCTTAGTGTCCCAGGGATCCAAATTTTATTTTCACACTCTGCCAACCCCAAAAGGGTTCCCAGATCTTCCCCAAACCAGTGAGCAGAGGCCAAAAAGCAAGTCCTTTTTCTCCTCTCTATGACCATATAGACCATGTTCCTGCAGAAGAGACAGGCAAAGGTTTCTACTCCAGACTCTTCTTGGTACCCAGAAAAGAGGACACATGGCACCCCATCCTCGACCTATCCATTCTAAACAGCTTTCTGGTGATACCAAAATTCAAAATGCTCACCCTCCAGCAGCTTCTTCCTATGCTTTCCAAGGATGCTTGATTTGCCACCCTAGACCTAAGAAGCATACCTACACATCCCAAACAGGGAATCCTGCAAGAAATACCTATGTTTCAGAGCAGGATCACTGCACTTTCAGTTCTCTGAGCTTCCCTTTGGCTTATCCACTGCTCCCAGAGTTTTCGCAAAATGTCTGGCTCCTGCCATTGCTTTTTGCAGGCAAAGAAATTTTCAAATTTACCCATACTTAGACGACTGCCTGATTCAGGCAGACAGGAAAAGCTGATAAAGCACCTGACCTTTGTAAAGGACCTACTGACCTCCCTGGGGTATACTATCAACAAGAAGAAATCAAAACTATTACCCACACAAAAAATTATATTTCTGGGATCAAGCCTGGACACAGCATCCCAAATGGCATTCCTTACACCAGAAAAACAAACCTGACAACCTACTTCTCTCAACTAGCCACCAGGACCCAGTTATCCGCATTGAAAATCCTGCAGGCTCTAGGGTTCATGGCTTTTTGCATTCTACTCATTCCATATGCCAGACTGCATATGAGGTAACTACAGTGGTACCTAAAAAATCCTTTGGTGTCAGCACTCTCAAGACCTGGAAACTTTTATACCAGTGATACCTTGTCTAAGGAAAGATTTTCTTTGGTGGGCAGCAGCATGCTACCACAACAAGCGACTTCCATTCTCACCACACCACGTCGCCCAGACCCTCACCACATATGCATCAGACTATGCCTGGGGTGCACGCCTGGATGGCAGGTGCATTCAGGGCCACTGGAGCCCAAATCAAATACATCTGCACATCAGTCAAAAAGAGGTGTTAACTGTTCAGCATGCCCTGACAGCTTTCAGAACCCTGCTCTCCTCGGGGCTTCTGCTGATCAAAACAGACAACACCACAGTGATGTGGTACAACAACAAGCAGGGAGGGGACTCACTTATATTCTCTGTGCAGGCTCGCCATGACCCTTTGCCACACGGCCGCAGCCATGCAACTACACCTGTTAGCAAAATTCCTGCTAGGCTCTCTCAACTCTCTGGCAGACAGCCTAAGTAGAAACCTGCTAGACCCACATGAGTGGCAGCTAGACCAAAGAACCTTCACCCTTGTAACCCAGAAATGGGGCACCCCGAAGGTAGACCTCTTTGCCTCCCACTCCAATCATCACCTCAGCAAATTCTGCACCAGGGAACCTCACAGCAAGGCCTGGAAAGTGGATGTTCTGTCCTTCCAGTGGGTAAACCTCTTGGTCTCTGCATTTTCCCCCTCTACCCCTCCTTTCATGGGTACTGCTCAAAATAAGGGAGGAAAAACTGAGGACAATTCTGATTGCCCCATACTGGCCATGGCAGTACTGGTACACACTGTTGCGCAGCCTGTCACCCCTGCCACCATGGCACCTACCTCAGATCCCAACACTCCTGACCCAGAGGAATGGAGAATTCATGCATCCCCAATTGCAGACCCTCAGTCTGGCAGCCTGGCTTATTCCCTGACCTCTAACAAGTGGAAAAGGTTTTGCACCTGGATCCAGGCTAAGGGAGCTGGAATGGCACAGCCCACCCTACCTCTCATCGTGGATTACCAGGCAGACCTACTACACAAGGGTCTATCCTTCTCTATTAAAATTCATGCCTCTGCCATCTCTGCTCATTTCAGCACAGAGACACCTCTTTTCTCGCACTCTCTCATCATACAGTTCCTAAGAGGGGCTTATAACTTGAGGCCACCCAGAAGAGCTCATACCCCAGCTTGGGACCTAAACTTTGTGTTGGAAAAGCTCACCCTGCTCCCTTTAAACCTGCAGCTTCAGCAGAGTTGATCTTTCTCTCTTGGAAGACCGCCTTGCTTCTGGCCATCACTTCAGCTAGAAGAGTATCAGAGCTACAAGCAATTATGGATGTAGAGCTGACAGGGTCTCCCTCAGGACTAACCCATCCTTAATGCCAAAAGTGGTATCCAGTGTGGCTCTCGACCAATCCATTAATTTGCCTACCTTTTTCCCTAACCCACAAAACAAGGGGGAAAGCATTCTGCACTCTCTAGATGTGCACAGACAGCTCAGATTCTACCTACAGGACTAAATCTTTTAGAAAAACTGATCAATTGCTAGTCAGCTTTGCTGCAGGAGCAGAGGGCAAGGCCGTATCCAAAAAACAATTTCCAAATGGATAGCACATTGCATCCATTTCTGCTACAAACAACACAGAGAACCTCCTCCCAAGGGGGGTCAGGACACATTCCACCAGAGCAACCTCCACCTCTGCAGTTTTCTTTAGTGGGGTCCCCACCAGGGACATCCTAGAGGCTGCAACATGGACTTCTGTTCATACCTTCACCAAACATTACCACCGGCCTCTCTTCTCCAAATCCAGGGAAGGCTTTGCCCCTGCAGTCTTGCAGGGCATCCTAGCCAGCCCCCAGTCTTCTTGACTGCCTCCACCTTTTTCTTCAGCTTTGGGAATCAACCCAAGTGTGATGACTGCAACAGTGAAACACGAAGAACATAGTACAGTTGTGTACACTTACCATAAATGTAGATGTTGAGTGTATTCACTGTTTCAGTCCTGGCTTCCCTCCCTCCATCTCCCTTGTCTGTTTCTCTCTCCTTACAAGGAATTTTGTGGTATTTACTTTATACTGGTGGTGTTCTTCCACCACAACCTAGCCTCCTTATTGGGGGCTCCTGACATTTAGGGCAAGAAAACCTGATGTAATGGTGTCGGCTGCCTGTTTTTATACCACTCACGAACTGACGTCAGTCTTGGAGCGACAGCAACCAACGCAGAAATACTAACCCTCTGGTATTCGGGCTACACTAGCAAGGATAACCCAAATGTGATGACTGCAACAGTGAATACACTCGAACATCTACATTTATGGTAAGTATGCACAACTGTACTTTCGTTCACTTGCCTCTTGGCTTGTGTACTCTAGGTGCTGTGGTCATATTGATTAATGCTGTAACAGCCCAGCCTCCTGTAAAAATGAGATAAAGGGAACTGACAGCGATGAGTCAGTTTATATGGTGCCTTTCATACTATCCCAGAAAAATCAGATGCTCACCATGGATTCCTGTCATTTCCTTGGGGGGACATGAGGAATATTTAAAAGTCCAGGCACATGGGACAAGGGCATGATAGAGTAAAAAAAAAAAACACAAACACACACAGATGTACAAGAAATTATGGCTGTTACCTTGGCATTTAATAAGATTCAAACAGATTTGGGCACAAGGCCTCTTCCATGTCTTACGGACAGCACCACAGTCATGTGGTGCATCAGTAAGAAAAGGAGGAGTCACTCCTGCATCATATACAGGTTTGAACGGATTACACAAGAGTCAGCAAGGTGGCCTACATTCCATCACAGGAGACTGCTTTGTTAGACAAGTTGAGCAGATGCCATATACATAGGCCCAAGCCAGTACATGCTAAACAGAGAAATCTTCCTGGATTTTATTAAAAAATGGAGTGTGCCTGAAGCAGGCCTTTCTCCTCCCGCAAAACAGACACCTGTGAAAGTTCTGATACAGAGCATAAATTTTAACAACCTGGAGAATGGGATGCCCCATCCATGAAATTGTACGCTTTCCCTGGTTTACCTTTGATCCCCATGGTGTTAGAGAAGATAAAGGAGGTTTTAAAATTCACCTGATATCCCCTTTTGGATAAGGTAACATATTAGATCTGATGTTGTCAATATTCACTCCGCCCTTGACAGTGGGTTCAGTTCCAAACCTCGGAACAGAGATGGCTATTTACTTCAGCTTGCGCTTTCCAAACTCTCGAGCCAGGATCTACCCATAATGCTCCTCACAGAGATTACCTCAGATTTTGTTTGTCGCTTTGCAGACCAGACATGTTCGTTCCTTCTCTCGAGCCTTGGCGTATTTTTTTCTGAGTATTGTGTATTTTATACACTTCTTCTCTTTAGAACTCTTTATAATTCTTTATATTTCTGCCCACTCCTCCCTTTCTTATCGCAGCTAATTTTTTTCCCTCTTGTCTTTCTTCTACCTTTGGTAGACTATCCAGTACCATTGTTGGTACTCTTTCCTCCCTCTCTGTGTACCATTTTACAGTATTCTCGCATATCATCGTTTGTATTTTCTAACTATAACAAATATAAAAAAAGCTTTCTATTTTATATCTTTCACTCCTTCTGTAACATGTTTGCTTGACAGTTTCTTCCAGTTGTTATGGCTGAACAACAGCGAAAACTTTCTCTCTACCCACTAAAGGCACCTCTGGATTTAAGAAAGGACTGCTTAAGTCCGGATTTGATGAGGCCATTTCTGAGTCCAGGATGGAAGCTAGCACTTCATCATCATCTTCACCCGCTTCAAAGAAAAGGACTTCCTTGGTTCCAAGGTGTCCTCGGAACCATGAAGGAAAATACCAACAAATACTGTGGTACAGAAGAGTTCATCAGCACCAAAGAACCTGACTGGAACTTCTTCTAAATTGGCTTCAGAGCCAACAGCTTCTTCTTCGGCATATATTGATACATTGGTATCGAAGCAATTAGGACTGCCTCCGCTCCCAAGAATGTCATATTCCCCATCTGTGGACCCTTTTAAACACACTCCTTTTGTGGAAGTGAGACCCCCTAAATCTCCTTCCACTGGATCTGTTCAATCTATTAAGAGTCTGTCAGTGGCAGACGTCATGAGACTTGGTGGATCAGCTGCTGGTGGCGAGGGGATTGTCCTCTGTTCCGAGCCACACTGGCAGCTGGAGCGTTGATCCTTTGACACCCCTTTACCCTCCTCCTACAACTCTTGATTAGCCTTTGGAGCCCTCGATCCCGACTCTCATGGCTCTGATTGCCTGGGTTCTAGTAGCATCTTTGTCTTCTGTTCCAAATACCGCCTTGAGTACCTACGAGCTTTCGGCACCAGAGACCTCTTGGTTTGAGACTCCCTGGTCAGGTCTGAGATACATGGTACCTTTTCAGTTCCTTCAGAACTGTCCATGTCTCTCGGTGCCACGGCCTTTATAGTATCGACCCAGGCTTCTGTTCCGGGGTTGCTCTTCAGTGCATGCTGTGACCCCGGGTCTAAAGGAGTCTATTTCGGTTCCGAGCTACCATCCCTCTACTCCAAGACCGCTCAAAAACACACACAGAATTTATTACACACAAAGCTTTCGGGTATAACCCTTCCTCACTGCTATTCCAGTGTGAAACAGTTAATTCCTTATAAAAGAATTTCAAAAGTCACAAGGTCACAGTCAGCCTATAAAAAACATTGATTAATATAATATGATAATTAGTAAAATCATCTGACATTCACAAATAATTTAACCCTTCATATTCATTCATTCAATAACAAATGTATCACTGTAATTGTAATTCTTTTTTTAACCAAAACAGGTTTAATACAAACAGTGCTCTTCAGACCTGGAAATAAATCTGCTTGTAATTTTATTATCAAACCATGTTCCTTACTTTCTAACACATTATTAATGTAACCTCCTCTAATATGTCTTAGTATATGTTCTATTCCCCTAAATTTAAAATAATGCTTGGATTTGTGCTCTGTTATACATTCTTTTAACTTCCTAGTAGTTTTTCCTACGTAAAAGCAGGAGCTTTTTACACATGTTACTAAATAACCACAACTGCAATTTAAACAAAGAACTCTACCAATTTTTTCAAGTTTATTTCTAATTTTAAAATCTTTATAACATAACCTACTTTTAAAATTACACAAATTCCTATATGCAAAACTTGATCTAACACCTAATAGTCTTTGTAATTCTGGAGTATTCAGTAGAATATTCCAGTTCTTTTGAATAGTTTTCTCCACTTTAGCAGTTTTAACATTATAAGTTATTGCATACCTAATCGTGTTAGTGTTATCTTCGAGTTTATTCCTGCACTAAAGACAGGTTTAGTTGAACTGGTTCTATTAGAAAGTGCATCTTTTATAATTTTATCTACCAGAATTGCATCATAACCCCTTTCTAAAAATTCTTTCCTTATTATTCTCATCTCAAACTCACATTTCCTATCATCGGTTGTTAACTTACAAATTTTTATAAGTTGAGCCTTAATTATGCCTTTAAATGCATGTGGTGCATGCATGCTCATTCTAGATGCATAACAATTCACATGCACATGGGTTGGTAGGGTGGCCTAATGGTTAACGTGTTTTCCTTATAAACACAAGGTGCAGGGTTCAAGTCTCACAAGGGGTAATTGGCTAGGCTTAAAATGGCTCGCAAGAGCAGGTAGCTTAGTACTAATCTATGAACCTATGAACATCCTTCCTATGAATACTTGTATCTGTTGAGTTTTCCTTCCTTTCTATCTCTATGTCCAATAAGGTTATCTTATCAGTGGAGCTTGTCATTTTAAACTCCAAAAAAATTGGTAGTATTATCTAGATAATTTACATATTGCATAAGTCACTGTGAAAAGAAAGTGCAAGAGGAAACACTTAGACTCTCCGGAAGAGTTTTTCACTGACGATACTGATTTTGATGAAGGGGAAAGTTCCCCAGGTCACCCCTTGATAACGTTTCCTTTGGGGACATCCTAGAACTCCCAAAACAAAGGGGTGACTGGTCTTCCTCCTAGCCTTCCTCGGAGGAATCAGTATACCTGGATGCTTTTCGTGGCCAAACCTCTATTTCTTGCATCTTTGCGCTTGCTGATGATCTCATCTAAGCGGACATGGAAGATGTCCGACACCATAGAGCCACACCGTAAGAGACCTGATCGAGTATTATCAGCCCCTAAGGAGGAACCACATGGGGCCATAGGAATTCCTGTTGACACCATAGTGTTAGCTGCAGCCACCAAAAAGGAAGTTGCTGAGGAAAGTCCTACTATCTGTATTCCTAACAAGGAGTCTGGGACTTTGGATAGATTTGGGAAGCGTGTTTATGCTTCATCAACCTTTGCTCTAAGGTCCTTGAATTATATGGCACACTTTACAAGACTACAGAGGGATCTGATCAATGAGCTTTTGGATACCCTCAAAGGAGCAGTGGCTGAAGGGGTACGAGATGAAGTTGCTTCTCAGCTTGCAACCCTAGAAGCAATATCTAACTCGTCCATGAGGCTTGTTGCCCATGCAGCTGAAGGGACGACTAGGGCAGTGGGTTCAGGCATAGCCATTAGAAGGCCTTCCTGGATGCAGTTGTGTGACTTTGCAGAGCCAATTCAAGCATCGTGTGTCAAAACTCTATTTGACGGAACTTCCCTGTTTGGATCCAAGCTAAAAGATACCCTAGCGAGATGCGAAAAGGATGGCAAATCCCTTTCTGCCATTGGCATACGTTTCTCCTCTCCTCAGAGACCATACTCTAGTAACCAGAGGAGTGGGAGACTATGGTTTAAAAAATCCAAAGGACCTTTCCAGGATTTACAAAGCAAAGACTTCTCCTGAGGCAGATGGCGAAGCAATAGAAGACGCCGCCCTAGAGGCAGTAATGGACTGCAGAACCAGGGATCCAGAGAAATCTTCTCTGGAGCTTCCTACTAGCACCCCTGAATGGGTACCTGATTGCCCGCTTCTGGAGGCATTCGGGGAACAGCTTTCTCTGCACCAATCTGCCTGGCAAATGTTAACAACTGACAATTGGGTGCAAGAAATTCAAAAACTGGTAAGCAAAAGAGTCATCCAAAAAGTCCCACCAGACCAGAAAGGATTCAGATTTTACTTTAGATTCTTTTTAGTGCCCAAGAAAACAGGGAACTGAAGACCCATCTGGGATCTCGGACAATTCAACAAGGCAGTTCAGCAAATGAAATTCCGGTTGGTCACGGTTCAGTCAGTACTTCGATTCCTGGAAAAAGACTAGTGGATGTGCTGTATTGACCTCCAAGATGCATATTACCACATAAAAATGGAAAAGAGCTCCAGGAGGTTTTTGCACTTCCAGCTGGGAGCCAGTCATTTCCAATTCAGAGCACTGAACTTTGGACTCACCACAGCCCCTGTGGTATTTACCAAATGCATGGAAGTGGTAGCAGCTCATCTAAGACTGCAAGGGTTTTGAGTATTTCCATATCTCAATGACTGGCTCCTCACCGCTACCACCAGGCATTGGTTAGAACAGGCAAGAGATTATGCCATACATCTCTGTACATCTCTAGGAATAACTGTAAACTTCGAAAACTCCACACTTCAACCCACTCAACAACTGGATTTCCTTGGAGCTCAGAATGGCATCTCTCCCTCCAGAAAGGCTACAACATATATTCTCCCGGGTATGTCAATTACTATGCAACAAGGTCCCAACAAAATTAGTTCTTCCAACATTAGGCTGCATGGCAGCAGCAATCATTCTAGTTCCTTTGGCAAGGTAGCACATGCGGATATTGCAGTGGCTACTAGCGTCCCAATGGTCTCTCATACACCAGCCAATGTCTTCGCCAATTTTGATTACCAGTCATTGCAGGCATGACCTGTAGTGGTGGCTATACTCCAGCCAGGTTCTTGTGGGTCATCCCTTCATTCTTCCCCAGCTCCAAGCCTCAGTGACCACGGATGCTTCCCAGATGGGGGCGGCATTATTTGGAAAGGACAGTCCAAGGCATGTGGTCCCAATTGGAGACCAACTTGCACATCAGTGTACTAGAGATGAGGGCAGTGCTATTAGTGTTGCAAGCATTCCAAGATGTCCTCCCTCTAGGTACAGTAGCAATTCAGACGGACAATATGTCCATAGTCTGGTACATAGACAAGGGGGAACCAAATCTTACCCCTTGTGTCGAGTAGCACTCCGAGTTTGGCAATCAGCGATTTCTTCCAAACTTCAATGTGATAGCAGACAAATTGAGCAGAATCATTCTCTTGCCTCACGAGTGGTCTCTCACTTCAACAGTGGTAAACAACATTTTTCACCACTGGGGCCAACCTTGCTGCGACTTTTTTGTCACTCCTCTAAACAACACGTGCATAAGTTAACTTGCCCTAATCCCCCCCTCAGGGGGAGTCACCCAGAGATGCTGTTCTCCACGATTGGCCTCCTGGTCTGCTTTATGCCTTTCCCCAGTTCCTCTCATTTCACATATCCTGAAGAAAACCAAAAGGATGGAAAATTCAATAATTCGTATTGCCCCCTTCTGGCCGTAACAAGTTTGGTTTCCCTTCCTGTGGCCTCATTTAATTTAGAAACCATGGATTCTGAACCCATTTCCAGATCTACTCTGTCACCCGGAGGGCATGGTGCATCTGAATTTCCAAAACCTCAAGCTCACTGTATGGCTTCTCCAATTCCCATGACTGCTTGCCATCCTGCTCTTTCCTCACCTGTTTGACAAATTATCGCTCATCACAAATCATCTACAAGGAAATTATACCAAAGTAAATGAGATGGCCTGTGGATAATGAGATAGATCCTTATTCCAGCCCTATCTATAAAGTATTAGATTTTTCTGGCTTTGCTTTACCAGTCAGGTTCCTCTGCTTCAGCGGTTAAAGTGCACCTAGCTGCAATTTCAAACTTCCATATAGGACTGGAGGGTGCCCCTCTGATGTCACACAACCTGTGTAAAGCATTCCAAAAAGGTCTTCTAATGCTAAGACCTCCATTTAAAGAACATTTTCCCCATTGTGATTTAACTATGGTTCTTCAGGTCCTGACTAGGAACCCCTTTGAACCATCAGCAACTTGTGATTTAAAATATCTATCTTGGAAAGCCTTATTTTTGGTAGCTGTCACTTCTGCCAGAAGAGTCTCAAAACTTCAGGTCCTATCGTGCAAACCTCCATATTTACTTTTTTATAAAGATAGAGTTGCACTTCGAACTAACTCTTCCTTTCTGTCCAAGGTTGTATCCCAGACTAATATTAATTAGACTCTACAGCTACCAGTCTTTTTCCCAAATTTTTCAAACGAGGGAGAATATGCTGTCCATTTACTTGTCATGCACATACAACTACGTTTTTTATCTTCACAGGACTAAAGTATTTAGAAAATCTAACCAACTTTTTGTGGCATCTTCTTTTCTCCATCTAGGTAACCCAGTTTCTAAGGTTACCTTGGCCAAGTGGCTTAGATACTGCATCACATTCATTTATCATTCTAAAGGACTCCAGGTCCCAAAAACAGTTCAAGCCCATTCTGCGAGAGCAGTAGCTACTTCTGTAGTCTTTCATGCCAGAACTTCTTTATTTGACATTCATGCAGCAGCCACTTGGTCTTCTCATCGTACCTTTATCACTCATTACAAATTGGATCAGGTCTCAAGGGGACAAGCATCCTTTGGTTATATGGTGCTTAGGAAATATTTTGAGAGACCTCCTGAGGCTAAAGTAGCTGGGGACTCTGTCCCACTGTCAAGGATTGAGTGAAGATTGCCAACATCAGATAAAGAAGTTATGTGTTACCATAACGTTCTGTCTGTGTTGTCTATCTTCACCAATCCATGACATCCCCACCCTCCGTCCCCCATCCTGAGACTATTAGTAGACCAAATTTAGCCTTTGGCTAGCTTCCCTTTAAGGACTCATGTTTGGCCTCAATTTATCATGTATTCATGACCTTTCACGTCCGACTGCCACTCCTTGGCAAAATCGATCTGAGGTAATCTCTGTGAGGAGCATTATGGGTAGAGCCTGGCTGGAGAGTTTGGAGAGCGCGAGATCAAGTAAACTACCGTCTCTGTTCTGAAGTTCAGAATCAAACCCACTGTCAAGGATTTGTGAAGATCGACAACACAGATGGAACGTTATGGTAAGACATGCCTTCTTTTTATTCCTCCTATTATGTCTAACAAGAGCAGCCAAGAATGCTTACTCTGCACATGGACCTTTTGACTCAGAAGAAATGGCCCCCTAATTGACCCAAACCTGACTATCCTAAGGTCAGTAGCTCTTGTATTCTGAGGGTGTCATTGAAACTGAACACAAAGAAATCGTACCTACCAAAATGAAAGATTCCATTTGTTGCATACCCTGCAACTAGGAAGCTAATCCAGCCTAGGCATCACTCTCCCTGAATTATCCATCAGACCTGTACTATATATATATATATATATATATATATATATATATATATATATATATATATATATATATATATATATATATATATATATATATATATATACTACTTCAGTACTTCAGAATGTCGACTTTTATATGGCCGACACCATATGATTGACATTACAAAAGACCGGCATCCTGAAATAGCACCATTTACCTACCTGTAAACACAGTAGAACTGTGTTATGCAGGGGGGCAAGCCCCCTGCACCCCCCATACCCCCTGCTACTTAAATATTCTCACTCTGAGATTGTACTACAGTGCAGGAAAGGGGAATCTCCCAGTCCCGCACTGTAGCGGGATCTCCGCTATCATTTGTCGGCCTTTCAAACGTTCGCTCGTATGGTGTTAGCCATATGAGTTTCGAACATTTGAAAGTTCGAACAAATGAAGGGCTCCCATATATATATATATATATATATATATATATATATATATATATATAGATAGATATATATAGATATATATAGATATATATATATAGATATATATATATATATATATATATATATATATATATAATTGGTTGCAATAAGTTGCCAAGTATTTTTACATTGGGTATACCATTTACAGTAGCTGTGTTGATGGTAACCATTTTGAAGTAAAATACAGTAAGAAACATCAAATGTTTACAGTGATGCCCAAGACCAAGCACAAGTTACAATATTCAGTCGCCTTAAGTATATTATATTAAATGGGAAGAGGTTACTTCAGCCCTTTTCATATTTTCTGTTAACTTGTCTATGCTATACGGTCCTCTGAGATGATCTTGGTTTCAGTTCATTAACTCTTCCATGAGTTGCAGAAAATATTTCTAATGTTGCTGTCTCAGCCCGTCTGCCTGTGGTTCCTTCTTTATGTTCTAAAATATCAGTGAAGCAGTTTCTAAAAGGTGTTTTGCATCTTATCCCACCCAGAAAGGGCACTAACTCCCCATGGGACCTCCTCTTTTTTTTAGGGGAGCTAACCCTGACCCCCTTCAAACCATCTGCTTCACTCCCAACTATCTGTCTTGGAAGATGCTGTTTTTCGTGGCCATGTTATCTGCTAGGGGAGTCTCAGAACTGTAAACAATGATGTGCAGGGATCAATTTTTGATTTCTCACAAGGGGTAGTGTGTCCTTTCTCACCTAGCTGTATTTCATGCCAAAAGTAGTGAATGATTCCATTAAATCACCTCCCTGCGTTTTCTCTAAACACCAAAACAAGAGGGAGAAAAACATTGTATCCTTTAGATGTGCATGTACAATGAGATTTTGTTTTGGTAAAATAAGATACCAGAAAATCAGAATAGGGAGGAAAAGCCTGTAAATAAATTCTAGCTGAGTGGCTTGCCCACTCTTATCTGCCTTTGCTTTGCTGGCTGTGGAAAGCCAGTGCCAGGGCATGTAAAAGCTTTTCATCTAGAGCTAGAGCAACTGCCATAGTATTCATGGGGGCAGGGTCAGTACCCAATTTTGGAAGCAACTTCTTGGTCCTGGAGTTTTTCACCTTCTGAAAGCATTATAATCTGGGTTTTGTATCCAGGTCCAGGTTTACTTCTGCTGTTCTGCAAGGTCTGCAGTCAGGGCCTGCCTGCCAGCCACTGATCCAATGCTCTTATGTCATCCCATTTATGAGGACTGCAACAGTAATTAGTTTGATGAATGTGGTACATTTGTGTTAGGACAATACCATAATTGTAGATGTTGGAGTATGTTCACTGTTTAAATCTATGATGTTCTTTGTGTTTCACTGTTGCAGTCATCACACTTGGGTTATCCTGCCAGGGGTAGCCCTCAGTTGGACGGAATACCAGAGGCTTAGTATTTTTGTGTCGGTTGCTGTCGCTTCGGAACAGAGGTCAGGTCGTCAGAGGTATAAAAACAGGCAGCCGACGCCATTACATCAGTCTTTCTTGCCAAAGAGCCAGAAGCAGTTTGCACGAGTACCGGTCGGCCGTTACCTGAGTTTTAGTTTTTAAAGTGAATCATCTTGAAGTCTTCTAAAGCTAAGTACCCCGTTGGGATCTTTTTTTCTTTCTCTAACCGATGTCAGAAAAAGTTAATTGTCTTGCCTGTGGAAAGCAAATACCACACAGAGATTTCCATTCTTACTGCATCACCTGTTTAGGCCCAGACCACGACGTACCTCGCTGTTGGTTTTGTGCTTTGTTCAACGCCCGAACTATTCATCGTCGGGCCCTTATTGTAGCTAAATACTTCCGTTCTCAATCTTCGTATTCCGAAATGGCTTCGGTAAGCCATCCGACTACCGATCTTCCGAAAAGGATAAAGACAGAGACAGACCGCACAGGTCCGAAACTGCCAATGACGCTTCTGTTAAGGTAGTCACCAGTTCGCCGGTACTCGGTGAGGTGCTTTCGCAGCTCCTGATGCCCGCTTCGATTGATTTGCAGGCCGCTACAGAGATCCGTTAGGAGTACGGTATGGTGCGAGACTCCTCTTTGACTACAGAACTTGCGGATGTCTCTACCTTGGATGGGTCCGGAGCCGCTGTGCAGGCACCTGCTTCTGAGGAAGCTCTTCACACTACCGATATTCGATACAAACTGACTTCTTTTGCGTCTTTAGTTTTTTCTAAAACTACTGAGCTTCTAAGGCCAGGAGGACGAGCTACGCCTAAAAAAACGATGACCCTAGACCCTATCTCAAGCGCCTGCTTCTTTGCCACAATCTCAGATGCTTAAAATGGCAGAAGACCTGATCATGCTGATTAGGTGAAGCCAGCCTTCCCCAGTTAAAAGAAAGAGACTTGTCCCCAGCAGCTTTATCTGACCAAGAGTCCGGCGACTCTTGAGGTTTCTGATTATGAAGACATGCCCTTATCTGCCTTTGAGGATTCAGATGCAGAGGAATCTATTACTTCTGCCTCCCCTCCAGAGGATTTTTCTTTTGGTAAAACCCTACATACTTTGAGAGCATTTCCATTGGGAATGCCAGTATTATCTTCAGTCCAAAAAGAGACTCAGGGAATTTTTAGATCTACCACAGCACAGACCCTTAGCTATCCCTCCTGTTCTGGATGTTGTGGATGATGTCTTTATGGAATTCAGTCTAACTCGTGATACTTTACCCCCTGCTCCAAGGAAACCTGACAGGTACTACAGAATCCCTGGCGCTCACAAATTTCTCTTCAAAAATCCTACTGCTGACCCAGAGGTCATCTCCCAAGGACCTAAAGGAATAAAAGCAACTATAGCTAAGAATCCCACTCCCTCAGACAGGGATTCCCGAGCTTTAGACAGATGGGGTAAAAAAGTACGCACCTCTGCAACTCTCGCCATTAGAGCATCAAATTGTCAGTTCCACATGCTGAAATACCAGCAACATTCTATGTAACGTATTAAGCAAAAATGATCTACCTTTCCTGACTGTGCAGAAAATAACAAATTACAGGAGCGTTTGCATTCTGCAAGCCAAGTCAGCAAGCATATCCTGCAATGTGGGTTTGACGCCCTAGAAGCATCTTGCAGGGCATGCCTGTCTGAAGGAGCAGACCTTGCCAAACCATGTCAAATCAAAATTATTGGATGCTCCTCTGAACAAGGACAATCTGTTTGGCACCGTAGCAGAAGAGGTTTTACAAAAGGTGGAAGAAAAGGCTAAGTCTATGCAGACAGTCAAAGATTTTTTGCAAGTGCAGCCTCCAATATTTAGTAGGCATTGCCCCTCAAAACATTGGTCCTTTCCAGCACCCTCAAGGACATCTCAAACTAGACCCAGGGGAAACAGACCCCCCTCCCCCCCCAGATTACAGCCTCAGGGTATGCAGAGATCTAAGCAATGGAGTGCCTCCACTTCTAAAGCAGGGAGTGTTAAGCCACCCCCTTATGGAAAGAATTCACAATGACTTCTCAACTCCACCCCTCACCTCTGCCCAATTGCTTGTGCCCCTGGGAGGAAAACTTGCCCACCATGCAAAAAACTGGACCTCCATCACCAACTATCGATGGGTCCTCAACATAGTATCCCAGGGGTACAAATTTTATTTCTACATGCTGCCATCCCCAAAAGGGTTCCCAGATCTTCCTCCAAACCAGTGGGCAGAGGCACAAAACCAAGTTCAGTCCCTGCTCCTCCATAAGGGCAATTTAGCCTGTTCTTGCAGAACAGATAGGCAAAGGTTTTTATTCCAGAGTTTTCCTGGTACCCAGAAAAGAGGGCACCTGGTGCCCAATCTTGGATCTAGCCATTCTAAATACATTCCTGGTGGTACCAAAATTCAAAATGCTCACCCTACAGCAGCTTCTCCCTATGCTGTCCAAAGATGCCTGGTTAGCCATCCTAGACCTAAAGGAGGCCTATCTGCACATCCCAATAAGGGGACTCCTGCAAGAAATATCTACGTTTCAGGGCAGGATCTATGCATTATGAGTTCTCTGCACTTCCCTTTGGCTTATCCACTGCTCCCAGAGTTTTCACAAAATGCCTGGTTCCAGCCATTGCCAATTGCAGACAGAGAACTATTCAAATTTACCCCTATTTGGACGATTGCCTGATTCAGGCAGACAGTCAAGAAAAGCTGTTGCAGCACGTGACATTTGTAAAGGACCTTCTAACCTTCCTGGGGTACACTATCAATGAAAAGAAATCCAAACTAGTCCCCAGTCAAAAAACTGTATTCCTGTGAGCAAGCTTGGACACAGCTTCCCAGATGGCATTCCTTACTCCAGAAAAATAAGCCTGACAGGCTACTTCGTTCAAATAGCCACCAGAACCCAGCTATCCACAAGGAAAATCCTGCAGGCTCTAGGGTTCATGGCCTCCTACATTCTACTAATTCCATATGCCAGACTGCATATGAGGAAACTTCAGTGGTACTTAAAAAGTCTTTGATGCCAACATTCTCAGGACCTGGAAACAATCATACCTATGATACCTTATCTAAGGAAAGAGTTCCTTTGGTGGGCAGCAGCATGCAACCACAACAATGGACTTCCCTTTACACAACCCACACCTCCCAGACCCTAACCACAGACGCATCAGATTATGCCTGGGGTGCACATCTGCATGGCAGGTGCGTTCAGGACCACTGGAGCCCAAATCAAATTCATCTGCACATCAACCAAAAAGAGATGCTAGCTGTTCAACAGCTTTCAGATCCCTACTCTCACCAGGGCCCTTACTAATCAAAACCAACAGTGATGTGGTACATAAACAAGCAGGGCGGGAACCCACTCTGCAGGCTAGACATGACCCTGTGGAACACTGCCTCAGCCATGTATATTCACCTGCAAGCTCAGTTCCTGCCAGGCAACCAAAACTCTGTGGCAGACAACTTAAGCAGAAATCTCCTAAACCCATACGAGTGGCAATTAAACCACAGCACCTTCAGCCTTGTGACCCAGAAATGGGGTACTCCAAAGGTGGACCTATTTGCCTCCCCCTACAACCACCAGCTCAGCAAATTCTGCACCAGGGTACCTTACAGTAAGGCCTGGAAAGTGGATGCCCTTTCCTTCCAGCGGGCAAACTTCTCAAACTATGCATTTCCCCCTCTACCTCCTCTTACAAGAGTATTACTCAAGATAAGGGAGGAAAGACCAAGGGCAGTCCTGATTGTCCCAGACTGGCCACGCCAACACTGGTATCTACTACTGCGCAATCTGTCACCATTGCCTCCATGGCACCTACCCCAAGTCCCTACTCTCCTGACTCAACAGGAAGGACAGTTCTTTTATCCACAGTTGCAGACCCTGAACCTTGTAGCCTGGCTTTATCCCATAACTTCTCCTCCAGTGGCCAGCCTAAGCAAGCAGGTACTGGATGTCATACATGAAGCCAGACAGCCCAATACAAGGAAATCCTATGCTGGCAAGTGGAAAAGGAATTGTTCTGGATTCACACTAAAGGAGCAGATACAGCCCAGCCCTCCTTGCCTCTCATCCTGGATTACCTAGCAAACCTACTCCACAGAGGCCTCTCCTTCTCCTCCATTAAGATCCATGCCTCTGCCATCTCTGCTTATTACAGCACTGAGCCACCTCTCTTCTCTCACCCTCTCATCAAGCAGTTCCTGAGAGGGGCTAACAACTTAAGGCCACCAAGAAGACCCCACCCCTAATTGGGACCTTAACTTTGTGTTGGAAAAGCTCACGCTACCCCCCCTTTGAGCCTGTAGAGTTAAAATTCCTCTCGAGAAAACAGCCTTGCTTCTGGCCATCACTTCAGCTAGAAGAGTGTCTGAGCTACAAGCACTTATGGCTGTGGAACCCTTCATTATTTTTCATGCTGACAGGGTCTCCCTCAGGACTAACCCAATGTCATGCCTAAAGTGGTGTCCAGTGTGGCTCTCAACCAATCTATCCATTTGCCCACCTTTTTCCCTAATCCTCAAAATAAGGGGGAAAGGATCCTGCACTCTTTAGATGTGCACAGACAACTCAGATTCTACCTTGATAGGACTAAGCCCTTCAGGAAATCTGACCAGTTACTAGTCAGCTTTGCAACAGGGGCAGAGGGCAAGGCCAAATCAAAACAAACCATCTCCAAATGGATAGCACACTGTATCCATTTCTGTTATAAACACCATGGGAAACCACCCCATCATGGAGTCGGAACTCATTCCACTAGGGCAGCTTCAACTTCTGCAGCCTTTCTCAGTGGAGTCCCTACCAGGGACGTTCTGGAAGCTGCTACTTCGACTTCTATTCATACCTTCACCAAGCATTACCATCTGCCTATCTTTTCTAAATCAAGGGCGGGCCTTGCAACAGCAGTCCTGCAGGGCATACTAGCCAGCCCCATCTCTTCTTGACTGCCTCCACCCATTTTTCAGCTTTGGGAATCAACCAAAGTGTGACGACTGCAACAGTGAAACACGAAGAACATAGTACAGTTGTGTACACTTACCATAAATGTAGATGTTCAAGTGTATTCACTGTTGCAGTCCTGGTTTCCCAACCTCCAGCTACCTTGTCTCTCTCTCTTTCTCTCTCTCTCTCTTCCTCACTCCTTACAGGGCTATTGGTATTTACTTTTTACTGGTGGTGTTTTTCCACCATAACTTAGCTCCCTATTCGGGGGCTCCTGACATTTGCGGCAAGAAAAACTGATGTAATGGCGTCGGCTGCCTGTTTTTATACCTCTGACGACTTGACGTCTGTACTGAAATGACAGCAACCGATGCAGAAATACTAAGCCTCTGGTATTCGGACCGAATGAGGGCTACTCCTGGCAGGATAACCGAAGTGTGATGACTGCAACAGCGAATACACTCGAACATCTACATTTATGGTAAGTGTGCACAACTGTACTTTTCATTCTAACATTCCCTCTGTCCGTACTCTTAGGCATCATAGAGTTGGGGTGGGAACCCTGTACTACCTTTGTCCCCCACCTTTCATCTCACCTCCTTAACGGCCTCCCCTGTTTTTTGAATTTACATAAAACTTGGAGACAGTGAGAGTGCAGTCACATGAGAGGCAGCTTGTCCATGGGATATCCCCTTTTATTTTCTGTGGCCCACTCATTATCTATAGTCTGACCCAGACTTCCTGTCCAGCCCGGGCAAGAAAGATCTGCTTTACTCCCCTGTTAAATTACCAGTGTTCTGACAAACAAATGGAAGGGGAGACAGCCAAGGCCATTGGGGAAGGTACAGCAACGGAATTCAGGCTTTCCTTTGACTGCCTGCATTTAGGGTATTTCACGGATTATGACTGCAACAGTAAATGTACACTAGCATCAGTCATATCAAGTTCATAATGCAACTGTACTTGAGCCATTCGCCGAGTCTGATGTCTGGCATGGCTTTCAGAGCTGAACATCTTCCCTCATGGCCAGGCTAACATCTGTTTACCTCCGACATCTTCATGTACCTTGCCTGTAATGGTGGTGTAGAGGGATAGAGCCTTTGCTATGTCCAAGGTGACACAAATCTAATTAGCAGCACAGTTTCTTCATGGAGTAGGCAGGGAGGGCTGTGTATAACTGTTCTAAAAGGAGGGTGTGCACGTGCCCGGGGAGACACTAGCATTAGCTGCATTTCCCTGGTGCGGACTGCAGAAGCAGTCATGCAAGGTGCCTCCTGCATGTGGCATTGGTGTCTGTCTGACATCAGGCCCTTGCAGCAATGAGCAGTAGTGCAGCACTGATGCCCTTTATGTGCCCCACTCAGGTTGTTGCTGAGCTAGTGCAGGAGGCAGGTCTCAAGAAAACCCAAACTACCGCTTATTGTTTTATTGATGACTCTTCCCACTGGAGCTATACCTAGGTGATGTTGGGCTGATTGACTGGCAAGGATCTGATGATCAGCAGTTAGAAGGAGCAAAAAATGTGAGGTGTACCTGTGTTGTGTTTAGTTTATGCGTGTGTATGAATTTGCTACTAAAGAGTGATCTGACATCTTTTCATGCGAGTCAACAGATGAGTTATCTGATCTGACCTCAGTGCTCTTTTCAAGAGCTTGGATCCAGGGCTTTGTCTCCTCCCCTAACCATATTCCCCTCTAGTCCCTAGATTACCTCAGATCATGTTTGCCACTTGATCCATCAAGATGCATATTCGAGGGCCCTGACCATAGTTATAGGTAAGTGCTCTTTTTCAAATTCTTTCCTAATACTTTTCAGCAGTTTGTTATTCAGATTTTGTATCTTAATGTTTACTGCGTTAGCTTTGTTGGTAGTTATTTTTGGCAGGTTTCTTTCCAGTCTTCTATCACATAAAAAAATGTTTTGTGAAGGTCATAGTTGAGTGATAGTGCTAGTTTATCTCTTTGGTATTTAGTGCAGTTTTGTCTGCTCTTTATTATTGTTGTGGCAGTTGCAGTTTTGTGTCTTTCTACTTTTGAGTAGTTGCAAGTCATGTCTGATAAGGCCACTGGTTTCAAGAAGTGTAGTGCCTGTGGGGAGACAATTCCCCTTCAGGATCCCCACATACTTTGTGTATAGCTTAAGGGTAACTCATTTAGATGTAAAGTGAGAGACCTGTGCCGTCTCATTGGCCAGAGCTGCCACCTGCTGAAATAAGCTGGTTCTTCAAGGCCTCTTTCTTGCCTTCAACATCCAAGGCTTCATCTTCCTCCTCTAAAAAGTTAGAGAAGATGAGAGCAAGTAAAGAAGTGGAAAGGCAGAAAGAAAAGCGAAGTCTAGAAAAAGTTCTCTGGATCTGTCAGGTCCTTCTGGCCTGGTGCCGAAGACCTTTAATGTTTGGATACATCTGTGGGTGACATGTTTCAAATCCATTCTCTAACTCCACCTTACTACTTCTGTGCCAGCTAGTCCTTGGCTCCCCTCCACCATTTTGCAGGATAGACCGTGCCAGTCATCCAAACCACTTTCTATGGCATCTTCTTTAAGGTCCTGTCAGTCATTTAGGAGCCTCTCGGAAGCCAGCATTGACAGGATGATGCAGTTTTTTTCTGGTCTTTGATCCAGTTGGATGCCCTCCCTGTGCCTGCCCCATTTGTGGCTGCAGATGTGATCCCTACAATCCCGGCCATAATTTTTCCAGATTCTGATGAAGTCCCAGTGGATGAGGATGAAAGTGCTCAGTCTGTTCTTTTTATCAAGTTTTATTAAAATTGGATTTATTTTAACCCCAAGTCATTCTAGACCTGCTGATTACAATGAATTTGTTTCTTTAGAATCCAGAGTATTACTTTAGGTCAAGTAGCTTCACGGGTCTTTTCTTATTCAATTCTTCAACTAGACTAATTCCAATGGTTGCTGTGATTGATGGCTGTGTCTATCACATTTGTACTTCAGGCAAGATTCCACATGAGAATTCTGCAGTGAACACTGCATAATGGTTAATGCTGCACCAGCTCCTGTATTTCCCAGCTTGACGGTCATTTTGCAGGATCTATATTCATTAGTGGTTGACCACCTGAAGTCACATGGGGTCAACCTTTCACCCTACTATCCCTGATAGCCACTGTGACCAAAAATGCCTCCCTTCTGGGGTGGGGAGATATTAGGAAGTGAAGGTGTTTCAAGGCACATGATTGACAACAGAGGCCGGAGTTCACATTATCATATTGGAGGTGAAGACAGTCCTCCTATCATTGCAGGCCTTTCTGCACTGTCTTCCAAGGAATGTGATATCGATCCAGACAGAGACAACATGGCAGTAGTCTGGTATATCAACAAGCAAGGGGGAAACCCATTCGTACCAGTTGTGCTGGAAAACCATGAGGATGTGACAGTGGGCAATGTCTTCCCAATGCTTTCTGATGGCAACTTGTATCCCAGGGATTTTCAGCTTTTTGGCAGACAAACTGAGCCGGTCTGCTCTTCTTCCTCAAGAGTGGTCCATCGATCAGTCAATAGTTTTGATGATTTTCAGCCACTGGGGCCAGCCTTGTTGCGATCTTTTCGCATCTCACTTAAACAACAAATGCTGCAGGTATTTCGCCTGGAGTTCCCCAAAGGCTGTTGTCACCAAAGGATGCTGTAGTCTACAGCTGGCCCCAAGGTCTCCTATATGGCTTTTCTCCCTTCCCCTGATAACCAGTGTTCTTCAGGAAGTCATGAGGTTCAAGGCAATGATAATTTTTTATTGCACCCTTTTGACATCAGCAAGTTTGGTGTCCCTTCCTCTGGCTTTGTGTAAAACAGCTTCCCTAGGTATTGGATCCACTTCCCGACCTTTTGCTATACCCATCTGGTCAGCCTCACCAAGAAGTAAAGACCCTGAAATTGACAGTGATTTCTCCATTTCTAATGGTGAAAAGAGTTTCCAGACTATCTGCTCCAATTATGCACATTCTGTCATCTTCACAAAAAGCTAACGCTAGGAAGGTTTATCTTAACAGATGGAAAGAATTGCTATATGGGTTGTTTCTAAAGGTTTGGATCCTTTCTCAGCCCCATTACCTTCCATAATGTTGGATTTGTTTCCGGTTTGTTTCAGAAAGGCGCTAATTTTTTTTTTACCATCAAGATACAGTTTTCAGCCATGTACAACTTTCATGTAGGACAAAACCAAACTTCTAATGCTTCCTTGAAAATCTTCAAGGCTTTTCTAAAGGGAACTTTCCTTCTCAGACCTCCAATAAGGGAACTAGTTCCTTCTTAGGATATTACTTTCATGCACCTTAACTAGGTCTCCCTTTGAACCAGTTTCTTCAGCATAAGCAAAATTCCTTACTTGGAAAAACATTTTTCTAGTTTGTTACCTCAGTGAGGAAATACTCTGAATTGCAAGCATTGTCCTACAGACCTCCATACCTGGCTTTTCATAAATAGAGTATCTTTGCACACCAGTCCTCATTTTCTTTCTAATCTTAACAACATGATTAACCTACCATTTATCTTCCCAAAATTATTCAACAAAGGGAAATATACTTTTACATTTGATGTTCATAGACTACTCAGATTTTATTTGCATTGTCCCGAAGACATTAGAAAGACCAACTTTTTCTCTCTTTCTCAAGGCTAAGTTTGGTCAAGGAGTTTTTAAAGCAACTTTGTCTTGTTGGCTCTCTTACATCTCCTTTCTTCGTAAAGAAAAAAGGGGTCAACATTACTACAGAATTCCAAAGCTCACTGCTTACTTTGCCAGAGTACCCATAAATGAGATCTGTGCTGTGGCTTCTTGGTCTATTGTTCATACTTTTGTGTCACTTTCTAAACTAGATGGATAGTCTAGATCCAGTGCAGCTTTAGGCTCCCACCATACTTTAGAATATGCCATGAGACCTTCTGGGACTCTGTGGTAGCTGGGTTGAATGGAAAAGACAATGTAAGATATGAAAGATATGCACTTAACATAATCCTAGATCCCTCCCTCCATCCCCCTTTCTAAGTTGTCCTTTTTATGACTGTTGACTGATTAATTGAACCTGACTAGTGCTTTCTTATTGGCAGCCTCTGGAGCTGGTTATCCATTGTTATAACCTACTTACATAGGTTTGATGAATCTGTATTGTATCCATCAGAAGGAGCATTGGATACAAATAGGGAAACTCAGTCTGAGGTAATCTAGGGACTAAATGGAAGTATGGGTAAGGGAAGAGTCAGAGCCCTGGATCCAAACTCTTAAAAACAAAATGCACCAAGGTCAGATACGATAACCCATCTGTTAAGCTGGATGTAACAAGGCATGGATATAGTGTTAGAAGTACATCATTTTTGTATATAGTCCGGCATCAGTCCAGACATGTAACTAAGTAACATAGAGGGGTAAACATTCTGTTGGGGATACTTCTCACGCCGTATTTTTGCAATTGTTGGTTTTAGTTCCTCCAATAACCATGCATGGAGGAAATGGGCTTCCAAACATGAAATTGTGGGCTGCTCTGAGATAGCAACAAGGTGTGCTTACAAGCTCCAACTGTCTCACAAAGGCTTCCACTTTAAGTGGATTTTCTGCCTTGGTCCAGAGTATGTCTTTGGTGGTAATAGTGTTTTGTCAATGGGTTCATCCAAAGATTTTAAAGAAAAGGCAGGAGGACCTCCAAGTCAACCAGCCCTAACAGGGGCTTGCATCCCTGATAAAATCATTTGCCTTGCTTGCAGACATTCAGCAGCAGAGTGGTAGGGGTGGTCATCTCATAAAGAAAAAAAAAACAGTTCCATAGAGAGAAAGGAAGGAATAACCTTTTTAAACACCTTTATTGAATTATCACTTGTGACATAGGCAAATTTACATTTATACAAAAGTAATCAAATTGTATTAAATGAACATGAACAAACATTGTACTTCACATATATATCATATAACTGAAGTAACATTATGCAAATTATTCAATTCCTGCCCCCTTTTTTTAAACAAACATCTTTATTAAGCCATCACTTATGACATAAGCAATCATGCATTTATATTAAGGAAAATGAACCACAACACAATCCTAGTTGCAAGCATTTTACATCACAAACCACACTGACACATTCCCAATTGCAAGAATTATACATCACTTATAATTTACCCAATCATTTTCAGTCAGACATTACAAAGATCATTTAAGTCCTGCCTTCTTCTAAACCTTATTTCTCCTCTCTCTGTATTGTTTCCGCAATTCCCATTTTTTCCTATGTAGTTTGATCCTATCCTTTCCTAAAGATCTCAATTCTAGTTGTTTTATCTGTGTTACTATATTCACTACTTCTAATATAGTTGGTTTAGATTTTGATTTCCATTTTCTAGTAATTGCTTTTTTGGCAGCCACCATAATTAGACACAGTAAGACTTTACCATGTCTAGGCAATTCCGATTCTCTGTCGTAGATCAGAAAACTCATCTGCCTCGTCTCACCAATCCACCCACTCAGCATCTCTGACGGTGCATCCCGCCAGGGATTCCTTAGTCTGCCAACCCCACCACACTCCCAGAAAGTATGTTCCCAAGTGCCTCTTTCTTCCCTGTCACACCTCCAACATTTGCTGTTAACCTGAGGAAAAATTCTATGGAGTCTTCTTGGGGCATAAAAATATCTGTGTAAACATTTCCAAGGAAAAATCCTAAATCATCTAGATTTTGTTGCATATTTGGGAGGCATACATTTATCCTCCCATTGTTTCTTTGTGAATTGCTTATCCAGTCTCTCTTCCCAATCCTTTCATACATCCTTTGATTGATTCTTATATTTGTCATGCAATATTTTATAAGCGCTACTAATTATTCCTTTTTTAATGGACGCTTCTGTTCCAGATTCTGCTAAAACCTCTACCAGTGCTGGTCTTCATTTAGGACCCCCTATTTCTTTCTCTTGTCCTATACTCTGCCTTTCCCATCAAGGATTGATTTCAATCTCTAACCTACAGGTCCAAATTAATTCTTGACATCTTCCCATTCTGTCATCTTTCCGTCTCTAGCTATTTGCTCCCAGTACCTTAGGTCCTTTGCCAGTTTTCTCCAATAAATTTCATCCCTCTGTTGTCTGTATCCCTAATTGTAGTCACCCCCTATCTGCAGAATCTGCTTTCTCCATTACCGTGTTGGCTTAGTTCTTAAGATACTTTCTGCTACTTTATTGATGCAATATTCTGTATGATTATTGTTGTTCTCTTTAAAGGCCTGCATCCAAAATCCCAGTCTCTCGAGCTTCCCTCCATTTCATCATCATCCCCTCCACTTTGAATTGCAGTTTTCTGCTTGTGCTATGTATGGGTGCCTTAAATGTGTAACTCTGAAGTGCCCTTTCAAATTGAGAAATCCCAATCCTCCCAGTTCTACTGGACGAATCAGTTTATCCCACTTGACTCTTGCCGTCTTCTTCTCCCAGATAGTCCTTCAGCTCCATTATTAATTGCTATCCACAACTTCTGTGGTTGATAAAAATGTCTGACCTGTGTATAAAACTAATGGGACTAAAACATGTTAACCGCTTGTATCTTACTATACCTATCCATACAACCAAGCTTCCATTTTCTCAGTTTTTGTACAGTCTTTTTAGTCTCTTCCCACATATTCTTAGCTAACACACGAGAATGATTTTTAATCCATACTCCTAAATACTTCATTTTATCATGTCAACATAAATATGGGTATTGCTGAACCAAATTTTATGTGGGTAAGTAATTTACTGCTATTGCCTTTGTTCTAACTTCATTAATTTTGTATCCAAATAGATTTGAAACGGTCTAAAAATGTTCCACAACACTGTAATGTCTCATTCTGGTTTTGTCTGGTATAAAATTTGTTTGTTTGTGTCTTTTGGCTTTTCCCGGTTAGGGGTCGCCACAGCGGAACTTCGGTCCGCTAATGATTGGCAGTTGATTTTTACGTACCGGCTTGCCAGGCCTGACACACAACCTTCAACGAAGGTACGCCCATTCACACATGTCTCCACGCAGAAGATCATCTGCAAATAGAGGCCGCTTTTCTTTACTTCCATACCAGTTATGTCCTTGAATTTCTGTGTTCCTTGTTTTCTTTGCCACTGGTTCTAAATATAATGCAAATAAAGGGGAAAGATGACACCCCTGCCTGGTACTTATCAGAGAAGACCCTACCCACTTCAGTTTTTGCCTCAAGTTCCTCATATATCCTGCTAATCAACCTTTTAATTTTTTCAGGAATTGCAAATGCTTCCATTGCCCTGCTCATACAGATCCACTTACTATGTCAAATGCTTTCTCTACATCAAGACCCACCAGCAACAGTGACATTTTCTTGCATTCTACTTCCCTTTGGATCATCAGTGCTCCGTTAATGTTGTCAGATGTTTACCTCCCCTCCATGGCACTATTTATGTCATTTTTTTTAGCCATTATCAACATGAAATGGGCTTGTATGAAGCTGGATCCAATGGATCTTTATCCTCTTTAGGTATTACAGCTACCACTGCTTTCTCCCAGGATGTTGGTACTTCTCCTCCTCTTAAAATACTGTTAAACAAAACCTTCCAGATCTTTCAGTTTTTTCTCTCCTAGCTTCCAAACTTACACAGGAATACTATATATTCTTGGAGACTTTCCTGTAGATTGGCTATACATCAACATTTTTATTTCTTCTCCTCCTACCCTAAGCATTAGTAATTGAGCCTCTTCTCCCTCTAACCTTGGCATATTTAATTCTTCAGTAAACATTTCCATTTGTATCTTTTCTTAATTTCCATATTTCTCCACTTTATACATGCTTTCCTAGAATTTTCAAAATATTTGTAATACCTCTACAGGATCTTTTGTTACCTTCCTTGTTATAGGCTGCCTAAGCTTGGGGATAGCACCTTCTACTTTGTTTCTTCAGTCGTACTAAAAGTTTTTGTGCTATAGTGTTATCAAAAACAGTTGCTTAACAGCAGTAGTCTTTCTAAACTCTTGTATATTATCGAGGTAATCCCTTATTTTCTGCTGGATTCACTTTATAATCCTGAAATCAGGAATTTCAGAATCTCAAGATTATAAAGCCGAAAGGTTAGAATCCCGAAACTCCAGAAGCGCGAATTTCAAAATCCCTAAGTCTGGAGATGTTGAAGTAGTGCTTCTGGTGTTGCGGTTTGTGAATGGATAGCTGGGAGTTCAGGTAAGTATTCATTTGTAAGGGTTTTAGTTAGGGGCATTAGTGTTTGTCAGTGTGTTTTGTTACTGTGATGTGTGTGTGCGCGTGGGGCATGTAGCTTGTATGGTTGTGTTTTCGTGTGTTTGTCTGTGTAGTGCGACCTTGGGATTAGTATATTTAAGTGGGGAGGGGTGCAGGGGGGCTTGCCCCCCTGCTTGTATGGTAGTGTAGGTTTGTGTGTGGGGGAAGGTGTGTGTATGTGTATCTGTATGGTGTATGGTTAGTGTAGGATTCGTGATTTTGAAATTCGCACTTCTGATGTTTTAGGATTCTAAGCTTTTGGCTTTATAATCTCGAGATTCTGAAATTCGGGATTTTGGGATTATAATGTGAACCCTTTCTGCTTAGCATTCTGCAGTTGATCCTATTCTTCTGTGAGATTCTCCCTGTTCTGCAATGCTTTAACATTTGTCAGTCCCTCTAAATAGTTCTTGTTGCTTCTTAACCATAGCTCCTTTTTTTTCCACTCTACTTTTAAACTCCACCTTGGTTTTATCCCACTCCGTAGCTACATTTTCACAAGTAATGTCTATCCTCTTGAATTGCTCCTGAATAATCTCCACTGCCCATTCCTTAAATTTCCTCTCTTTTCACCAGATATGTGGGAAAGCACCAGTGTCTCATTTTTATTTCATTATTCTGTGTTTTTAGTTTAGTTATTTGTGGTACATGATCTGAAATAGTTATTGGGTGTGTATCAAGACCTTCAGTTAAATGCACGTGTTCCTGTGAAGTGTAAATTCTGTCTAGCCTAGTCCAGTTTTTATATCTTGGGGAATAATATGTAAATTCACTCCGAATTCCTATTAATGAATTCACATCTTACATGCCAAATATTTTCATACATTTCTTCAAAAATCGACCTCCTTTGTTATACTTTCCATTCTGAACCCCCAGACACATATTCACTGCTGCAAATCACATTTCAGTCCACACCTATAAGTAATATTCCTTGCTGAATACTTATTTCTCCTACAGTTTTCTAAGCTCCATTGTAGCAGTTTTAGGTGGAATATAAATGCATGCCAGTGTAATCATCCTCCCTTGCCAGTAGTCCCTTAGCACCACAAATCTGCCGTTATCTTTTTTATCCATTTCTATCACTATTGGAGCTCTTCTTACAGTTAATATAAGTAATCATGTTTTCTTTTGTCCTAGATATTCTGCTGAATAACCATCCTGAAAATTCACACTCTTTCCAAATGTGTCTCCTGTAACATAGCTGTGTTTTACCCTCCTAATAGGAATAAAGGTCCCAAACTGACAGCCACACACAGAGACTTGAGTTAACTTACAAGAAAGGTTATTCATGTTAAGACATATGGTGCAGCATGTGTTTCTAAGTGCTGACTAGTTTTGTCTTATACCACAAAAAACATCAGACCAGTAAATCCACAAAATCTTCAATAACACGATGAATTATCAGGAGTCTTTCTTCTTTATTCTTTTAGTAAAAAGTACCAATAGCAAAATAGCAGCACAATACAGCAGTGTAAAATCCACAGGTTGATTTCTCTAGTGCCTCGGCCTTGCTGACGTTTTTGTGGTAAAAGACTGCTGTTCCTTTGAGTGTGGTTTATATAGTTTTGTCTTATCTTTGTAGCTCTCCCATCTGGGAAAACCCCTGAATGCTTTCAGAGAACATATCTCCTAACCAGTTTCTCTTTTCTTTTTTCCCTATCCAATCACTCTCCACCAGACTGTAACCAATTTCTCTATCAAATTGTGAACATGGAGACATGGGAACCAGACAGTCAATTTCTCTTTATCAGATTTTCCATGGAGATAAGAGGGCCAGATACAGAATGACTGCTTAAGCATACACTCATTTGCTAGAAAAAAAGGCCTCATAATGTTCAGTATTCTTTTTCATTTACTTTATATAGCTTTAGGCACCTTTTTCTCTGAGGAAGTGTACCAGATAAGGGAAGTAAAGAAACCAGCTACTAGAAAATCATATATGGGTAAGTGGAAAAGATTTTCTAAATTGTATTAAAACAAGAACCAGGACCCTTTTTATGGCTCATACTCCTTTGGATGTGCAGCATTCGTGAGGAGTTCTCTGGCCATTCTAATTCAGTTAAGTTTAATCTCTCAGCCACATCTCCTGGAATGCTTTTAGATTTCTCCCTTCTGTCCTTCCTCAAGTCAAACAGTTTATTAAAGGATTTAAATATTCAGCCACATAAACAGGTGGCTCCTTTTTTGGGATCTTGACTTCATATTGGAAAAATTTACATCATTTCATTTTGAACCTGCTTATGAGGCTTAGTTGAAGTTCTTAGTTTGGGAAACGATGTTACTGATAGCTCTGACTTGTGCAAGAAGAGTATCTGAGTTACAAACCCTTGTAGTGAGCCATTCCTATCTCATTTTTTACGATTGTGTAACGTAAAGAACAGATCCTTCATTTATGCTCAAGGGTGTTTCTGAGTTTACATTGAACAAGGCAATTTATCTCTGTTTTCTTTTCAGAACATACAAATGTGGGCAAAAGAAGTTTGCGCATTTGTATGTCTACAGTCAGTTCTGGTACTACATTGATAGAGCAAATCTTTCAGGACTGGTTATCAACTGTTTGCCCCTTTTTTGTACCTTGTAAGGAATTAATCATTGTAAAAACAGACCCTCTAAATGATTCCCGTATGCTGCTGTTTACATTTTGGTATTCTCACTGTAGTATGACACATCTAGGCAAAGTCAGGGTCCATTCTACCAGAGTCTAGCTACTTCAAAAGGGGTAAACTCGTGTACTGGAGGCAGCCACTTGAGCACATGTGCACACTTTTACCAAGCATTACAGTCTAGGTTCTTTCTGTAGGTCCAGCACAGGCTTTTCCAGGACTATTCTCCAAGGATTCCAAGAACTCAGATTGTTCCTTTCTAATGTCTTGTATTTGTCTCATAAAGCTTATGCTACTGCAACAGTCATCTAAGATGGATAAACCTAATATAGTTTAAGTAAACTTAACATAGTTGTATATACGTGAATAAATCACTGTTGCATAAAACACATTCCCTCCATCCCCTTCTTTTTTGCTGTTTTAATGCCAAGGTGTGTGTATTATTATTCCTGTCGAACTGGGCTCTAGCATCCCTGTTCTGTGCCAGAGAGTGCTGAGGTTTGCCACCCTAGCCCATTAGCTGTATTGTATTTCTTGAGCTGTACAGTGGCAAAGGTGCATGTAAGGTGCTGTAGAGCTTTGGAAGCTGGCTGCCTAGTCTGATCCTGGCTGAATATGAACCCTATAGTTCAGGCTATTGCAGCAGTAATCTATTTGAACTTCTGCTGCTATGGTAAGTTTACTTACACAGCTGTACTTATTTGTGTTTTTTCCTCTCGATTAGTTGTTGAATTTTTTTTTCTTAATCTTGAGATTCATTTATGTTGGTTTTCACTGAATGGGGGCATGTCTGTCTCTTTATACACACACACACACACACACACACACACACACACATATATATATATATATATATATATATATATATATATATATATATATATATATATATATATATATATATATATATATATATATATATATATATATATATATATATATATATATATTTGTGTGTATAGATATATATATATATATATATATATATATATATATTTGTGTGTGTATAGATATATATATATATATATATATATCTACAGTGGATATAAAAAGAGTACACACCCTTGATAAAATGCCATTTTTTTGTGGTAGAAAAAAATGAAACCACGATATCTCATTTCAGAATTTTTCCCACCTTTAATGTGACCTACAACCTGTGCAATTCAGTTGAAAAACAAACACATCTGTTAGGGGGAAAATATTAAAAAAAAAAAAAGTACAATAAGCTGGTTGTATAGGTGTGCACACCCTTAAACTAATACTTTGTTGAAGCACCTTTTGATTTAATTACAGCATTCAGTATTCTTGGGTACACACCTCCCATCATTTAAAGAGACTCTGATTAACCCCAAATGAAGTTTAGCTATCTTAGTTGGATTTTCCTGACATTTACTCAAGTTGCCTGCTACAGCAAAAGCCATGGTTTGCAGAGAGCTTACAAAGCATCAAAGGGATCTCATTGTTGAAAGGTATCAGTCAGCAGAAGGGTACAAAAAAATTTCCACAGCATTGGATATACCATGGAACACAGAAGACAGTCATCAAAAAGTGGAGAAAATATGGGACAACAGTGACATTGCAAAGAACTTGGGCATCCCTCCAAAATTGATGAAAAGCCAAGACGAAAACTGGTCAGGGAGGCTACCAAGAGATGTACAGCAACACTGAAGGAGCTGCAGGAATTTCTAGCAAGTACTGGTCGTGTACTACATGTGACAACAATCTCCCGTATTCTCCATATGTCTGGACTGTGGGGTAGGGTTGCAAGATGGAAGCCTTTTCTTACACAGAAAAACATCCAGGCCCAGCTAAAATTTGCAAAACAATACATAGTCTCCCAAACGCATGTGGGAAAATATGTTATGGTCTGATGAGACCAAAGTTGAACTTTTTGGCCACAATTCCAAAAGGTACATTTGGCACAAAAACAACACTTTGCATCATCAAAAGAACACCATTCCCATGGTGAAGCACGGTGGTGGCAATATCATGCTTTAGGGTTGCTTTTCTGGAACTGGGGCTTTAGTCAAGGTAGTAGGAATTATGAACATTTCCAAATACCAGTCACTTTTGGCCCAAAACCTCCAGGGGTCTGCTAGAAAGCTGAAGATGAAGAGGAATTTCACCTTTCAACACGACAGTAACCCCTAGCATACATCTAAATCAACAAAAGAATGTCTTCACGTGAAGAAAAATTAAAGTTTTGGAATGGCCCAGCCAGAGGCCAGACGTAAATTGAATAGAAAATCTGTGGGGTGACCTGAAGAGGGCTGTGCACAAGAGATGGCCTTACAATCTAATAGATTTGGAGCGTTTTTGCAAGAAAGAGTAGGCAAATATTGCCAAGTCAAGATGTGTCATGCTGCTAGACTCCTACCCAAGAAGACTGAATGCTGTAATTAAATTAAAAGGTGCTTCAACAAAGGATTAGTTTAAGGGTGTGCACACTTATGCAACCAGCTTATTGTACATTTTTATTTTTTATATTTTTTCCCCTAACAGATTTGCTTGGTTTTCATTTGAATTTTACAGGTTATAGGTCACATTAAAGGTGGGAAAAGTTTTAAAATTATTTATTGTGGTCTCGTTTTTTTATATCACAAAAACCTTGCATTTTAACAGGAGTGTGTACACTTTTATATCCTGTGTGTGTGTGTGTGTGTGTGTGTGTGTGTGTGTGTGTGTGTGTGTATGCATATACATATATATATATATATATATATATATATATATACATATATATATATACATATATATATATATGGGTCTACTTCACTTCATGTAAAACTCATTTGACCGACATTCATTTCAGAGAGACCAAATCACCTAAATTTCATTTCACTGACAACTGATAATGCTGAGTTTCAAACTACTGCACTTTAAACCATAGACATGCACACTTACAACACCTATGATCAACTCTTTCCAATGCATAAAACACTACTTACTTACTTACCCTCTGAACAGAAACAGGACAATATAAAACCAAACTAGGTGGGAGGCTGTGAAACCTCTCCCCCAACTATATATACCAACTCCAGGATCGCACTACAGTGGGGAAAAGGACATATACCTTTTTACTTGCCTTACAGTACTCTACATACTGCCACTACTAAATGTCTGTGAAATGGATTTTAAGTGAAATTAACTTTAGGTGATTTTTTTTCTCTCTGAAATGAATGTTGGTCAAGTTGTAGGTGAATTGAAGTAGACCCCCACATAGTTTGGTTATATCTTGTGTTCTGGAAAGAGTTATTCATTGGACTTTTAAGTATCCATACCTATGGTTTTAAACATTTAAAATAGGTGGGGGGCTACGCCGCTCACACACCCCATTGTGGAGGGCTGTGCCCCCCCCCACACCCCCCTTACTTTATATACTAACTCCAGCATCGCACTACAGTGGAGAAAAGGCCATATATAATTTTCAATGAAATGAGTTTCAGTCAGATGAGTTTTCAGTGAAATGAACTTTCATTGAATTGTGCACAGGCAACTGAGTTTCAATGAGATGAGCTTTTCAGTGAAATAAAGTAGACCCATATATAGATGTGTGTGTGTGTGTGTGTGTATATATATGTATGTATATATATATATATATATATATATATATAGATATATATATATATATATATATACACACACGTGTGTGTCTATATATATATATATATATATATATATATATATATATATATATATATATATATATATATACACACATGTGTGAATATATATATATATATATATATATATATATATATATACTGTATGTATATATATATATATATATATATATATATATATATATATATATATATATATATATACACACGTGTATGTATATATATATATATGTGTATACAACAAAAAACGTACACCAGAAGAGAAAATTATATAAAAATAAAACTTCTTCTATTTAAAACACTAAAATAATAAAGTAAATAAAACTCGCAGTCACCAAACAGTTCACTTAAGCTATCCCCTCTTATTAGATGAAAGAGCTTCTTCAGAATAACCAAATTTTCAAACACATACAGTATAATTCAGAGTAAATCACATGTAAGTACAGTAACCAATTAATTAAATTAAAACATTAGTACAGAGACCAATGAAATATCAATATAACATTCAAACAGTACCAATGAAATAGTATAAAGTGTGAAACTAATATGAATATGTATATATGTACATGGAATGCATATTCATAAGGGTAAAGTACACCACTCCTAAGAGTTCCATCTTAAAGCACATTTGATGTTGACACTTTCATTCAACCCAGGGAATGCTTCTGAATTCAAAAGCAACTGCCACTTAAGTTCTCTTAGTTCTAGGTAACATTCCCAGTCACAAAAAAAACATTCTACTTGCTCAAGAATAATAAAATAAAATTTCTTCAAAGAAGTGCAGGCAATGCTATGTTTAGCTAGGGCATTGTTCATATTATTAGATCTAATTGCTCCTAAGTGTTCCTTAATCCTGTCTGAGAGCTTCCTAGCTGTTTTTCCAATATAAAAAGCAAAACAAGTTTCACATATACCAGCATAAACTACTGCGGTTGAGTGACAGAAAAAATGTTTGGAATATCTAATAGTATAGTTACAGTGGGGAAAAGTGTATTGGGTTCCTGATAAAATATAAGGGCAAACTACACATTTCATGCAAGAATGCATACCTACTAGTACATTAGATGTAGTTGTGCTATTGATCAAAAAAGGAGAATCTCTATTTTCCAGATTCATTCTGATGGTTCTAGTTCTTTTAAAAGAAAAAGAAGGTGAGGTGCCAATAGCTGTGGTCATGTGCTGAAATTCAGTTAACAGGTCCCAGTTATTAGAAATAAT
>NC_056746.1:427421261-427541261 GCF_019279795.1 Protopterus annectens
CAAACATTTTTCTTTTTTTTTTTTTTTTTTGCAGTCAGGCAAGCCCACCGCCCCCCAGCATACTCTGAACTTAAATATACCAACTGAGGTTGCACAGTAGTTGAGAGGGATGAAAGCCCCCACTGCCAATGAACGTAGCTTCAGTTAGCTCTCAATTTATTTGCCTTCATCAAAACTACATTTAGTGTTTTTCCAGGAGCCCAGTTGTGTTGTAGTACTCCACTTGGATATCATTTTCTTCCTTTTAATTTTATTGTTCTTAAATTTATGTAGATGCAGCCCTGTTTCAGACTGCAAGTTTGTCAGAAGTACAGACAGTACCATCTCTACAGGAGAGCAGTTTTCTAATATCTCAGTACAAACATTTATAATCCATATCTACTACAGATTGAAATTATTTCTGTCCATTCTTTTGTTAAGCACTTCATTTAAACAGTTGTTAGAAATTTGTACTATGATACCATTGTTTGGCAATTGGTGCAGAGGATTAAGGCTGTGAACTGTAGATGCTCTTTGTGTTTCACTGTTGCAGTCATTACCTGTGGGTTATCCCTGCAGTGGTAACCCTCGGCCGGCCTGAATACCAGAGTCAGTGTTTTTCTGCCTCGGCTGCTGTCGCTTGCTGCCTGACGTCAGGTCGACAGTGCTGCAAAGGAAGGCAGACGACACCATTACATCAGTCTTTCTTGCCGTGAAGCCCGTAGCAGAAGCAGTTTTCAAGTGTGCCGGTCGGTTGCTATCAGACTTTGAATTGCAGCTAAAAACGTCTAAAGCCAAGTACCCCATTGGGGAACATTTTTTTCTTGCACTAACCGATGTCCAAAAAAATTAAGAATCGTCTCGCCTGTGGAAAGCAAATACCACACCGAGACTTCCATTCATACTGCATCACTTGTTTAGGCCCAGACCATGACGTCCGTTGCCGGTTCTGTGCCATCTTTAACGCGAGAACCATTTGTTGTAGAGCTCTTATTGTAGCCAGGTATTTTTGTCTTCTGTCTTTGCTTTCTGAAATGGTGTACATCAACCAACAATCCATAGAAAATCCAAAAAACGTAAGGATAAAGATAGAGAGAGACCACACAAAGCTAAGCCTTCTGATGACTCTACCGCTAAGCAGGTCATCAGTTCTCCAGATTTCAGTGAGGCCTTCTCAGCCCCTGATGCCCGATTTGATACCTTCGCAGGCCTCTACTGAGACCCTTTTGGAGTCCAGTACGCTGCAGAAATCTTCTTCATCTTCCAAGACTTTGGTGGTCTCTACCTTGGTTGGGTCTGGAGCCGCGATGCAGACACTGGCTTCCAAGGAGGTTTTTCACACTACCAAATCTAGCCAAAAACAGACATATTCTCCTCCTACTGTTTCTCTGACCATTGAATACTCTTAGGCCTAGAGGCAAGGCCACAACTAGGAAAACTACCTCTAGCCACCATTTTACTCCTGCTCCACCACTCCAAGCTCAAATGCTTAAAATGGTGGAGGATCTTATCACCCTTATCGGGGTAGTCAGGCCGCACCTTCTAAGGGAAATAGACCTTTCTCCTGAAATACTGACAGAACAGGATTCTGAGGACTCTAATTATTCAGATTTTGAAGAGGAACAACAACATCTGACTGCTTATGAGGATTCAAGTGCAGAGGAATCCATTTGTTTTGCCTCCCCACTAGAAGATCTTCCCTTTGGGGAAACCCTTAACACCCTCAGGGAACATTTCCACTGGGAATCCCAGGACTTCCCTCTGTCTAAGAAAAGACTAAGAGAGTTTCTAGACCTGCCCCAGCACAGACCCTTGGCCATCCCTCCAGTCTTAGAGGTGGTTGATGAAGTCTTCCATGAATCCAGCTTAACTCCTGATGCCCTCCCACCTGCTCCCAGACAACCTGACTGGTATTGCAGAGTACCGGATTCTCACAAATATATCTACAGAAATCTTGCTGCAGACCCGGAGCTCATTACACAGGGACCTAAAGGAGCTAAGGCTAGTTCTGTAAAGAATCCTATTCCTTTTGACAAGGACTCCAGAGCTCTGGACAGATGGGGTAAAAAAGTATACACCTCTGCAACCTTAGCTGTCAGAGCACTCAACTGTCAGTTCCACATGTTAAAATATCAACAACACACTTTGGAACTATTAAAACAAAAGATTTCAAGCTTTCCTGACTGTGCCAATTCGAAAGAGTTAGCAGGTTTACTGCACTCTACTTGTCAAGTGGCTAAACACTCATTACACTGTGGATATGACGGGCTAGAAGCCTCAAGCGGGGCAGCAGTGTCAGGATCTGTTATTAGGAGGCATGCATGGTTGAAGGAACAATTTCTCCCGGATTGTCAAATCTATATTACTTGATGGACCCTTGGATAAGGACCATTTGGAGTAAAAGCAGAAGAGGTGCTTAAAAAGATAGAAGACAAAGCAAAATCTAAGCAAACAGTAAAAGATTTCCTTCAGGTACAACCTCCTAGGTTCAGCAGGAATTTTACTTCAAACATTAGTCCTTTCCTGCATCTAGCAGACAGGGGCAAGGTAAACCCCGCAGGGACAGACCACCCAGACTCCTATCCCAGGGACAGCAGAGAACCAAACAGTGGACCACTTCCACTCCAAAGGCAGGGAGTTCTAAGCCATCCTTGTATGGCAGAAACTCTCAATGACTCTCTCACCCCTCTGCCCTCTTTTCACTCACCAAAAACTAGGAGGAAGGCTCTCCCTCTGCAAAGAAAATTGGCTTTCTGTAACAAAGGACCGATGGGTCTCAAAGATAATTTTTCAGGGATACAAATTTTCCTTCAACGAACTCCCTATTCCAAGAGGGTACCCAGTCTTCCCTCCAAATAAGTGGGCAGAGGCATGGAAATGAGTCCAAACTCTCGTATCCCAAGGGGCAGTAGAACCTGTCCCCTCAGATCAAACAGGCAAAGGCTTCTATTCCAGACTATTCCTTGTTCCCAGAAAAGAGGGCTCTTGGCACCCCATCCTGGATCTATCCATTCTGAACACCTTTCTTGTTGTCCCCAAATTCCAAATGCTAACTTTGCAGCAGTTGCTGCCTATGCTGACAAAAGATGCCTGGTTAGTTACCCTAGATGTAAAAGATGCCTACTTCCACATCCCCATAAGGGAATCCTGCTGGAAATTCCTTTGCTTCAGAGCAGGCTCACAACACTTTCAGTTTTCTTCGCTACCCTTTGGCTTATCTACTGCTCCCAGGGTATTCACCAAATTCTTAGCCCCGGCCATAGCCTTTTGCAGACAGAAAAATATACAAATTTACCGTTATCTGGACCACTGCCTCATTCAGGCAGATTGCAAAGAAAAGCTCCTCAAGGACCTCCTCTTTGTCAAAACCCTCCTAACCTTCTTAGGGTACACCATCAACGAGAAGAAATAAAGGCAAACACCCTCCAGGAAGATCATTTTGTTGAGAGCACTGCTGGACACAGCATCCCAAATGGCCTTCCTATCCCCAGAAAAGCAGAGCTTCCTGCCTCCCTGTTTTACCCAGCTGGCTTCCAGAAGTCGCCTCACTGCGAGGAGGTTCCTCCAAGCCTTTGGGTACATGACATCTTGCATCATTCTAATTCCTGTGGCCAAGCTTCACATAAGAAAACTTCAGTGGTATCTAAAGAACCTTTGGTGTCAGCACTCTCAGCCTCTAGAGACCTCTCTTTCTCTGATCCCCTGTATAAGGGATGAGTTTTTCTAGTGGGCAGGGGCCTGTCCCCAGAAAGAGTCTTTCCTTCACCCTCCGCCCATCGGGGCAGACCATTACCACCGATGCCTCAGACATAGCTTGGGGCGCTCACCTAGAAGGCAAGTGCTCCCAAGGTCTTTGGAATGCTCAGCACCTTCCCTTACACATCAACTGGAAGGAAATGCTGGCAGTAGAAAAGGCTCTGACATCCTTCAATCCCCATCTCAAGCCAGGGGTTCTCCTTATCAAAACAGATAATACCACAGTAATGTGGTACTTCAACAAACATGGAGGGACCCAATCTTACCCTTTGTGCAGGCTACCCATGAACCTCTGGCTGACAGCCTCTTCCATGGGACTACACCTGATAGCCCAATACCTACCAGGGATCAACAACACCATGGCAGACCACTTAAGCAGAAACTTCCTGGACCCCCACGAGTAGCAGCTCCACAGAAAAATCTTTTTACAAATCACTCAGGCATGGAGGACTCTGGAGATGGATCTCTTTGCTTCGCATCTCAACCATCAGTTGAAAAAATTCTGTACCGGGGAGTATCACTACCTAGCGTGGAAGGTGGATGCCTTGACCTTCCCCTGGAACACCTTCTTTGTGTACACATTCCCTCTTCTGCCTCTTATTCCCAAGTTACTGATCAGAATAAAGGAGGAGAGACCAAAGGCCATCCTCATTGCTCCAGATTGGCCCAGTCAACGTTTGGTACTCCTTACTGCACAGCCTGACCTTACAACCTCCCAGGCAGCTTCCCCTAATTTCAGACCTCTTAACTCGGGTGGGGGGATGCTGCACCCAGACTTGCAGACTCTCAAACTGTCAGCATGGCTAATACTCTAAAGGCAAACAAGGGGCCCCTGTTGAGCAAACAGGACCTAGATGTTATCACAGATGCCAGAAGGCCCAGCTCCAGAAAATCTGCGCAAGAAAATGGAAAAGATTCTGGTCCTGGAGCCAGTCCATTGGGGGCAGTACCTCACAACCTTCCATCCTTCTTATCGTGGACTACCTAGTAGAGCTACTTAATAGTGGCCTCTCCTTCTCCTCTGTTATCCACACCTCAGCCATTTCAGCTCATTTTGATACAGAACAGCCCCTGTTCTCCCATCCTTTGATTAAACAATTCCTCAGAGGGACTTCTAATATCAGGCCTCCCAGAAGGCCACCCACTCCAGCCTGAGACCTGAATTATGTTTTGGAAAAACTAACTTTACCACCCTTCGAACCGGCTGCTTCAGCAGAACTAAGATACCTCTCCTGGAAGACTGCTTCTCTCCTAGCTATCACCTCAGCCAGAAGGGTTTCAGAATTTCAGGCACTGATGGCCATTGAGCCCTTCATCATCTGCCATGCAGACTGGGTCTCCCTGAGGACTAATCCCCCCTTTCTGCCCAAGGTGGTATTATGTAACTCTCAACCAGGCCGTACATCTACCCACCTTCTTTCCTAACCCTCAAAACAAGGGGGACAGAGTTCTGCACTCACTAGACGTGCACAGACAGCTCAGATACTATCTGGATTGTACTAAACTCTTCAGGAAATCACACCAACTACTTGTCAACTTTGCCCCAGGGGCAGAGGCGAAGCCCATTTCTAAATGGCAAATGGATATCACACTGTATTAATTTCTGCTACAGATTGCATGGGAAACACCCCCCGAGTCTGTTCGAACCCATTCCACTAGGGCAGCCTCCACTTCCACAGCATTAGTCAGAGGATTTCCCACCAGGGACATCCTGGAAGCTGACACCTGGACTTCTGTCAATACCTTTACCAAGCATTACCACCTACCTCTGTTTTCTAAGGCTAGGTCAGGGTTTGCCTCTGCAGTTCTCCCAGTTTGTCACATATTCAACCCACACATATGAGTCTTACTTATTCCATGGACTCAGGTTCTGTCTGTGAGATAGTTAGAAGACATTGGAAGGTTTTAGCCTCAGATGAAAAATGTAGAGGGTTGCTAGGTGTCTCCCCTTCCTTCTGCTTTAAGAATCGCCCATCTGTTAAGATGCTGTGTTATAAATCTTTGACCAAGCAGAATAGGAAAGTTGTGACTGAGAGAATAGGCACATACTCATGTCGTCACTGCAATGTATTAAATGCATTAATACTGATGATCAGTTTATACATCCAGACACAGGGCAAGTGTTTAATGTCAAACCTTATGCTGATTGTGGTAGCCAAAATGTGGTTTATTGTGCCTCTTGAGGTTTGCAAATGTTTCTATGTTGGCAAAACCAACTGGTCCTTAAGAGACAGGATCAGAGAGCATCTCTATAGTATAAGTAGAAGTGATGAAAGGAATGCATTGTCAAAACATGTAAAAGCTGTAGGATGCAATCACTGGTTTAAATTCATGGTTCTAGAGGTTTGTGTGCCAGGACCTAGAGGGGGCGATGTAAGGACATGAACAGAACGTGTTGAAATCAAATGGATGCATATACTCCGAGCTACTGATGGGAAGGGGTTAAATGATATTCCAATTAAGCCAGAATTGAGGTCATGTGACCTAAGACACTGACTTATAAATACTGCTTGTATGTGTTTTAGTTGGATCTGATGAAGTACCTAGAAGGTATGAAAGCACTCATCGTTGTTTTTTAAAGTTTTATTCCACGTTTTATTAAACGGACTTTGTTATACATCTCTCTGCCTTCCAGTTTTCTTCTTTTTTGATACACGTACTCAACATGTGCATACCTCTTTACTGTCCAGATTTTCACCTTATATTTTTGGTCTGTTTCTCATAAAATTTGGGGTTTTCTGGCAAACCAGTGGGGACAGAAATTGCTAAATAATTACATATGCTCGAATTTCAGATTTCATATCCTTCAGAATATGCATGCTAACATAAATCCTGTTCTAGCAACTTTCTAAGTTTATAAGAGCAGTATTTAAAATGTGTCTGTATTTTGGGCCTTTAGGCTTTGTCCCGATTTCTTGTGCTAAGAGATTGAGAGATATAAACATGTTGCTGTAGAATTTATTCACCTTGGTTATATGGCAACTGTCTAATATATACAGCTTGATTTCTTTGAATTCGTTTGCTGCCAAAGCAGAATTCACTTCTGCCAATCTTGCTGAGGAAAATATTTAGGCTTGATGTCCGTACATTTCAAACTTTCTTTGTGTTATGTCCTGTATTTGCAAATTGTATGTAGTTAAGTATGAATTTGTTCAGCAACTACAGTAATTTGGTTAATTATTGTGGTTAGATGTTCCTGTAAGATTAGAGAATTATAGTATAATTTTTAATTTCAAGTTCATCATTAAAGAAGTGTAGATGCAACTCTAGTGGCTGTACTTGAGTCTTTCTTTCCCCCCATTTTTATGCACTGATCCTGAACCCTCTGAACTGTGATTGCAGGAATGTTGTTTTAGACTTCCAGCAAGTTAGCCTCTTAAATCTGATAAAGAAAACCAGCTGGCAAAAAATTACACAAATTAACAGCACCAAGAATGGTAGGTTTCTTTTGCTTGGAATCACTACCTGAGACTGCATCTGTCTACAGATATCGTACTTCATCTAAATCAAGTTCTTTGTACAACTTTTGATTTATTAGTGTGCTTTCTGTATGCATTGGGTCCAGTGGGCTTGCAGTGTACACTTTTTCTGAACGTGGGTATTCTCTAGCTTTTTTTCTACTGAAATTTGTTCCACCTTCCTTTTTGATTTCTCTTTCTGTTGTACAGTGTCTTATCAAATATGTTTATCAGCCATTTTAAAGATCAATAAAGTTGTAAGATACATTTTTGGAAAAAATGTAATCATTCAGTTGTGTAACAGTTACATTTTTTGAAGGATACTGCTGTTAATGCTCAGAGTGTCTCATAATTTATAATGTGCAAGCAGTGTTATACTGAACACTGCTGTAGCCAGGATTCTGACATTAAAAATGCTTGTATTGAAGTAGAACAAGCTGTATCTGTATCTAAGTTTGTTTATGGTAGCATTTCAGTCCAGACGCTCCTTTACATTAAGAGAACTGGGATTACCCATCTAGTGGCATTAGGTGTTTATGTGGTCTGTCCGAGTTGGGAAGCACACACACAATGGCTGTAAGTATAGTCATATTAGCAAGTAGTCCGTTTTTGTATTTCCAGTGCTGGTATAAGATTTGCAGTGAGCTGCTCACTGTGCCAGTGCCCTGTACAGATGCAAACATCTGGAAACATTGGATGTTAAGTTGTCATTCTCGCCTTCATTCTTGCTGGATGGGTTCCTCGGCCTATACTATAGCTCGAGAGCTATTTTTACCGGCTCGAGGCAGCCCTATATCCCACAATACCATGCGCTAACTCCCCAGATCTCGTTTGCCGCTTCGCTGCAAGGTTGTGTTTTTACCGTCTCAGGTCAGTCAAGAACTTTTTGTGTAGTTTTTTAGGTAAAAGGTTAGATTTCCCTATCTAATAATATTCCCCACTGTATTACCTAATCCTTAAATCTTCTTAGCTAAATTTTTGTTAAGCCCCCCCCCCCCCCCTTTTTAGTCAAACTTATAGACGGGCCTTCGGGCCTTAGCTCTTCTATAGTTTTCCTATAGTTCCCCTTTTTAGTGTGTGTGTGTGTGATTGTTTTTTTAGTCAGCCCTTTAACTTCTCCCCTTGTGTTAGAGTTTGAGTGTGAGTTGAGTGCTGACTGTGTTAGACTGTTAGTGTCCACTACAATGTCTAAAGACACTAAAGTCTCAGGATTCAAGAAGTGTGACTCGTGCTGTCAGAAGATGTCTCTGACAGACGGTCACACTTCTTGCGTTTATTGCCTGGGACCTTTGCACCTGCAGGACTCTTGTTCCGTTAGTCACGGATTTAGTCCAAGAGTCCTGCAGGAATGCCGCAATAAGCTAATTTTGAGGGGCTTATTGAAGCCTGATGACTCCCCATCTAAGTCTGGATCGGGGAAGTCGTCCAAGCCCGCCAAACCCTCAGCTCCAGTTCTTGAGTCGACTGCTGGCGGAACTGAAAGTGCTCCGACATCGGCTCCAGTCGGATCCGATGCGAACAAGACTTTGCCCACTCTGAAACCCGTATCGGAGCCGATAACAGAGTGCAAGCGCTCTAGGTCACCCTCCGTAGAGTCCATTCGTTCGGCTCCAGGATCGCCCTTACTGTCGGAGCGGAGTCATAGGACTCATTCCTCCAGGTCTTTCAGGCTGTCCGACCATGACATTGAGAGGGTGGTCAGTAGACTCCTCAAGTCTCAGGCACTGGCCCAAATACTCCAAAGCCCATCTCACCAGACTGTGGCTCCCTCAGTGCCAATTTCAATTCCTCCTCCGACTCTTCAGTTGAACTCTGAGCCGGAGTTTGTTGGAACCGGGACCTTACCCACGTCGGAGCCGAAACTACCACCTTCGGCCCCGGCGTCGTCGGCTCCGACCTCTTCATTGTTGCCGTCCGTGGAGAGGTCCGGGCGCCAGGACTCCATCGTCGGCTCCGAGGGGGCGAGTGGCATCGGACCCTTGTCCGACCCCGTTCTCCCTCTCGGAGCATCGGCGCTGGTTAGTTCGGCCCCGACATCATTCTCGGAGCCTTCTCTGTTGGCACCGGGAGCGGTCCTGGTATCCTCGGAGCCAGGACTTTCTTCTGTGCCTGATAGGGGAGCCTTGAGGTGATGAGCATGCTGGATCCGGTGTCCACTCCAAGGTTGGTTCCTTCAGCTCCTCCCTCTACAGTGCCTGTTACGGTCTCTGGTCATCCTCTGGCAATTGATAGCAGAGATCCAAAGCGTAGGGTACCCACTTTGGGTGTCTCTTCTTCGTCCGAGGCCTCCCCTGAAGCTTCAGCAGAACCCCCTAGGAAAAGAAAGTGCAAGAGGTAGCACGTAGACTCTCCCGAGTCTGTCACTTCGGACACCGACTTGGATGAGTCGGAGGGTTCCCCGAGATCCCCCTCTGAGGATGTCTCCTTTTCAGACATCCTAGAGATCCTGAAACAGAGGGGGAATTGGTCCACCCTCAAACCCTCCGAGGACGAGTCGGTTTACCTTGACGCTTTTGGGTCTCGCCCTTCCACCTCCTGGGTGTCCCCTCCTTTCGACCCACTGATGGAAGTAGTGGCCAGAAAGGCGTGGGCAGCTCCTGAATCGATGGAACCTACCCCTAGGAGGCCTTCTAAATTTATTTCTGCTCCGGTAGACAAACCATTCCTGACCAAAGGTGTATCGGTAGATACTATGGTGGTAGCAGCCGCCACTAAGAAGGAATTAGCTGATCCTTCTGTACCTGTTCATCCTCCTAATAAAGAGTCCAGGACTATGGACAGGTACGGTAAGCAGACATTTGCTTCAGCGACCTTTACCATGCGGTCGCTAAACTATTTATGTCATTTCACCCGCCTTCAGAGAGATTTGCTCAAAGAACTGGGTGAAACCATACAGGATCCTTCTGCTGCGGGGTATAAGGACAAGATTAACTCCCAGCTAGCTACCCTGAATTCCATTGCCAACTCCTCCATGCGGCTTATCTCTTATGCAGCCGATGGAGCGAGTAGGGCCGCAGGCACAGGTGTTGCGTTAAGACATCACGCCTGGATGCAATTCTGTAATTTTGTTGATCCCTTCAAGGCATCCTTCACCAACACCCCCTTTGATGGTTCAGAGTTGTTTGGACCTCAGGTGAAGAATACCCTCACCAGGTGCGAGCAAGACGGTAAGACTCTCTCTGCCGTGGGAGTCCACTTTTCCACACCATCTAGACCATACCCTAAAGGTCAGAAGGGTGGAAAGATGTGGTTCCGCAAACCACAAGGAGTCGCGCCTGCCGCACGTGGTGAACTTCCCCCCAGAGGCAGAGGGGGGAACAATAATAGGTGCCGCCCCAGGGGCAGAGGGGGTCCACAGAACCAGGGTTCCAGGGAATCCTTCCCTGACCAACCCTTTCAGCATCCCTGAGAAGCTGCCTGACTGTCCACCTTTGGAGGCAGTCGGGGGAAGATTATCTCTGTACCCGGAAGCCTGGCAATCCCTCTCTCAAGACAAATGGGTACAGTCGATCATATCAGAGGGTTACAAAATCCCCTTCATTTCCCCTCCGATACAACCGCCAAGACCCCTCCCAGACGTACCACCCGGACAAAGGGGTCAGGCACAGCTAGAGATAAAAAAGCTGTTAGAAAAAAGAGTCATCCAAGCAATCCCAGCAGATAAGCTAGGATCCGGAATCTACTCCAGGTTCTTTTTGGTACCAAAAAAGACAGGAGACTGGAGACCCATTTTGGACCTCAGCAGACTGAACAAGTCTGTTCAGAAGACAAAATTTCGGATGGTAACGGTGCAGTCCATTCTGCCCTTCTTGGGCAGAGACAACTGGATGTGCTCGTTAGACCTTCAAGACGCGTACTATCATGTAAAGATACACAGGCGCTCCAGGAGGTTTCTCCGCTTCCGGCTGGGAGCCAGTCATTATCAATTCAGAGCCCTGCCCTTTGGTCTCACCACAGCCCCCCGGGTGTTCACCAAATGTTTGGCAGTGGTCACGGCTCACCTGAGACAAAAAGGATTCCAGGTGTTTCCATATTTAGACGACTGGCTCATTACCGCTACCACCAAGCAGCATCTTATCATAGCCAGGGATTACACCATTCGCATTTGCAACAAACTAGGTATTTCCATAAATTTTGCAAAATCCTCCTTGTCTCCTTGTCAGTGTATAAACTTCATAGGCGCCATGTTAAACACCACAGAAATATCTGCAACATTACCACCTCAGAGAGTGACAGACATACGGCGGAATGTTCAGTTTCTGTTTCAGTCCAACAGAATTCAAGTCAAGTTAGTACTGAAAATATTAGGCCTCATGGCAGCGGCGATTCTCCTTCTCCCCTTAGCCCGCTTCCACATGAGAATTCTCCAGTGGATGCTTTTTTCTCAGTGGTCCTTTCAACAGCTCCCAATGACTCACAACATTTTGATAACCCCAACTTGCAGAAAACACCTCTCCTGGTGGATGGTCTCCCCTCAACTTTTTCAGGGCAGACCCTTTGTTCTTCCCCCTCCAGTTGCCACGGTGACAACGGATGCCTCCCTGATCGGGTGGGGGGGGCACTATCAGGGCAGGACTGTCCAGGGCACATGGCAACAATTAGAATGCCACCAGCACATAAATGTCCTGGAAATGAGAGCAGTGCTTTTATCGTTGCAAGCCCTTCAGGACTCTCTTCCCACAGGGACTATAGCAGTTCAAACGGACAATATGTCTGTAGTGTGGTACATAAACAAGCAGGGCGGAACAAAGTCCTACCCCCTATGTCGAGAAGCACTCTGACTTTGGCAGTGGGCGATCTCCTCTCAACGGTTTCTGATAGCAATGCACATCCCCGGGAGGTCCAACGTCATAGCGGACAGACTGAGCAGAACAATTGTCATGCCTCACGAGTGGTCTCTAAATCAGACGGTAGCAGAGAGAATTTTCCAGAAGTGGGGCCAGCCTTGCTGCCACCTTTTCGCAACACCTCAAAACAGCAAGTGCCTCGACTTCTTCACACTCTTCCCTCTACCAGGCCATCCCCCCAGAGACGCTGTTGTCCACGATTGGCCTCGGGGTCTTCTATACGCTTTCCCCCCTTTTCCGTTGATTCCTCAGTTAATTCAGAAAGCAACTGCATCGAGATCCAAAATTATCCTCATTGCTCAGTACTGGCCTCGACAAGTATGGTTTCTGTTCCTGCACTGTTATCTACTGGAACAGCCCTGGCATCTGGAACCATTTCCAGACCTTTTGATTCATCTGATGGGTAAGCTGCACCAGTCTCTTCAGTCCCTCAACCTCACAGCTTGGTTGCTCCACTTCCATCCATAGCCAGGCTTCCCTTTATTTCTCTTCCTGTCCGTGATATCATTCTTGCCTCCCATAAGTCCAATACTAGGAAGACTTATGCGAGTAAATGGAAGTGTTTTTCTTCTGGGCAGAAGCTAGGTCCTTAGATCCTTTTAATGCACCAATTCATAAAGTTCTAGATTTTCTGGCGGAGCTTTTTCATTCAGGGTCGTCGTCGGCCACTATTAGAGTACAACTAGCGGCCATTGCCAATTTTCATGTAGGGCTCTCGGAAACCAATATTATGTCCCACAAACTCTGTAAAGCTTTCCTCAAGGGCATCTTCTTGCTCAGACCTCTCATTAAGGATCCTCCTCCACAATGGGATTTAAATTTGGTGTTAACTTCATTAATTCTGCCTCCCTTTGAGCCTGCAGCTTCTTGTTCCCTCAAGCTTCTCTCTTGGAAAACTCTGTTTTTGGTGGCTATAACATCTGCCAGAAGGGTGTCGGAACTTCAGGCCTTGTCTGTCCATCCCCCTTATTTGGTTTTTCATAAAGACAGGGTAGCTCTCAGAACAAATCCTTCCTTTCTACCAAAAGTTTCTTCTGAATCATATCTGAACCACACTATTGACTTGCCTGTTTTCTTCCCAAATTATTCAAACAGGACTGAACAGAAACTACATTCCTTGGATGTTCGTCGTCAACTACGGTATTATCTAGACAGGACAAAACAATTCAGAAAGTCAGAACAGCTCTTCCTGTCTTATACTGAAGGAAGAAAAAGGACTTCCAGTATCAAAGATAACTCTTTCCAGATGGTTAGCATCCATCATTACCTTTGTCTACGAGTTGAGACACAAACAACTTATTTCAGGACCTAAGGCTCATTCAACCAGGGCACTATCAACCTCAACAGCCTTTCAAGCAAGGTTACCATTAGATGCCATTTGTGCAGCAGCTACATGGGCTTCTCAACATACTTTTATTACCCATTACAAGCTTGATATAGCTTCCAGAAATAGAGCTGACTTTGGTTCCACCGTACTCAGGAGTCTGTTCCGTTGAGCCACCCAGGACCAAGGTGCTAGGGACGCTGTCCCATCCAGCAAGAATGAAGGCGAGAATGATAACTTAACATTAAAAAGTTATGTACCTACCATAACGTTCCATGTTAGTTGTCGTCTTCTCGCCTTCTTTCTTGCGTCCCTCCCTTCTGCCCCCTAGCCTGGACAGACTTGAAGGTCTCTGAGTCCTTTTCTTTCATGATACACAGTTATTCAGGGTTACCCGTATCGTGAGTGTTACCAGCAGGGAGACCGTATTTTTATATAATGGTTTATTTTTTGGTAACAGTAAAACTATACTATGTGTTAGCTGTCAACAAGATCTGGGGAATTAGCACATGGGTATTGTGGGATATAGGGCTGCCTCGAGCCGGTAAAAATAGCTCTCGAGCTGTAGTATAGGCCGAGCCGGAGCCGAGGATCGGCTCCGAACCCATCCAGCAAGAAAGAAGGCGCGAAGAAAACTAACATGGAACGTTATGGTAGGTACATAACTTCTTATTATTTTCATTATACTGTGAAAGTTTACTGTGCTATTTACCTTTTTATAGCACACAAGACAGTTGCTGCTCAGAGATCTGATTTTGTCACTGGGCAGCATCACTGGTTAAGTTAGCTGCAGATTACACCATGTAAGAGTCGTTCCCTCATCTGGTTACAAACACCCTCCAGTCCTATTCCTTTCAAGTACAAATTAGAACCTGCAACCATGGATGAGCACGTTCCTGCTATCTCTGCATCCAGCTTGGTAGATACCCTGAAGCAATGTAACAATTGCCTTATGTACACTGCCAACCACTTAATTCTTGTACAGACAAATACAGTATGTGAGAGATGCAGTTACACATTAACATTATCGACTCTCACATACAGACACAAAAAGCAACAAAGAGGTGGTCAGCAACTCACACACATCACTCACCGCACCCACAAAGGACCAAACACAGACCCACATATGTGGAGGTACTCTCATATAACTTACCCAAACATCAAAGGCCTCTTAAGCACAGACCTCAGAAACTCAGCATATAGTCAAACAAGACAATTTTTGTCACAACACACAAAGCCACATCTCACTGTGCCTCTGCTAAGCCCATAAGGCGAAACACTCCATGACCCAATATTCTGGTCTTAGGATAATTCATTGTGAGACACACTGATGTCCTCCTTACCATCTTGGATAAGAGGAAGGTTATAATTAATTGCCTGTCAGGGGCCAGGATTCACCAGATCTCGCAAGCACTCAAGTCACTTACCCCAAAGTACCGTATGACTCTGTGAGCATGAATGACCTGAGACATACCTCCTTGAACTATATGAAGAGAGACATGATTGGGCTCTCAGAATGTGTCATAGGCAAGTATGAGCTTAGAAATTGAGCAGCATTCTACCATCTTCAAGGATGATGTCTCAATACCAGCAGAAAATGATTTAACAATTGGCTTAGCTGCTGATGTCATTCCAGAAAGGTTCAATACTTGTTACCCTGGAAGGACTTGGTTGATAGGCCATGCTGCTTTGTCAGGGATGGTCTTCAGCTGTCACCTCTAAGCTTTTGGATATTGGCCAAAACATTATCCACCTCCGTAGTGCCTTTATTAGGCTTTACCAAACAGACAAACCTTCCAACATAACAAAAGCTACTCAAGATCAGCTAAAATTGTTACTGCTCAATGCTAGGAGCCTCGACAAGAAACTCTGCTCACCAGAAGCTATCCTCACTCTGGAGAATGCTGACATCTGTGCAGTTACCTAAACATAGATGTTCTTCGTGTTACACTGTTGCAGTCATTACATTTGGGTTATCTGCTTGCAGTATCCCTCAGTCGGCCTGATTAACAAAGTCTTGGGTCCTGCTTCGGATGCTGTCCCTTCTTCCATGACATCAGGTCGTCGGGGGTATAAAACATGCAGCCAACGCCATTACATCAGTCTTTCTTGCTGTGCGGTGCCCAAAGCAGAAGCAGTTCGCAAGTGCCGGTCGGCTGACTCCTGAAATTTTCGTTTTCGAGTTTCAGATCCAAAGTCTTCAACTAAAGCTAAGTACCCCATTGGGGAAACTTTTTCTTGCTCTTCTCCGATGTCAGTAAAAGTTAATAATTGCATTACTTGTGGAAAGCAAATACCTCATAAAGATTTTCATTTGTACTGTATTCCTTGCCTAGGCCCTGACGACAACATACCTTGCTGTCGGTTTTGTGCTTTATTTAATCAGCGCACTATCCGTCGTCTGTATATTTCAGCCTCTAAATATTTTGGTTCTCTGTTTAAGTATCCAGAAATGTCATCGGTTAGCCATCCAACTACCGGATTTCAAAAAAACGCAAAGATAAAGACAGAGACAGGCCGCAGAGGTCCAAAACTGCCGATGGTGCTTCTCCTAAGCCAGTCGCCAGTTTGCCGGTACTCAGTGAGGTGCTTTCACAGCCCCTGATACCCGCTACTTCTGATTCGCAGGCCTCCACTGAGACCCATTCGGAGTCCGGTATGCCGCAAAATGCTTCAACTATGGAACCTGCGGATGTCTCTACCTTAGAAGGGCCTGGAGCCGCTGTGCAGGTACCGGCTTCTGCAGGTGTATTCAGGCCTATGGGCTTGCATATTAAACCGATGCCTCCTTCTTCATTTAGGCCTAAATCTCGAACCATGCCTAAAAAACCGACTCCCAGGCCGCATACTCAGGCCTTTATGCCTAAAAAACAAATAAGAATGGCTGAAGATCTTATAACTCTAATCAGCGGAAGCCAACCTCCCCCTTCTAAGAGACCTAGGACTGAAATTGTTTACGAATCTTCTGACCAGGATTCTAATTTTTCTGATTCTTTTGATGATCTGGATTTGCCCTTGTCTACTTATGAGGATTCTGATGCAGAGGCCTCTATTCCCTCTGCTTCCCCTCCAGAGGATTTTTCTTTTGGTGAAACCTTGCATACTCTAAGGGAGCATTTCCACTGGGAAAGCCAGAATTTTTCTGATTCAAAAAAGAGGCTTAGGGATTTCTTACAACTGCCTCAGCATAGGCCTTTAGCTATTCCTCCTGTACTAGAGATTGTTGATGATGCTTTTTCGGAATCTAGTTTGGCCCCTGATTCTTTGCCTCCTGCTCCCAGAAAACCTGACCGATATTACAGGGTTCCTGATTCACACAAGTTCATTTTAAAAATCCTATTGCAGATCCAGAGACTATTTCACAGGGACCCAAGGGCATTAAGGCTTCTACTGCTAAAAATCCTACCCCTTCTGATAGAGACTCCGGGGCGCTAGATAGATGGGGTAAGGAGGTTTACACTTCTGCAACCTTGCCATTAGGGCTTTAAACTGCCAGTTTCATATGTTAAAGTATCAGTAACATGTTATTGGAGTGCTTAAACAGAAAATGATGTTGATTCCTGACTGTGCAGAAAATAAAGAATTACAGGATTTAATGCATTCTGCTGAACAGGTTGGAAAACCTACTTAGCAATGTGGATTTGATTCATTAGAGGCCTCTTGCAGGACTGCTGTTACTGGGTCTGTGCTCAGAAGGCATGCTTGGCTTAAGGAGCAATCTTTGCCTGATCATGTTAAAGCTAAATTGTTGGATGCTCCCTTAAATCAGGACCACCTGTTTGGCAACAAGGCTGAGGAAGTTCTTAAAAAGACGGAAGGTAAAGCTAAATCTATGCAAACTGTTAAAGATTTCTTACAAGTTCAGCCTCCTATATTTAGTAGGCACTGGCCCTCTAAGAATTAGTCCTTTCCAGCCCCTCCAGTTCTTCTCAAGCCAAACCCAGACACAGCAGAAACCCCAGGTTTCAGTCCCAGGGGAGACACAAGACAAAGCAGTGGGGGGTTTCCGCACCCAAATCAGGGAGTAAGTACCCCCCTATGGAAAACTGTCTCAATGACTTGTTTTTAAAACTTCCAAGCACTTCCCAACTGAATGCTCCTTTAGGAGGAAAGATTGGTCTCCAGGACAAAAACTGGGAACTCATTACCCAGGACAAATGGGTTTTAAATATAGTGTCCCAAGGATACAGATTTCACTTTCACTTCCACACCTTACCAACACCAAGTGGGTGGCCAGATCTACCCCCAAATCAGTGGGCAGAGGCCCATAATCAAGTACTCTCTCTCTTAAGCATGGGGGCTATTCAGTTGGTACCAGAAGAGAAAAGGGGACAAGGTTTATATTCGAGACTTTTTCTGGTACCCAGAAAAGGCAATACATGGCGTCCTATCCTGGACCTTTCTACTCTAAATACCTTCCTGGTGATTCCAAAATTCAAGATACTGACTCTTCACCAATTGCTTCCTATGCTAAGCAAAGATGCATGGTTGACAACACGAGACTTAAAAGAAGCATACCTGCACATCCCCATCAGGGAATCTTGCAGAAGATACCTATACTTCAAAGCAGGCTACATGCACTGCCCTTTGGCTTGTCTACTGCACCCAGGGTATTCACAAAGTGCCTAGCTCCAGTCATTGCATTCTGCAGCAAAGAAATATTCAAATATACCCTTACCTGGAAATTTGTCTAATTCAGGCAGAAATCATCTGGCCTTTGTTCAAAGGGTACTGACTTTTCTGGGGTACACCATAAACGAACAGAAATCACCCTGGTACCCTGTCAAATTATATTCCTGGGAGCAAGCTTGAGTTCAACTTCCCAGATGGCTTTCTTCACGCCAGAAAAGCAGTCATTTGACAACCTACTTCAAACAAGTGGCCACAAAAACCCAGTTATCTGCAAGGCAAATACTGCAAGCCTTGGGGTTCATGGCCTCCTGCATTCCGTATGCAAGGCTGCATATGAGGAAACTACAGTGGTATCTCAAAAGCCTATGGTGTCAACATTCACAGGATCTAGAAGCTATGATTCCTATCATACCTTGCCTACGCCTAGAGTTCCTTTGGTGGGCAGAGGCCTGCCACCAAAACAAGGCTACCTTTCACACTACCCCCTGCCGGCCAAACCTTAACGACAGACACATCCGACTATGCATTCGTGTGTGTTGGGGGGGGATTCACCTGACAGGGAAGTGCATTCAGGGCAAATGCACCTACACATAAATCAAAAGGAAATGTTAGCTGTACAGAATGCTCCGACAGCCTTCAAGGACCACATTCTTCCAGGACAACACCACTGTCATGTGATACATAAGCAGAGGGGTACACATTCTTACCCCCCCTGCAGACGCCATGGCATTGTGGAACATGGCCTTGAGCTACCAAGTGAATCTACAAGCTCATTTCCTGCCAGGAAAACTAAATACACTGGCAGACGGACTAAGCAGAAATGTCATGGACCCACACGAGTGGAAACTGGAACCAAGAATTTTCAACATGTTGACAAGCAAGTGGGGGAGCCCAGATATAGACCTGTTTGCCTCCCCCCAGAACCATCAATTGGACACATTTTGCACAAGGATTCCCCACAAGCTAGCTTGGAAAGTGGATGCTCTATCCTTCAGTTGGAAAAACCTATCAATTTATGCCTTTCCTCCTCTGCCTCTGCTCTAGTACTACTAAAGATCAAACAGGACAAGCCAAGGACTATTTTAATTGCACCAGACTGGCCATGTCAACACTGGTAACCCCTCTTACGCAGTGTGTCACGCTTGGCCCCATGGCACCTGCCTCAGACTCCTTCCCTGTTGTCTCAGCAGGAGAACCAGATTCTGCACCCTCAGCTGTAAACCCTGAACCTAGCAGCCTGGGTAATCACCTAATCTCTCCTTTACCACCCCTCAGTAAATCAGTGATGGATATCATTTTAGAGGCAAGGAGGCCTAGTACTAGAAAATCTTATGCTGCAAAATGGAAAAGATTTTGTGCCTGGAATCAATCTCAAGGGATGAGCACAGCAGTGCCCAATTTGCCTCAGATTCTACAATGTTTGACTTGAGATGCTTCATAAGGGCTTGTCCTTTTCCTCCATCAGAATTCATGCCTTAGCCATTTCAGCTCATTACAGCACAGAGCGTCCCCTCTTCTCTCACCCCTGCTCAAGCAGTTCCTCAGAGGGGCCAAAAATATAAGGCCACCCAGGAGAGCTCCAACTCCAGCCTTGGACCTTAACTTGGTCTTGGAGAAGCTCACTCTTCCTCCTTTCAAGCCAGCTGCTACTGCAGATTTAAAATTCCTTTCCTGGAAAACAGCTTTCATTTTAGCAATCACTTCTGCAAGATGGGTATCTGAATTACAGGCCCTAATGGCAGGGGAGCCTTTCATCGTCTTTCATGTGGACAGGGTGACCCTCAGAACTAATCCCTCCTTCATGCCCAAGGTGGTATCCAGTGTGGCTCTTAATCAGTCCATTCATTTGCCTACTTTCTTTCCTAACCCACAGAATAAAGGGGAACAAGTACTGCACTCCTTAGATTGCACAGACAAATTAGATTTTACTTGGACAGGACTACATTTCAAAGGAAATCTAGGCAACTGCTGGTGGCATTTGCTGCAGGGACAGAGGGGAAAGCTATTTCAAAGCAAACCATTTCAAAATGGATAGGAAACTGCATTCATTTCTGCTGTAAACACCATGGAAAACCTATCCCACTGGGCATCAGACCTCATTCAACCAGGGCTGCATCTACCTCCACAGTGTTTCTCAGTGGCGTTCCCTACCAGGGACATCCTAGAAGCTGCTACCTGGAGTTCTGTACATACTTTCATCAAGCATTATCATTTGCCCATTTTTACTAAATCCAGAGCTGGCTTTGCCACTGCAGTCTTGTAGGGCCTTGTAGCTGGTCCTAATTCTACTTAAATTCCTCCTCCCAACCTTAGCTTTGGGAATTTACCCAAATGTAATGACTGCAACAGTGAAGCACGAAGAACATAGTACAGTTGTGTACCCTTACCATAAATGTAGATGTTCGAGTGTATTCACTGTTGCAGTCCTGGTTACCCTCCCTCCAGCCCCCTTTCTTCTTTTGGCTATACCTCTACTCTGTCTTACTATGCTCCAAAAGCTTTTTGGTGTATTTGCTTTTTTGTTGGAGGTATATCCTTGTAATTATAGATTTAGCTGCTTCCCATTCGGGGAGCACCTGACATCTGGGGCAAGAAAAACTGATGTAATGGCGTTGGCTGCATGTTTTATACCCCTGACGTCATGGAAGAAGGGACATCATCCGATGCAGGACCCAAGACTTTGTTAATCAGTCTGACTGAGGGCTACTGCAAGCAGATAACCCAAATGTATGACTGCAACAGTGAATACACTTGAACATCTACATTTATGGTAAGTGTACACAACTGTACTTTCTGAACCATGGAAAGCACTCCCAACAGTGCATGGATATAATGCATTTCATACATTCCAACCACCCACTGAACATGAATAACAAAAGGCAGAGGTGTATCTGTTTACATAAAGATAAGCACACCTCAAAGCTGGTTAAACAATGACATGCTTGAGCTACTGTACATCCAAATAATCATGGGAAGCATCCATTACCATATTCTTGCTAGCTACAGGTCCCCCAGTGTGAACCGGGAAACCCATACATCATACCTGAAGTTAATAGAATTGCTCATCATCCAGCCCAATGCCATACTCATAGGTGATTTTTTAACTATACCCCTCCAACGTGCAGGCCCAAAGATTTCTTATTTTTGTAAATTCAAATGTCCTGGAGCAGCTAGTCTGCACTCCACTAGGGGAACAAATGTCCAAGATCTGGCCTTCACAAGTATGGAAGAGTGCTGCACCCCCCCCCCTTGTATTATGTCCTCAGTGGTAGGATCACATCACAAATTGGTCCCCTCAAAATAAAGGTAAAACTAGTTCCCTTGCCTAACTATAAAAGCATGTAAACTTCTCTAAGGTAAATTACCCCTATTAAGGGATGGCATAGCTAGATTCTAAGCACCCCCAATTCCAAAAAACACAGAACCTTATGCAGATGCATGCACACAAACCCTGTATGACCATATAAAAAACTGCATAGTAATGGCAGTACTAGACTAAAATAAACCTAAGTCAAACCACAAAGACAAGCCACTCTGGTGGACCCCTGGTATTAAAAGGTTGTACAACAAAAGAAAGAAAATCCTTTCACGATGTAAGAGAGAATGTGCACAACAGAAGAACGAGTCCCTCATTAGTCTAAACAAGTGAATCAATGAACTAGTCAAGGCTTTGAAAGCAGACTGAGGTAAAAATAGCCTTCAAAGCTAAGGATAACCATAATGCATTTTTCAGGTATGTCCACAGTCTTAAGGGCGATACCCAACAATGTGCAGAATTAGCTGTAGATTGTATCATCTATACCCCGCCAGAAGTCCTAGCAAGTTTGCTAACTGACAAATTCAACTCAAATTCCACCTCCCCATCAGCACCAGTTCTCCTCCAAGAAATACCCTCCACCACCAATTATCACCAAAGAACAGGTTGCCACTGTGCTCTCTAAAGCTAAAAATACTGCTTCAATAGAGCCTGAGAATATACCACTTTGCCTATTAAACAGCTCAAGTCAGGACTTATAACCTTTAGGATCTCTGTTTAACCACAGCCTCTGGACTATCTTCGTCTTGATAGAGTGGAGGACAGCAGCAGTCATCACTCTGCATAAAAGGGGACCATCTACTGATCTGAGAAATTACAGACCCGTACGTTTGACTAGCTTTATATGTAAGGCCATGGAATGAATAATCATGGATTTGATAAATAAAGACATAGGAGACCTTTGTCAAGGGCATGTCATGCCTACTGAATCTGGTGGATTTCGTTGAGAATGTCACTAAGGCCATGGATGAGTGTAAAACAGTACATACCACCTACCTTGACCTGGCTAAGGCATTTGGCACAATTCTGCACTCGGGTATTACAAATTAACTTGCAAAACTGGGCATAAATCTCTCTGTCACCAAATGGATAATCAATTGGCTCATGGACAGGACACATGGTCAGAGTGGTGAATCCAGATCCAGCAAGAGGCTAGTTACTTGTAGTGTGCCACAGGGCTCAGTACTGGGACCACTCCTATTCAGAATGTACTTCTCTGAAGTCAAGGGAAATGTGAGAGGCCTCTGGATAGCAAAGTTTGCTGATGACTGCAAGCTGGGGCAATCATTGAATCCTTCAAAAATGTAAATATATTTCAGGAGGGTCTAGATCAGACAGATGATTTGTACCAGAGCCGTGTCCTAAAAATAAATGCAAAAAAAATGCATTATACCCTTTGGGAAGTCAAATACCCTTTCAGATTACAACATCCATAAGCACACCCCTTAGAGTATACTCAGAGGTGAGAGATCCAGGTACACAGATAGTAGCCTGAACTTTGACCGCCATCTTTTCACAGTGGTGAGGAAATCCTTTTATGTGGCACAACTTATAAGTAAAGGTATGCCGTCCAGATCCAAGGAAATTAAAGTCCCACTGTGCTCACCTCTCATTAGACCAATAATCAGGTACAGTGCACCATTTGGCATGTACTTGCATAGGCAATTAGCAGCTGGAGTGACTTCAGAGGTTCCTCACAAAGAAAATGCAGGGTGTAAACAACATGAACTATGCAGATAGACTAAAATCCCTATCCCTTTACTCTGTCTCCTACTGACTGTTAAGGGGGATGATCTATAAGGCACTCACAAATCCAGCCCTGATGGAGCTGCTACACAACCGGAAGTGAAATAGCATGAGATTCACGCAATCTAGGGTCTAAACTTAGACAACAGCTCAAATAAAATATGCTGGAGAGACAGATATGTGCATCAGAGATTGCTTTCTTTGGAACAGGCTTCCTATTTACATTAAGCAAAGCCCTTTCCTGGCCCTCTTCATACAGTTTGATCAGTGGGTTGGGACTCAGATTCACACCTGGGGTAGTGCCTATGATTCTAATGGAGAGGGGCAATCTGTAAGATACTGAATGCACAGGCACAAATCCATGCCATCCTCTTGCCCCTAGAGTCCATATATTGGGTAAAATTGGGTTATATTGGCTAGGCTTGTAAGGGCCATTAAGCCATTAGACTTGTTCATAGATTCGTAGGAGATTGTAGGCTAACACACCAGTGGAAGGGTCTTTGCGTTGCATAGTGTAGCTCAGATGTTGTTACTACATGGAGTAAAGGGAGAATCTCTCTCTTCTGCAATTTTATTCCAGTAGGTTGGCTTTTAGATAGATGTTAATGTCGCATATTTGATCATTAAGCAAAGGGATGACTCCAGTGTGCTTGAGCTAATTTTGTAGGTAGTGCTGTTGGACTGTCTATTGCAGGTTATTGGTTATGGTCTTTCTTTTCATAAGCATCTATAAACAGCTTGAAATTTCTGGAAACCTTGATATGAGGATTAGGACAGTAAAAACGGAAGCTGCCCATATTTTCAATATGCTGTGTCAAGACAGCAGAATTTGTATTACTGTTTGAAGAAAAGTACAGTGATAAAAATATTGCATAGTATTGCTTTTCTATTTCTATGGAGTGAATATGTGCTTTTTTCAAAGTGCTTTGAGCTGTCTTCAAATCATGGTGTCTAGGCATTCATTTCTGTCATAAGCCTACTGTTGATACAGTGCATTACTGAGCTGCCCTATGACAATGATGTGCAGGTGATCAGATTGTTTTAGCTTATCATAGTGAAGTGTTCTTGTCTATGCTTAAATAAGTTATTTTAAGTCTTGTTTAATATCGGTTGTGTTTCTTTGCACTTTGGCACTGTAGTTGTTCTCTTCATTACTTCTCATCAAATTAGAATGACAAGAAGAACTAAAGGATGACTCAAGGCATCTTAAATTTTGTAAATCCTTATATCTTTGGTAGGCAAAGCTTAGAATGCAGTGTTTTGACAGTGTGAGCTCACATCAAGCTTATTTGATTGTTTTTTTTTTTTTTTGCTTGGCCCATCATTAACATGCCAACTTCTGTATTTATAGCTGTGAAACTGAAAAAAATAAATGCTAGTACTTTGTACAGCTGATCAAAACTTACCAGTCCTAGTGAATTGTTCAGACTCCACTGCTGACATTTTCACTCATTACTTTGAACTGATTCAGAGTGAGTTACAGTGATTAATGGAACAAAATGCTTACTGAAAATGCAACTAATGTTTGTATTATTTTTTACTCCATTTTAGCTGGTCAGTATTGGCTCTTCCTATAATTATGGAAATGAAGATCAGTCTGAATTTCTCTGCGTTGTTTCCAAGGAATTGCACAATACCCCTTATGGCACAAACAGTGAACCCAGTGAAAAAGCAAAGGTAACTTTTTATTAGTACAGATGTTTCAAGCTGAATTGATGGCATTTGATAGTAAATGCCCTTTGGTGACTTCGGTATACATTATTATTAATGCTTGATTGAAAAATGTAATAAATAAATAATGAACAAATCTGCATTAATCGAACCATGTTCTGTTTTACTCTGTTCCATTGTGTTTTGTGACCTGTTTTAAATACCCTTTGGTGTGTTCTGTTTTAAACTATTTCAGTTATATTTCCCATAAAGTCCACTGTTGAGAAAATTCATTTGGAAAATGTCAGTTTTACCTCATGTCCTCCTTTTATATGTTCTGTTTGCTTATGCTTAACGCTGCAGTAAGTTATTTTAAGGGGAAAATAAAATGCGTAGTTTGTTCTGAAAAATTAAAGCTTCTGCATTAGCTGTCCGAAAGATCACTGTAGTCATGAGGCAGTGTCATGACTGCCTTTCATAGTTCCTTAGACATCCAACCCTGTATGAGGAATATGGCTAACATTTTAGACCTCTCTTCACACTGAAATGTGGCCGTTCAGGCCAAAAATGACTTCCCTTGAATTAGAGGGATACATATCTCAAGTGTGCATGTAACTAGGGCCTCCATATGAGTGAAGAAGATGGACAGAAATAGCATTAAACCTTCAAAGGAGGCCTGTGAGGCTTTTGCAGTGGGGGCATTCACTGCATAGAAGAACTAACTCTCTTTTGAGTATTCCTGCTATGTGCACATTTCTTTGGCTCCAGGGAAAGATTTCCTTCTCCTTTCTGGATCACAGAAACCTGAATATACCAGAGCTCCTCAACTGCATCATATAGTCTGATGCCTGTGTTGTCCGTTCCAGTGGTACACTAAAGAATATGTAGCTGGGCTGATAGTCCACATGATACCTCTGCCTCCAAGTTAACACACTACCCAAGGTCATTCTTTTCCTGAAAGGTGAAAATAGCCTTCACCAGAAGTCTCCCTTCCTGGATTGGGAGGAGGACGATGTAGTTTGTCTCTAAAATCTACATATTGCTGGTTAAATGATAAATGAAGATGAGTCTTTGATGCTTTTTTTTTTTTTGTCTTTTTGGCAAAACAATACATTTTGTGTAAAGAATTGTCTGATATGCACAAACAGTACCGGAATTAGTAGGGATAGAAGACCCCAAGGCCATAATTAGTCCTGTATTTATATAAGCTTTTAAGGATGTTTTAGAAAGCATCTCGTTGAAACCTGAACATAATCCCCTGGCAGATAAAGAAGCATGCTCCATCTGGTTGAAAACGCATTTAAGTGCCTGTACTAGAATCCCGTGTTTGATCCTGTTGTTTTATTGTGATGCAGCTAGAGGGTTGAAGCTGGGGCCAGGTAATACTTTTATAATCCTGACTTGTACAGTTGTTGTTTTGGGCATTAGGGTCTTTACCTCACAGATGCACATGCTCCAGTAGCAAAGCAGCATTACAGATAGGTTGGCAATGTGCAAGGAGATACCACAGATTACACTTGAACATTGCTTCTTGAAGATTTTGCAGATAGCCTTTAGACTAGCACGCATGCGGTTTAGTGAGGCTATGGTACTGTTGTACAGTTATGTCTGTCATAGTCTTCAAATGGAGTGCTTGGCAAAGGATACACCCCTTCCTGAGGATGTCAGAATGCTGCTACTTAATATCCTACTGAACAGACAAGACCCCAGGTTTTTTGTCTTTCTCCTCATGAAGTATTTTAAAATTTAGAAGAGAGAGAGAAAACACCATAACCATTTAAGTAGCCCTGCCACTCCTACATGTCAAAATGTAACAAGAGATTTTCAAGCAAGCAGTATCCATTATATCATAAGCAGTCTTGTGCCAGGCAGTTAGTATAGGTGAAGGTATTTTGAGAAGAGCAAGTGGAAAGGCAGTAGGAGCAGTAGTCTTCCTCCTAGTTAGGAATTTGTCTATTGGTTATGGCTGCATTCTCACCTCCCCTCCCCTCTACACACCAGTTGAGAGTCCAACTTTCCCTGTTCAGAACACAGTGGTTTATCCTATTCAGTGACCACTGGATGGGGAAACTCCAAAAGTTCAGAATAATTTTGTCTCTTTATGTGAATCCCTCCTGGCTCCTCCGCAGGCCAAATGTTCCCCTCGGAACAAATTTTTAAAGGCATATGCCATTAGCATGCATAAAATCCTCAACATAGAACAAGGGCCTTGTACTCCAAGCTGATGCTGTTGGTTCCAGGAAAAGATGGCCTTTGGAAAAGAGATTGTGACTTTATCAGAGTAAAATTGTTGATGTCCAGAAATTTCAGAGTAGTCACCCTGTATTATCTCTGTTTCTCTCCATCTCCAGGAGGCTACTATGTTTGTACTGGACATGAAGGACCTTTTCCTACAAGTTTTGATTTAGGAGTACAAAAAGGTTCTCCAGTTACTCGCTGATCAGTCAGTTCATGTCTTTACCTTTCTTTTCACTGCTCCTAGGGAATTCTCAGAATGCCTTGCTCCCATTTTTGCTCATTTCAAAATGGAGAGCATTCACATTTACCCATACTCTGACTGCCTAATCCAAGCTAAATTTCACTCGTAGCTGAGAAATGCACTTTAATTGTACCATTCAGTACTTTCTCACATAGAGAATCTCCCTCAACCTGCAGTACCATCTGCCCTCTATCATGGTATGATTCTAAACAACATCACAGCTGTGTGACTTAGCAAAAGCAGTAGGGGTGAGCACCTCCTGTTACTTGGCTGTGCAAGCCAGCCATACATAGTCTGGGAGATGGTTTCAAAAAAAGACCCTGTCTCCTGGGTCTACTGCAGTCCTTCAGTACAGAACACCAGAGCATACTGGCTTATTACATACTAATGTGGTAGGTCTGCATGACATCCCCATAGGTGGAGATGAGCTAAGGGTCTTCTGAAACTGGCAAGGTCTTGGTGCACCCCAATAATAAACTTGCTTATCTGCAGTATTTGCAACATTCTTCAATTCTGGCTTGAGTTCTCCATGTAGAGTAACCCTAGCAGTGGATGCATTGTTTCTTTCTCAACTGGATTTTTCTTTATACAACTGCAACCCCACCCCAAATCTTAAAGTGCCAAGAGACACGCAGCACAGAGACAAACTAATATTTTCTTGCTGTGAGCATGACCACTCCAGTTCTTCTTTTGTGAAGGAGCTGGATTAGAGATACCAAAAATTCTTCATTGTAAAGCAGACTTCTTTCCAAGTATCACTAAGACATCTGCACATCCAAAACCAAAGCAGCTTTGTCTTGCAACCTGAAATGCATAACTTTGATTCCACAGTGATAATTTCCACCAGAGGTCCTGTGGCTTCTGAAAGAAGTTGGGAAACCTTACCTAGCCAAGTTAACAAAATTCTTAACCTGGTGAAAATTCTCAAAAAAAAAACATATGTTTCTAGCAGACGTAAAAATACTCAGAACCAGAAACCAATGTCTGAAATGCTTCACAAGCAAAGATGAAGGCAAAACACAAAATATGCACCAGTAAAGAAATATGTGGTTGAGTGCTTTCATCCTTTACATACACAGGAATACGTCAGAACCAAAAATGTGTTAAAAAAAACATAAAAAAGCTGAGTAAAAAAAAAAATCATGCGATTATGTACAACCAGTCAAAATAATGCAAACAAGCACAACTGTTAGCTACCTAATCACATAATTTCATATAATCATAGCTTCAATGCCACATATATCATAAAAAATCCAAATATTTACAAATCATGTTGTAAAACTTTGTTGTTACAACTTATTGGCTCTTAACTTTAGTGCATTGAATATACACAATGTTTCATTTAAACCTGATGCTGTGGATATATTAAGTTATTATTTGCTACAGTGTTTCCTTGTGTCCTAACAAGGACTTCCAATCCCCACCTGGTTGGAAGCTCTACTTTTTCCAATAAAGGAAATCACATTTTTTAAAATTCAAACACATACTTGCGTGTCTAGTCAATGTGTTTTTGGAGTCTGCTTTACTAATACTTTTACCTATGCTGGTATAGTCGTTTTAGCAAAGTGTTTTCAGTTTTACCTGTGTAAAATGCAGTACATGTTTTGCATAGAGCTTAAATAAGTAACATCTGTAGACATACAACTATTATTTTCAAGGCTTTACTTATTTCAAGGTATACTTGTTCATGTCACCAGTGCCCTCGATGTTACTAAACTGACGTTGTTTACCCTGACCCACATCTGATGGTTTTAATATATGACCATTCATCACCATGTTCATTGATCATTCCAAAATATTTTTAATGTTATGTTTTCTACTGTGTGTGACCATAGGTCCTGTTCCAGTAACACTGAATGGTATTTCAAAATACTCAACATTTTCCAATGTTTCATAAAAACATCCCTGATGATTATACTATTATCAGTGTGTGGGGTGACAAAAGAAACCAGTCTGTTCCCTCTGTTCTGATTTGTTGGTGATCCCATAGTTTTAAACACTACAAGTAAAATGGGGCTAAAATCAGTTTGTCTTCTGCCAATATCATTAAAAATTTCATCAAGTAGCCATCGGGGGGGGATAACTCCTTTCCCAATCATGGCAACCAGTTTTTGTCTTTCAACAAAAAACTAGTTTATCAGATGGTAATCTTAACACATATTAATTGGTTGTTAACTTGTATTGTACATCAGATGATATCTGGAAAAATGAATAAAGGAATTACAGTAGGATGGTTTACAAAATGTTTGAAGAAAGTGTACTTTTATGTTCGCTTGTAATTAGGTTATCTAAAAAAAAAAGTGTTCAGCTCATATTTCAACTTCAGAAAGTCAGTAGTGTTTTCCAACTGAAAAACAAGTTTTTGAAACAGTGTAATGCTCCCTTTCCATAGTAAAAAAATATGCCATCCAGATACTTAAAATAGGGAACACAATACTTGTATAAGTAAGTTTGGGAGTAAACATAACTTTTTTTCTCAGTAGCATTCCACTAAGTTAGCAAATATGGGGGCATATGTGGCCATCATATCAACTCCTTCCTGTTGGTGAAAATGTTCACCTTCAAAGTAAACAAAGTTGTCATTCAAAACTATTTCCATAAATTCCATAATGCCAAGACAGATGTGAGCTAGCAGTAATGTGAACCACAGTCATGTAGGTCTGTCATAGTAAGTGCACAGCTTCTGATTCTGCCTTGATAGAACCTAGGGTTTTACACAGGATGACCAGCTCTTTGTATCCTTAAAACCAGATAAGGAAGTCATACCAGTTTCTAAACAAGTCCTTGCCAAAGTGCTGGCTTGTCTGTATCTCCATTTGCTTTTACCACAGTGGGAAGGTGTTGCAAACACAGGCTCAAGCACACCACACAAAGACAGTAGCTACTACTACTGTTTTCTTGAGGAATACTTTATAAAGCATTGGTGCAGCGGTTAGCATTGCTGCCTCACAGCAAGAGGTTCTCTGGTTCGATCCTTGGCTGCGGTGCCTTCTATGCGGAGTCTGCATGCCCTCCCTGTGGTTGCGTGGGTTTCCTCCGGGTGCTCCGGTTTCCTCACACATCCCAGAGACATGCGGTAGATGGATTGGGTACTCTAAATTGGCCCTAGGTTCATGTGAGTGGCACTCAAGCAGAAAGACCTGGCCACAACACCCTTCTGCATAGGACAGGTGCACCAACATCAGCCACTTGCTTCCAGCCCCTGTGGCCATTTCCTCCAGTATGTGCGACTAGTAGTTGAACATGGGTCACTGGAATGTACTCCAGGTTTATAGCCCTGTGCGCCATAGAGCTGGTTACTCGTGCATCCTACCTCTTTTTAAAATTACAGGCTTTGTAGATGCATTTGGCTGTCTGTTTCTAAATTATACTAGGCTTTGCTTTTGCTGTATTAGTGGTTGAGGGTGATGGCATATTTTATTAAAATGGCTACTGTAGTGGAAGTATAATATTTTAATAGCAATAAATAGTATATTTGGCACATTATTTTAGACTGTTTTAGACTGTAATAGTATGTGATTATATAGTTCTATTAGTATATTTTTAAGCACTGTTTAACCTTTTTCATGCATATAGAAAGTGTTGCATCTGCTGTCCTTTTCCAGTCTTCCTCAAGAAAAGGGTTATGAATTCGATCCTCATATCTGACTCTGATGCATACTTCAGACTTTGGATCCAACTCTTGAACTCCTCCGTTTACCCGTAATCCCCCAGTCCATCCTCAATATCTCAGATCTTGTTTGCCGCCATCGTGCTCAGATGTGGGGTCCTTCTCTTCTTGCAGACAGTTTTTCAACTGTTTTTGTAAGTGAAAGTTTAGCTTTTCTATCTAAAATTTCTATCTTCTTTCTTCAGCCTCCTTAGTTTCCAGTTTCTTTACAGCATCAGTAGAGTCATTGGTATATTTGTATAGTAATTTCTTAACTTACCATAGTTGGTAATTTTTTCTTTCTGTACCCATTCTGTTCCTATTACCCTTTTTACAGGGTAATTCTTAGTTACCATTGCTGGTAATTTTTTCTCTGTAGTTTCTTTCAAAAAACAAAAACAAAAAAAGAAAGACTTGCTTTTTTTGTATTTATCTGTCATCTTTCTACTGTCATGGCTGACAAGTTCTTGTGGGCACAAATTCCCCAACTGTGATGCCCACAAGGAGTGCTTATATTGTCTTGGACCAGTTCATCTGAATACCATCTGCTCAGTATATGCAGCTTTCAATATAAGGGCTTTAGCTGATAGGCACAAGTAAACTTTTACTTAAAGGTCTACTTCCTCTCTCAACTACATCTTCTTCAGAGGCTTAATTACCCAGTACAAACTCTAAAGCTTCTTCGGAGCAGAGGAAGCATTCACCACAAAGTCCCCCAGGACGTCTTCAGAATCGCCTCCTAAAGATTCAAAAATATTAGGTCCGACTTCTTCGGAACCAAAAGTATGCACTCCGGGTCCAAAATCTTTGGGTCCTAAAACTTTGGATCCGATTATGTCAGCAAGCCTTACAGCTCAGGTAACTGATCCCAAGCTACATTTAAGATCAACTCCTGGACCTCATTCAGCCAAGTTTCTTTTGGATCCCATCTCCCCTAGGCTCCATTCCACTTTTATACAAACTCCTAGACAGCATCCTAGGCCCCAGTCAACCATAACATCCACCAGGTCCTCCAGAAGTCTTTCCAGAGTGGACATAGATAAGGATGATGCAAAAATTCCAAAGAGCTCAGATCCAGGTGGGGGGGTTATCTTGGCTCCATCCCCTATTGGATCTGAGAGTCTTTCAGCTGCTTCTCACACAGTGCTATCTCCTTCTCTGATCTGTCCTTTGGTTTTGCAGCCCCAGGATCCGACAGCTCAGAGAGTTCTGAAGTTGTATCCAAACAGAATTACTTCCTAAACTACAACAACATCCATGACCAATTCTTCTCCTATTCTTTCGGATCCAAACAGGTTCTGGAGCCGAAGCATTGGATTTGTGGGACTGGAATCTACTCCAATGTTATCAGATCATTTCATGCCCCTTGGAGCTTCAGCGCTGGACAGCTCTGGTGTGGTTCCCTCCTCCAGGCACTGGTTGAGTCAGAGTCGTGATATGCCCATACTGGAGGTCTCTGTTCCGTTGAGGTTGGCCACGGCTTCTCCAGGTCCGTCTGCCTTCGAGGTTGTGGAAATGACTTTGTCGTTCTAGAGATCCGCTCCGTCTTCCTACAGATCCTCACCTTATTCCTTCCTTGGTTCCAAGCTCTGGGTCCGTCAGACCTATTCCACAAGAACAGTTGGTTCCACCTAGCTTCCAGTCTGTACCCATGGAAGAGCTCCCTCCCTCTTGACACTTCCCCCAAACATACCCTGTAGAGGTCCATCTGTAGAGAACATGCAAGAGGAAACGCATAGATTCCCCGCTGGAATCTCCCTCTCTGAAGATACCGATTGCAAGGAAGGAGAAGGGTCCTCCAGATCACCACCTGATGACGTTGTCTTTCGAGACCTATTAGAGATCATTAAGCAGAAAAGTGGTGGTCTTCTGATAATCCTTCTCCAGAGGAGTCAGTATTTCTGGATGCTTTTGATTCCAGCCCATGTACGTTTTCGGTGACCCCTCCTGGTGTATGAGCTTACTGATCTAGTCTCTCACCAGGCGTGGAAGAAGCTCGCAGATGTAGTATCCGGTAAAACTCGTTTAGCTCAGTATTATGTGCAATATTACAGCCATGCAAGTTTTCATGGACTACTTGTAGAGTACAGAATTTGAATTTATGTTCAATGCCACTGTCAACTTTGTTTGTACTGGACATTAGTCAATACCTGTCTCTTCATTTCTGATATATGGTTAGTAATACATTCTTTTAGCCTTTAGTTAGTTTTGCCTACTTAGTAAGCATCATAGTGTACACACAAAAGCAGATAGACCAAGTTCTTAGTATTGCAATTCCCTGTTGCTCCTGGCTCAAAAGTCTGACCACTCACTGGATGAACAAATGCCTTATCAGCATAAATATGTTTACAGAAAAGGTAGCAGTGTCCGCCACAAAGCAGCCGAAAAAAGAATTCCTGAACATATATGGTTTATTTAAAAAAAACAACACGTTTTCGTTACATACAATACAGTAACTTCTTCAGAGGAAAATAACAAAGTACAAATGGCTCCAAATTTAAACCTAGGCGCAGTTGCGTCAATGGTCACTCAGTCGCCAAATTGATTAATATTGGCAAGTGAATGCACTGTTAATTCTAAATAAGTATGATACTTTCAATAGTTATTATAAACAATGTAATCAATTTTTTATAATGAAAAATGCATCAAAATACAAACACCCTATATAAAAGTTGGTCTAATAACCTAAGATACCTAAAATACTAAGTGAACATTAAATTATGTGACAAACAAAATTCCAATAGATTCAAAATGAAATAAGTTCTGGGTCCATCCCCCAACATTTTTTCTACTGCCCTTTTAAATGTTTTTTTTATTGATACTGTACACAAGGATTTGCATCCACACACCAATAAATATTCATCCTCCCATCTGATATCCCCCTAACCACTGCACACCTCATTTGTGTTTGTGTGATGCCTTAGTTTATAGTTTTACCCTTTTAAAATATAATTTTAATAATATATCCAAAATATCCCTACATTCTCCACCCTCTGAAACTATGGGGGACTGGTAAGGATTACTGGTGTCTTTTGTATTTTAGGAATAATGAAAAAAATGGCCCTTAGGATTTCTCACATACAATTTCCTAACATCAGCCATGGTCAGAAAAACCCAATCTCTCACCCCTTTCAAGTAATTCAAGCAGTTGAGCATTATGTTCTTTTAGGGCATTATGGGTCATTAGGTTGTATCCTATAACAAGTTTAATCTCCCTTATTAATAAAATGGAATTATACTTCCTTATTCCAAAACAACCCAACATATTCCTTAATTCAATATTATTCTTCATTATGTTCCTTTAACTATTTATTACTAACTTTATTTAATGCCTTAAATTATATTTTTTCTTTTTTTTTATGTTTTTCTTTTTTCTTGTATTTTTTCAATTTTTTTTTTTGTGCATATTTTTGTACTTCTATTATATTTTGTGCACTAGATCGACCTATTGGTAAACGAAAAAAAATTGGAAAAATTGGAAACTAGGTTTACAGGTAAATAAAACCTGTTTTTAAAATGTTTAAAATGTTCAAAAATGCTGTAACATGAAGTCTAAAATTTGAAAACAAGATAATTTATTAAAGTGTTTTGTAAGTATGTTTAATCAAATATGAAGAACATTGTATGAAAGCATTTATATAAAAATTTCAAATCATTTTGTCACTTTGTAAATAGTTTCAAGATTTAATTTAAATATTACTTGCTTTGATGCAGCAGCTTTAAAAAAAAAAATGTGTGCCAAGATGCAGTAATGCAGCATGCAATGATTGTATCAGTACCAGAATTAAAGAACTTTCAAACTTACTGTGGATGTGTTCCTGTTTTCGTAGTATATATTTCTTATAAATAAAATCAATCAACTGTAATCATACCCACATGCAGGGCTGTAAAGTCTATCTTAGGAAACTCCTAAGTTCCAAAAGGCAGGCTATATTACAATTCTCATTAAGTCCTGGCAAAGTAAATGCATCTAAAGAAAGTTGCCATTCCAACTCGCAAACTTCTAATAACAAAGACGATGGACCACCTCTGATATCAGGCAGAAGTTGGTCTATAGCTTGAAAATAAAAACCATGACCAGGGTTAGCATCTATGTGCTTGGCTAAAGCATTGTCTTTCTTGCTTCTTCTAATTGCGTAAATGTGCTCGTAAGTTCTCTCTTTGAATTTACGGTCAGTTTTACCTAAGTAAAACACAGAGCAACAGTCACAAGTAGCCAAGTATATGATACTTTTAGAATTACAATTGTTTATTAAAAATTTTTTTTATTATTGACCATAAATGAACTGCCTGACTTGACATATCTGCACGTTACAAGAACCACATACGAATGTTCCTTTTACCCTACTGCCAATAATGACATTTTTCGTTTCCAAGAGCCTTTTAAGGTTAGCACCTCTTCTATACAAAATAGATGGAAAATGACCTAACTTGTCTATGAAGTATTGATTACCCCTTATAAAATACCAGTTTTTGAACAGGATATGTTTAATTTCTTCCATATCTTTGTTAAAGGTGATCACAAAACTGGTTTTATAGTTCACTATTGGAGCCAAGTGGTGCTGATCTTGCTGTATAGTAAAGTTAAAATTGTCACTAAATTTAGTTTCTACTGACTCCAAAATAGGAATGTGTGCACTATTCGCCCCTAAATTAGAGTCTATATCGACAAGTGGTAGGGAGTTATCTTTGTTGTGAATTAAAAGGGGTCTGTAAATGCCTCTGTCACATTTCAATTGGACTTCATAAATAAGATCATCCACCATACGAGGGGGGTAACCCCTATTAATGAACATGTCTCTAAGGAGTTGGCATTCCATTATAAACACTTGTTCGAGGGAACACATTCTTACAGCTCTAATTAGCTTGCCTTTCACTATAGAATGCTTTTGTTTGTAAGGATGAGCACTAGAGTAATGTAAGAAAGAATTACAGTAGGTAAGTTTTCTGTGTATAGCAGAATGGAAGCAATTATTCTGGGGATCTTTCATCAATTTTACGTCCAAGTAATCAATTGAGTGAGCCTCAAATTTGTGTGTAAACTTGAAGAATGAAGTAGTCGAATTAAAATAGTCCAATAACTGTGATGCCGCTTCACTTTCACCTTTAAAAAGAATAAAAATGTTGTCTAGGAATCTGGTATAGTAAACCAAACGAGGCATAATGTCCACGTTGTTAAAAACGAAAGATTTTTCCCAATAAGCCATGAATAAATTAGCCAAACTGGCTCCACAAGGGGATCCCATGGCTACCCCTTGCTTCTGTAAGAAATATTCTCCATTAAATATGAAAAAATTAGAAGACAAAATAATGTCAACAAGTTCAGTAACAAGGTCAATCTCTATCTTAGAAGCTTTCAAGTCTAGTAACATTAGTGCTAACCATTCAGTTGCTTCAATGTGTGGAATAGATGTATAGAGATCGACGACATCAATTGTCAAAAAGTTGACAGAATTGTCAAACTGCAAACTACTTATCTTTTCTAAAAAGACCACAAGTCCTTACACACTTGTGGGACAAGTTTGAGATATTTTTGCAAAATGCTGTCTACAAGTTTTGCACATGGATATGCAAGAGAATTGCGTCCGTCGATGAGAGGTCTCATAGGGGGATTATCCCTATTTTTGTGAATCTTGGGGATGCCAAACATCGCTGGTGTTTTTTGGAAAAGGAATATTAATGTAGTTAAAGGTTTGTTGGTCGATCTTATTTTCCACAAATAAGTCTCTGAAGTAAGATCTAATCCTTGTTTGAGACATGTTCATTTCGTTCAGGGAAGATCTCATGTATGCTGGACTATTAAGTACTAAACCCATTCTAGTATTGTAGTCAAAAATATCAAAAAAGACCAGTCCCCCACCCTTATCCGGCTTCATAACACCTACTGAAGACTTGCTCAAAAGGTGTAGAGCATTGGCTTGCTCTTTACTAATGTTAGAAGATTGTTGTACTCTGTTAAGTGGACTTGTTTGAGCTAAATGTCTGATGTCAAGTTATCAAATATTCTCAAACAAATGCAAGACTGTATGTAGGGGTGGATTAAATGTGTTAGAAGGTTTTAAGTTGTCACTAGGTAGACAAGTGTCATTGGCAAAAAATAATTTCAAGTTTAATTTTCTTGCAAAACATTTTAAATCAATCAGCGTTTTTGCCAAGTTAAAGTTTCTACTAGGAACAAAGGTTACTCCGTATGCTAGTAAGTCAATCAGTGTAGGTTCAATGTCCAAAGAGGAAAAATTATATATGTAAAAATCGCCTCGAGAATTAGTTGAGAGTATCAAGTTGGGACAAAAATTGTCCGTTGTTACCTCTTCCAGCATTGTTCCAGTTCTTGTTCTTGTTCCTCTGATTCCGTGTATTCTGAGGGGCTGGTGGATTCTTGTTGTTTGTAACCCTCTGGAAATTTGAACTAGAACTGGAGTCGGCCGAACCATGACTGTTGCCTTGATGGCTGTTAGTGTTACCTTGATGGCGATTGGTGTCATGGTTTAGTCTTAGTCTTTCACTACGCCTAAGATTTTCAATAGGGTCTTGAATGGAAGTCGACGGAATACCAGTAGTAGATGGAATATGTGCAGTAGGATTAAGTAATTGAACAACAGTATTGGTGTCAGTCAATTAAACATTAGTTATTGTTAATTGTACTGCAATAGGTTGTTGTAATTTCGGGTATGCAGTGTTGTCATTATAAGCCACTCTGTCCCGATCAAGTTTCTTAATTTTATTAATTTTCAATTTATCAATAAGTTGGTCTATACTAGGGAAAATCTGACCATAGTCGTATCTATACCTAGAAAAGTCCAAGTCTGTTTTAATAGAAGAGTCAATAGTGTCTACCTCTTGTGTAATGTTTTCAATGTGATAAGATCTTTGTGGAATGCCATATCAGGTAAAAGGCCAGTAGGAAAGTGGAAACAACGTAGCCCTTTAGGAACCACTTTGTCCGCTAAACATTGTTTAAAATATGCAACTTCCAATTGTAATTTCTTTAGTCTAAGTAATTTTGTGTCAAGTAGTTTCAATTTTTCAATAATAAAATGAGTACTCACTGGATTCAAGCTCGTGGCCGGTCGTACCTGGTTAGGCACAAACGCTGTACTGAACGATTCAGTATTCCTAACCCAGTCAATGACTGAAGGGACGCCAATAAGCCCTGAGTCTTGATTTTGCTGAACGCTAGTTGAAGTATGTTCGTTAATGATCAAATTGTGCTGCTGGTCAGAAAGACACAAACCATCTGCGTGGGTCTGTTCCTGGTTAATGTTGATGGTATCTAAACCCATATTAGAAGTAGGTGTACGAACACGTTGACCTAAAGGAAAGGATGCTGTATTGTTGGCACCATTAGTATGCGAGGGGCTAGGCAGAATAGCCAAAACAGTATTGTTCTTATCCTTGTCCCTTTTATCCATGTTGTCAAGTCGAACAAATATATTTTCAACACGCTGTGAAAGAGCATTTAGTAAGGAGACAACATCGGGAAGTTCACCTTGCTGGCGTGTGCCGAATAAATTCGGACTGCTTGGATCAGACAGGCTCCCAGTAGACATACCAAACCAAAAGAAGATGAGACACACGAACTGGTGCAAAAACAAAAAGGTAGCAGTGTCCGCCACAAAGCAGCCGAAAAAAGAATTCCTGAACATATATGGTTTATTTAAAAAACAACACATATTCGTTATATACAATACAGTAAATTCTTCAGAGGAAAATAACAAAGTACAAATGGCGCCAAATTTAAACCTAGGCGCAGTTGCGTCAATGGTTACTCAGTCGCCCAATTGATTAATTAATATTGGCAAGTGAATGCACTGTTAATTCTAAATAAGAAGTACGATACTTCCAATAGTTATTATAAACAATGTAATCATTTTTTTAAAAGCGCTGGACAGCTCTGGTGTGGTTCCCTCCTCCAGGCACTGGTTGAGTCAGAGTTGTGATATGCCCGTACTGGAGGTCTCGGTTCTGTTGAGGGTGGCCACGGCTTCTCCAGGTCCGTCTGCCTTCGAGGTTGTGGAAATGACTTTCTCGTTCTAGAGATCCGCTCTGTCTTCCTACAGATCCTCACCTTATTCCTTCCTTGGTTCCAATCTCTGGGTCCATCAGACCTATTCCACAAGAACAGTTGGTTCCACCTAGCTTCCAGTCTGTACCCATGGAAGAGCTCCCTCCCTCTTGACACTTCCCCCAAACATACCCTGAAGAGGTCCATCTGTAGAGAACATGCAAGAAGAAACGCATAGATTCCCCGCTGGAATCTCCCTCTCTGAAGATACTGATTTCAAGGAAGGAGAAGGGTCCTCCAGATCACCACCTGATGACGTTGTCTTTCGAGACCTATTAGAGATCATTAAGCAGAAAAGTGGTGGTCTTCTGATAATCCTTCTCCAGAGGAGTCAGTATTTCTGGATGCTTTTGATTCCAGCCCACGTATGTTTTCGGTGACCCCTCCTGGTGGATGAGCTTACTGATCTAGTCTCTCACCAGGCGTGGAAGAAGCTTGCAGATGTAGTATCCGGTAAAACTCGTTTAGCTCAGTATTATGTACAATATTACAGCCATGCAAGTTTTCATGGACTACTTGTAAAGTGCAGAATTTGAAGTTATGTTCAATACCACTGTCAACTTTGTTTGTACTGGACATTAGTCAATACCTGTCTCTTCATTTCTGATATATGGTTACTAATACATTCTTTTAGCCTTTAGTTAGTTTTGCCTACTTAGTAAGCATCACAGTGTACACACAAAAGCAGATAGACCAAGTTCTTAGTATTGCAATTCCCTGTTGCTCTTGGCTCAAAAGTCTGACCACTCACTGGATGAACAAATACCTTATCAGCATAAATATGTTTACAGAAAACACAGTTCCCACACATTGTCGTACCTTATTTGTTTTAAAATTACTGGAGTTGCATAGTTGCTCCTTATAACAAAGATGATGTTTTAAATTAGCATTTCTCTTGTACCCAAGTTGTGCTCTGTTAGAGATGGTCGTTTGCAGCTCTGGTGCATCTTGCAAAATGTGTCAGTATTTGCTTGTAATGCGTCTAACCATATTTGTATTTTTGTTGTATGTTAACGCACATTGTATTGTATTCTTCTGTCTAGTACCAGTTCAGTTCCTATCACTACTAGGCTTATCAGAAAAAGTAGCTCTAACATCAGTAGAACGTTGTTTCATAACTTAATTAACAGTATTTTCAACCATATGGGTATCATACCCTTTTTTAATAAAGTCATCAGATACCTTTCTTAATTGGTCTGCCACCATATCATCAGATGTATTCTCTCAAGCTATCCTCATCATCTGATTCTTAATATTGTTAAAAAATAAACTGGGTGCATGCTATTTCTATGTAAATAAGAATTACATCTTACAGGATGTTCATCGTGTTACCCTGCTGCAGTCATCACACTTGGGTTATCCTGTCATCAGGCAGTCCCGCAGTCGGCCGGAATTCCAAAGTCTTGGTCTGGCGTCGGTTGCTGTCGCTTCTTCCCTGATGTCAGTGCGCCAGGGGTATATATAATGCATCCAACGCCATTTTCTTCAGTTTTTCTTGCCGCACGGTGCCCGAAGCAGAAGCAGTTCGCAAGTGCCGTCGGCCGACTCCTGAGATTTTCGAACTCGAATTTCAGACCAAAGTCTTCAATAAAGCTAAGTACCCCATTGGGGGAAACTTTTCTTGCCTCAGACCGATATCAGAAAAAGTTAACAATTGTATTTCTTGTGGGAAGCAAATACCTCATAAGGATTTTCATTCTTACTGCATACCTTGCCTAGGCCCAGACCACAACGTCACTAGTTGTCATTTTTGTGCTAGGTTTAATAAGCGTACTATAAAAAGGCGCTTTGATTTCGCATGACACTACTTCGGTAGAAAACTTAACTACACTATGCCGTCGGAGCAACCGACTACCGGCGTGCACAAAAAACGCCAGGATAAGGACAGGCAGCCTAGACCCAAGCCAGACTCCGAGGCCTCGGCTGGTCCGGTCTCCGGCTCACCGGTCTTCAGTGAGGCTCCGACGCAGCCCCTGACTACCGCATATCTGGAACCGAGACCGCTTCGGAACCTTTGGAGGAAAGTACCAGGCCGACGCAGCCATTTTGTTCAGCCCCTACCAACGACACTGCTGAAAAAGATGTCTGTGCTGCAGAAACACCTTCGGTTTCTGAAGCCGTCTTCAGACCGACGATGCTCACCATTAAAACGTATCCTAAGATGAAGACTCCTATTAAATCTAAAAAGACTGCACTTCAGTCCCCTGTTCAAGGCCCCATGCCTAAGAAACAGATGCTCAAAATGGCTGAAGATTTGATCTCTTTACTCAGGGGTTACCAACCCCCTCCTGACAAAAGGCCTAGACAAGAGGAAGATTATGCATCCTCTGAACAAGTGTCCATTTCCTCAGGCTCCTCAGACGACCAAGATTAATCCTCCTCCCCTTATGAAGATTCTGATGCTGAGGATTCCATTCCCTCAGCTTCTCCTCCTGAAGACTACTCCTTTGGGGAAACTTTACACACTATGAGGGAACATTTTCACTGGGAAGGTCAGGACTACTCTGACTCAAAGAAAAGGCTCTGAGAGTTTCTTTTACTCCCCCAGCATAGACCACTTGCCATCCCCCCAGTTTTAGACATTGTGGATGATGTTTACTTAGAATCCAGTTTGAACCCAGACTCTCTGCCTCCTGCTCCGGCCAAACCTGACAGATACTATAGAGTGCCTGATTCCCACAAATTTCTTTATAAAAGCCCTGTTGCTGATCCAGAAACCATCTCCCAGGGTCCCAAAGGGGCTAAGGCTTCTATGGCAAAAAATCCTGTACCCTCTGAAAGGGACTCCAGAGCACTAGACAGGTGGGGGAAAAAGGTTTACACCTCAGCCACTCTAGCTATGAGGGCACTAAATTGCCAATTTCACATGCTAAAATATCAGCAATTTCTTATCTCTCAGTTAAAACAGAAAATGAGCACACTCCCTCAACAGTCTGAATTGAAAGAAATGCAGGATCTGTTGCATGCAACTGAACAGGTGAGCAAACATACTTTACAATGTGGGTTTGATTCTTTGGAGGCTTCCTGCAGAGCAGCTGTCACTGGGTCCGTTATACGTAGACATGCTTGGTTAAAGGAACAAACTCTGCCTGATCATGTTAAAGCAAAACTCCTAGATGCTCCCTTACAGCAGGATGTTCTTTTTGGAGTTAAAGCAGAAGAAGTCTTAAAGAAAATGGAGGATAAGGCAAAATCTATGCAGACAGTCAAAGATTTCCTACAGGTACAGCCCCCTCGCTTCAGCAGAAATTGGCCAACAAAAAATTGGTCCTTTCCAGCTACTGACAGACCACAGAGGGGTAAATACAGACATCCAAGAGGCATTGGACAACCACAAGTCCAGTACAAACCTCGCCAATGGGGCACTGCAACACAGAAGGGTGGAGAAGACAGGTCCCAAACTACCAGAAGGCAAACTCAATGACTTGCACCTCATCTGGCCAAGCAACACTCTCTTGGCAGCCCCCTTGGGAGGAAAACTCACACTTTTTTCAGACAACTGGCACAGTGTCACAAAGGACAAATGGGTCCTAGGCATAATTTCACGAGGATACAGATTCCATTTTCACACCTTGCCAATGAAAAGAGGAATGTCAAGCCTGCCACAAAATCAATGGGCAGAGGCACAAAAACAAATTACAGCTCTCATGGACACGAGAGCCATTCATCTGGTACCTACTCGAGAGCAAGGCCAAGGATTTTACTCGAGACTCTTTCTAGTTCCCAGAAAGGACAATGCCTGGAGACCAATTCTGGACCTTTCAATTCTAAACACCTTCTTACAAGTACTCAAATTCAAGATGCTAACACTACAGCAGCTTCAAGGAAGCATGGCTAGTAATGTTGGACCTCAAGGAGGCATACGTGCATGTCCCTATCAGACAAAGTTGCAGAAGATACCTCCGTTTCATTGCAGGTTCAACCCATTACCAATTCTCTGCACTGCCCTTTGGCTTATCTACTGTGCCCAGGGTCTTCACAAAATGCCTGGCACCAGTAATTGCATACTGCAGACAAAGAGGAATTCAAATATACCCATACCTGGACGACTGCCTCATCCAAGCAGAAAGCAAGGACATCCTCTTACAACATCTGGCTTTTGTAAAACATCTTCTAAGTTGCCTGGGGTACACAGTAAACAAAAAGAAATCAAAACTAGTACTCTCACAAAATATGACATTCCTGGGTGCCAGCTTGAATACAACAGCCCAGAAGGCTTATCTGATGCCAGACAAACAACTACAACTGACTCAATATTTCAAAACAATGGCAACAAAGACCCATCTACCTGCAAGAAAAATTCTGCAGGCCTTGGGCTTCATGGCATCTTGCATACTACTAATACCATTTGCAAAGCTGCATATGAGGAAGTTACAGTGGTACCTAACAAGCGTATGGTCTCAACACAGCCACAGCTTGGACACAATGATATCTCTCATTCCCTGCCTACAACAGGAGTTTCTATGGTGGTCACAGGCATGTCACCTCAACAAGGGTCAGCCTTTCACCTTGCCCCCAGCCAGGCAAACTATGACAACAGATGCATCGGACTACGCCTGGGGGGCACACATGGCAGGACAGTGCGTTCAAGGCATATGGACTGCAGATCAAAGGAATCTGCACATCAATCAAAAAGAGATGCTAGCTGTACAGATTGCTCTGACAGCCTTCAAGAATCTATTACATCCAGGACAACTTACAATAAGGACGGACAACACCACAGTAATGTGGTACATAAACAAGAGGATACACACTCCTACCCTCTATGCAGGCAGGCAATGACCTTGTGGAACACAGCTCTGGCTTACCAAGTTCAGTTACAAGCTCAGTTCCTGCCAGGAAAGAAGAACACATTGGCAGACGACCTTAGCAGAAACATCATGGATCCCCACGAGTGGAAACTGGATCCACAAGTATTTGCAATGATAACTCAAAAATGGGGCCTTCCAAACATAGACCTGTTTGCCAGTCCTCAAAACTATCAACTAACAAAATTTTGTACAAGGACACTTCACCATCAAGCTTGGAAAGTGGACGCACTCTCATTCAGTTGGAAAAACTGACAGTATATGCCTTCCCTCCATTGCCTCTCCTCACAAAGATGCTTCTGAAAGTCAGAAAGGAGAGACCACGACTGATACTCATAGCCCCAGACTGGCCACACCAGCACTGGTACCCACTATTGAGGAATATGGCCCAGGGCCCACCTTGGATTTTACCACAAATTACCCATTTGCTCACACAGCAAAACAATCAGATTCTTCACAGCCAGCTCAAAACCTTAAATCTGGCTGCATGGCAAATCACCTAAGCATCCAGCCAGCTCATCTCTCCCAAGCAGTTGTGGATGTTATTCTGGAAGCTAGGAGGCCCAGCACCAGGAAGGCCTATTCAGACAAATGGAAAAGGTTTTGTGCTTGGAACCAAGCTAAAGGCCAAAACACAATTCAGCCTCACATTCTACAGTATTTAACTGAGATGTTGTACAAAGGACTTTCTTTTTCTTCCATTAAAATCCATGCATCAGCTATTTCAGCCCACTACAACACAGATCCACCCTTATTTTCGCATCCACTTCTAAGGCAGTTCCTCAGAGGGGCAAAAAACATTAGGCCCCCAGGAGAGCACCTACACCAACATGGGACCTCAGTTTTGTTCTGGAAAAACTTACGCTACCTCCCTTTGAGCCAGCTTTCTCTGCAGATCTACCAGTTCCTATCATGGAAGACTGCCCTGCTGCTAGCAATAACTTCAGCTAGAAGAGTCTCAGAGCTGCAGGCACTAATGCAGTGGAACCTTTCCTCATTACCCACCTTCTTCCCAAATCCACAGAACAAAGGAGAAAGACTCCTGCATTCCTTGGACATTCACAGGCAACTTCGTTACTACTTGGATAAAACTAAGGCTTTCAGAAAACCTGACCAGCTCTTTGTATCCTATGCTACAGCTTCACAAGGGAAGGCTATATCAAAACAAACCATTTCCAAATGGATATGACATTGCATTCGTTTTTGCTATACCCATCATGGAAAACCAGTTCCTGCTACCATTAGGCCCCACTCTACCAGTGCAACAGCTACATCTACAGCCTTCCTCAGGGGGGTTCCAACCAAGGAGATTTTGGAAGCTGCAACTTGGAGCTCAGTACACACCTTTACCAAACACCATCACTTACCACTTTACTCTAACACTAGGGCTGGCTTCACCACTGCAGTTCTACAGGGCCTTCTAGCCTCCTCTAACCCTCTGACTCCTCCACCCATCCTTAGCTTTGGGATTCTACCCAAGTGTGATGACTGCAGCAGGGTAACACGATGAGCATAGTACAGTTTTGTACCTACCATACATGTAGATGTTAGAGTGTACACCCTGCTGCAGTCCAGGTTACCCTCCTTCCGTCCCCTCTGATCTAACTGGCTAAATCTCTACAATACCTTCCTGATGTATTTGCTTATAGCTGGAGGGATTTTGTGTTTGTGCAAAATTTACTTTATTTGGTACTAATTGCTGATCACCTTTTTGGGGGCACCTGACATCTGGGGCAAGAAAAACTGAAGAAAATGGCGTCGGATGCATTATATATACCCCTGGCGCACTGACGTCAGGGAAGAAGCGACAGCAACCGACGCCGGACCAAGACTTTGGAATTCCGGGGGGACCACCTGACGACAGGATAACCCAAGTGTGATGACTGCAGCAGGGTGTACACTCGAACATCTACATTTATGGTAGGTACAAAACTGTACTTTTCTTATACATTGTAGTGCCCAATGTACTGTTAACCTCCTTGTATATTGTAACATCAAGGTCACTGTGTCTGATATATTTTGGTCTAAAAGTTATAAGGTCGACACCTGTTTTGTTATATTGGATGTTGATTCGTTATTTACAATGATACCCAATGATGATGATGATGATGTCAGAGTTTTGTTAGAATATGCAGAGTGCACTCAGCCCTATTAATATACTATGCCAGTTACTGACGGTTGAGTTGACTAATGTGTTTCTCTTTCAAAGTAAGATAGAACAGCCTACTTCAGCCATAAAAGTGACATCTGCACATATCATCCTCAGCATTTCTCTGCTGCCAGTCCAAACGACAGCTTCCACTGTTTGTCTGATTGCTGACAGTTTTCTATAGTTCAGATAATTGCCCCGTTGGGCAAATCCTTTATTACACTTTTGCTACTGCAGGTTTGTTAATTTCATCCAAGAAGGGCAAGTGCCACTGTGGAAGACAGATTCCACACACACACAACCACGATCAGTGTCTTTTTTGTCTGGGTTCCGATCATGACCACAAGGCCTGTGCCATCTGTCAGGTGTTGGTCCCTAAAACACTTCACAGTAGTCTGTCTGCCTTTAATATATATCTTGAAAAACCAGAGACTAAAGTGACTAATGCTAGGCATGTAAGTTTCTGCAGATTCGTTGGGTGAGCCCCTGAAGGCCTGAATCTTCGGCTGCACCTCTGATCCTGGACGTCCTTTTCAAGGCAGGTGAAGGCCCAGAGGTACGTACAGTGTCTTGTGGTCCTCCTTCAGAGTGTACTGATTTAGAAGCTGCTAGGGAGGGTTCCTTCAGCATGTCCACAGAGGTATTGCAGAAGTCTGTTATGGACAGTAAGGGGAAACCGCTGCTCGATCCTTCTAATGTTCCTCGTAGTACCTCTCCTGCCCATTCAGTTGAGAATTGCCGACGCCTGGTCCGGAGCCTAGGCCCACACCGGCCCTTCCTTCCAAGCTTAGAATAGGCTTCCTCTCAAGAGGAAATATGAACAGAAATATGCGTCTCCAATTCAGGAGCCCTTCCCCAGACTGGCAAGCCTTTTCCCAAGAGATTTTGAATACCTTTCTGGTACTTAGGCCTTCCACTTTGCAACCACCTACTCCAGCATCTCTTATTTCCCCTCCACCTAGGAGTACATCTGCTGAACAAGGGGCCTCTGAAGAAGATGACTCATCTTCAGATGAGTCCTTGGCCTACTCTACTCAAGTAGACTCTCTCCTGGTTTATGCCTCTCCTGAAGTTAATTCCAACAGTGGAAATTCTCCTGATGTGGGTATTACATTTAGAGATGCTATCCCCAGAATGAAGGAATTTTTCAAGTGGGAAAGCCCCTAGGTTTCAGAAATTCAAAAGAGGTACTATGACCTCTTACAAAAAGATTCTTTAGCTCCTTCAGCCATTTCACCTGTTTTGCCAACTTTCCAAAATGCCTAACGTGCAGCATCTAAAAACCCTGACTCTCAACCTCCTGCTCTTAAAGGGCCAGACAGGTTCTATAAAGTCCTTGAAGACAGTAGGTACCTGTATAAATGTCCTCTTGCAGACCTATTTCTCTGTCTGCTAAAACCACTAAATTACTGCCCTCCACCAACCTCCTGCCCTCAGATAAGGACAGTAAAATGATGGAGAAAATTGGGGAAAAGGTCTACACCTCTTCTACTCTGGCTTTTAGAGCCATTAATTATCAGACACAAACATCTAAGTGTGTTCTGGCCCTACTTTCACCGGCTTGTAAATTGCTGATATATCTCCCAGACTCTGCAGCAAAATCCCAGCTTTCTTCTGTCTTGGCAGTTTTCTCCCAGGTTACCAGGCATGCCATAAAATGCATTTATGTTGCAGCTGAGGTGTTTGCAACATCAGCAGTATCTGGTTCTGTCCTCAGAAGATACTCCTGGCTGAGATTGCAGCTTTTGCCTGAGGACTTAAAGGCAACACGTATGGATGCACCACTGGATAACACCACCCTGTTTGGTTCTAATCCTGCAGCCCTGTACAAATCTCTTCAAGAGACAAGAGAAAGGAAAAGAACTTCAAGAACCTAAACATATTTTTGTTTCCCCAGTTCATAAGTACCATAGGAACTACACTTCTAGGCCTAATTTTGTAAGGAAGAAGACCCATACACTTTCCCAACAACACAAGGAGGGCACACACAGGCAGACACCTCCTAGGTCTCAGCCTTCCTCTGCTCCAAAGGCTCCTTTCCATACAACCTGGCAGTTTCTCAGAAATCCCTCTTTTCCAGCACCTTTCTCATTTCCTTTCAAAATGAACAAGCATTACCACAGACAAATGGGTCCTTTTTCTTGTCAAAGGAGGAGGTTACTGCATGACTCTGGTTTTCATGAAGGGAACAGTGGTTTTCACTGTTCCCTTCATGGGGACTCCACAACTCCCACAGGACCAGATCTGCATTTTCCTTCAGGTCATTCAAGACTTGAAAACACAAGGAACCGTACAAGAGGTTCCATCCTTGGAAAGAGGAAAAGGGGTTCTACTCCAGGATGTTCTTAGTTCTCAGAAAGATGGTCCTTGGAGACCAATTTTAGACTTGTTCCAGCTCGGTCCGTTCCTTCATGTCCCTACCTTCAGGATGCTCACCCTGCAGACTGTTTCTGCTGTTGTTACCTCAAGCTTATCTGGTTTCCTTAGACATAAAGGATGCGTACCTTCACATCCCTATCCACCCTCTATTCAGGAAATTCTTGTGTTTTTATTTATTTAATTATTTGCATTTGTGTACTGGGATAGTCCACTAGGCCAAAGTGAGCCCATTTTCAGTGGAGGCCTGTGGAGAAAAGCTCCACATAAAATGAATAGTGTATGTGATTACACAGTACATGTAGTATAATGAGGCACAAACAGTATACAGATAATAAAACATATACTACATCCATGCAACGTACTGTAATTCAGTACAGCACCATTCAGTGGAGAACTAACATTTAGTACATTCTGTGCAACATAAAGTAATTCAGTACACCAGTCATTGGTAAGCTTGATCATAGCTATTAAACTATAAGATTGAACAGGATGATCATACGTACTATACAGGAGCTGAAGTTGGTGATAGAAAGAGTTTGGTGTGAAATCTGCGCAAGATGAAAGATAAGACCATCTAGGTAGAAGGTTTAAACAGTTAGACTAATTGCCAGTAGACAATAATAAGTTAAGATGAAAGTTGACCATAGGAGAGTTTTAGGATTCAGAATCACAGTCTGGTGATTTAAGCTAAACTAAAGTTTTAACTTTTAAGTTTAAGTGAGCAAGTCTGGCAGAAGGTCGAGCAGAATAGTTAAATAAATGTATCGAGATGTATAGAGCAAGACAGGGGTGAATTAGGTGAGGGTGGAGGGTAGTGGAAAGGAGGTTCAGGTAATAGGAACTGCTGCTTTTGTACAGGTGCACTACTGTAGGGAGGAAAGGTGTTGTTTCATGGATTTCTTACAAAGAGGTGCACTGCTGGTAGACCTGACTGATGATGGGAGAGTGTCCCATAGTTTAGCTGCAGTAAAGGAGTAACGCATTTGTCCTGCTGCAAGGTTTGGTTTCTCTACATTTAGGAGCGGTTAGCTATTGGATTGGAGAGGTCTGTTTGAATGATGATGTGTAAGTAGAGAAGACAAAAGAGGACATTTGGATGGCTTATAAGTAAAACTGTGTGCCGTGGTTAGTTGAATAAGTGTCAGATATTGTGGAAGATCCAGTCAGTTTAGTAGGTGTAGTGGTGAGAAGAATAGTTTGCATTTGTTACAAATTTAGTGATTTTATTCTAGCACGAGGCTAGTTTGGATTTTAGAGAGGCCTGAATATTGGTCAAGAGAGGTACACTGTAAAGAAGAGATGATAGTAGGAAGGAAGGGGTGAGAGTTAGTTTTGCAGAGTGGTTAAGGAAGTGTTTACATCTGTAGAGTATGCCCAGTTTTTGGTGCGTTTTTTTAATATTGTTCTGAATGTGCAGGTCAAATGACAAGTTTTCATCTATGATGATACCTAATAGTTTAGTATATGGTACAGCTTCAATGATGTTATTTTGGGCATGGATGGTGAAGTTCTCCTTGTTTATGAAAATGTATTTTTGGGGCAGAAAAATAAGTTTAGTTTTGTTGGGGTTTAGGGCAAGATTATTATTGAACATTCATATTTCAGTAGTAGTAAGGGCGCCTTGCGTGAATTGGTGTAGTTTGGATGGTGAATTGGTGGCACAGATGATAGAGTTATCTGCATATTGGGTGACAGTCCTTTGAGTAAGAGAGGTATGGAAGTTGTTGATAAAAATGCTGAACAAGAGGGGCCCTAGTATGGATCATTGCACACCTGTGGTTGTGTTAAAGGAGAGAGAGAGAATTTTGCCACTTTGTTGATTGTTGCCTGTTTGTGAGGTAGTTTGAGAACCAGTCTTGGGATAGGGGCAAGATGCCTATGTCAGATAGTTTAGCAAGAAGGATAGACTGGGAGACCGTATCAAAGGTCTTGGAGAGGTCGAGAAAGAGAGGAGAGAAATTTTTCAGCATCTCAGCCCTGGTTAAATGTGCCCAAGAAGGATATGAGAGCTGTAGTAGTGCTATGACCTGGTCTAAATCCATGCTGAGTAGGAGAAATGATTTGGTTGTGAAGCAGATAGTGAAGAAGGTGAGTGTGGATGCATTTTTCTAGAATCTTAGAGAGGGGTGAGAGGATGGCAGTTGATCGGAAGTTGGAAATGTCTGTGTAAGTGCTTCCTTTTTGAAGAGTCAGAATATATGCTTTTCTCTCCAAGTAGTGGGTATGTAGGCTTCCTGAATTGATCTGTTATGAAGTATGCTGATGGTGTAGGTTATAGAATTGGCAGATGTTTGTAGGAATTCTGAAGGTAGGTTGTCCGGGGCATTGGTGCATGGTTTGAGTTTTTGAAGCAGATTTTCTATTGTGTTGGTGGGAGTAGGTGAGAGAGAGAAGTTGGTAGAAGGGGGAGTTGGGGCTATATTAGGTGCATGGGTTATAGGGAAAGGCAACTGTTAGATTAGCTCTAATACTGATGAAATAAGAGTTAGTGAGGCTATTTCTGTGGGTGTTTTGTGAGGATTTGGGCAAGGATTGTTAATTGACCCTGGGTTTAATAAGGAATTGATGGAGCTCCAGAATTTTTTGGGGTTGTGTTTTTCATTGTTTTGAAGTGGAAGGTAGTAATCTTTCTCTTCTTTTATGACTAGTTGCTGTACTTGATTACAGAGTTGCTTATATTGTATCAGGTCAGAGGGATTTTTGTTATTTTGCCATAGTTTCCATGCTTTGTCCCTGGTGGTCATCTGCTGTTTAGTGGGTTTTGTGAGCCAATTGGCATGATTAGTTTTTACCCTCTTTAGACAAAGTGGAGCTTGGTTGTCTAGGATCTTGAGAAATGTTGAAAGAACTCATTAGCCTCATCTAGGAGAAGGAATTTTAATGCATTGCAATGAATGCATTGTAGAGTCTTAAGTGCAACAGGGCAGAAATGTGGCAAGTCTTTAGTATGTTTATAATGATGTCTGCTAAATGTTGAGGTGGTTCTTTGAATTATGTAGGCAGGTAAGTGATCACTTATGCTATTAGAGTGTTCTTGTGGATGCCGTCTTATTTGGGTCAGAGACCATAATAGAGTCCAAGATAGAACTACTGTTATTGTTTTTGTTTGGTCTAGTTATGTCACTAATTAGTTGTGTGAAGGTATAGAGATTGATACTGGAGGTGGGGATGTTGGTGGGAGATATATAGCCAGTTAATATTGACGCCTCCTAATATGATTGTTTAATTTTCTATATTGTTTAATGCCCATGCAAGTATTTCCTGAGTGTAGGAATGTTGTTGCCTGAGGGGATATATAATAATGCAGTACTACAGATGCTTTTGTAATTATTCATTCTTAGGAAGGAAACTAATATTTCAGATGAAAAATGTGAGATAGACTTAGTGTAGGGTACAATGGCAAAGGTGTTAGGATATGTCGGAGAGATTCCTCCACCTTTTTATGGGGTCTGTCAGTCCTAAGAAAAAGAACACCTGGGGGTAGGAATACAGCATCTTTAATACGGGGTTTTAGCCACGTCTCAGTGGTGACTATGATGTCAGTTTTATTGTAAGCTGTCCAGGAATGGGATTCTGGCATTTTGTTCCTGATGTTTTGAAGGTTAATGGTTGTAAAGTTTAATGATTTGTAGGAGTTGGGGGGAATAGGAGGGGTTGGGTTTGGACCTGGATTGGGGTGCATGTCTCCACATAGGAATAGCTTAGAACTTGTGGGTGGGGAAGTATCAGATTCCTTTCTTATTTTTGCTTTGAATGGATAATATTGAGCAGACATTGTATTGTTGGTGTAGGGATGGTAGAGTGTGGGAAGGATTTTTATTTTTGTGTATAAAATTCTGTTGCATATACATACCTCTCAACCTGGAAACATCAAAAATCTGGACAAGGCCCATGAAAAATAGGTACAAATCTGTGCGCTGATTGATGTAAAATTTGCATACATAATTACACAACCCCGCCCACTCCATTGGAATTGTGGGATACCAACTTTCAAACGCAAACTGAAGAACAGAACCAAAATATAGCACTATTGTCCCCTTGCAGCCATTCCAATGTCCCATTGCCTGGCTGTTTCACCCCATTTACCTTAAACACTAATGTGTGCATACTGCTTTTACTTCTACAATGATTATTTGGATTTTGTTTTTACATTTTAGAGCACAATTCACAAACACTAATAGATATCTGCTAAATAAAGCAATACCGTCTCACAAAGAAAATAGACGTGGCATTAAAACTTTTCTGTCCTTGAAACTCGCATTCATTGAAACCCACACCACATCCAAAGAAAATGCATCTGGCCAGTGGTGGATAAAGATTACCTTTGGGCTGTTTTCAAATCAAAGACCCCTTGCACGCAAAACAAGAAACATACATGCATTGTTTGATACACCTTCCTGACGTTATTAAATTATATTCCTTGTATAATACAGCATACTTGTTAGACTTCCATTAGTGCGCATTTTAAATGTATTGTTTAAACATTTTTCCATTAGGTAATGAAACAAAATGCATGAACCAATAATGACAAAACTGCCCTATTCAGAACATTTCCATGATAAAAGTCTACTTCTACACACACACACACACACACACACACACGTGTGTGTGTGTGTATATATATATATATATATATATACACACACACATATAGATATATATATAAATGACAGTAGTGTAAGCCATTGGCATCTTGCACAGCTTCTTGCACTTATTTTCAATTTCACTTTTTTTTTTTGGGGGGGGGCAAAAGGCCAAAAAACAGGGATACATTTTAAACATTGCGTGTATAATTTTGGAAAGTTGCTTGAATAAAATTTACCACCATGTATTTCACTGCCAAGACTTGAACCCAGGACCCTGTGCACTACGGTCAGAGCAACACACCATTAAGCCAAATCAGCAGTTTCCTGAAAGACAGGAAGTCTGAAACTTAAATAGCTATCATTTAGTGAATTCAATTCTCACTTCTCACCATAGCTCTCAAGTCAACGTCTTAGCACAAAAAACCTGGACAATCCAGTAATGGGGGAATACAGCCCCAAAATAGGGACACATTTCAAATACTGATCTTATAAACTTATAAAGGTTTTGGGTTACCATTTATTTTCTGAAGAATATGAAGTCTGAAAGCCAAATGGCAAAATCCTGAAAACCACAGATTTAATGAGGAACAGAGCAAAAAATATGAGGCATAAATTCACAAGTAGTGGTGGCTATGGACTTTAGGCTCTTTTTACCTGTACCCAAGGTACAGGGTTTCAGCCTGAACACCTCTAGCCACCAGATGTATTCAGTTGGGGGGCATTTTTACACACACACACACACACACACACTGTTCAAGTGAAAACAGTACCTTACAGTGCTCCCGTTCGTTTGCACCTGCTGTGCAAACTCAGAAATAAACCTTGTTCGTTAGCTAGCATTTTAATTTCACACGCACTGGCTGAAGTACAGAACTTTACAGAGCTCCCAAGCAGCAACTCCATTCAGAGTTTCCCAAGCAGAAAAATAAATAAAAGCTAGCAGAGTTTCTCAAGGTGAAGTACAGTACCTTACAGAGCTCCCAAGCAGCAATTCCGTTCATTAACCCTCGTTGGTTAGCAGAGTTCCCCAAGCAGAGAAATAAATAAAAGCTAGCAGAGTTTCCCAAGCTGAAGTACATTACCTTACAGAGCTCCCAAGCAGCAACTCCGTTTATTAAACCTCATTTCCCAAACAGAAAAATAAAAGCTAGCAGAGTTTCCCAAGCAGAAAATAAACTCTTGTGCAGAAAATAAACCAACTCCATTCTCAGAAGCTACCTTGTGCGCTTTCAAACAGCCATAGCCAGAAATGTCCCTTGAAGCTCAATTCCGACAGGCTGATGTCATTGCACGCGTGATGACATCAGCTCAAAAGCAAGAAAGAAAAAAAAATTAAAGCTGAAAAAAATTGGAAATAGAGTGCCGCTCTGGAATCGTGGCACCCTGTTATCTGGACCCCAAAACTCATTTTTTTACTGAATAATTCAGTAGTTGGGAGGTATGTGCAAATAGTCTAGGGGATACGTTAGAGAGATGGTAAGTGATTGTGTTTCATGGGATATTGTAGCTGTAGGATGGCAGTCAATGTAGGTATTTTGTAGTGAGGTTAGTTTGTAGTAGGAGATAGAAGGCTAGAGACAGAGTGAAGAGTATAGTGTTAGAGATTAATGACATAGTGGAGGAATTGGAGTGATGTTTGTGTGGAGAGTATGAAGTAGCCTTTGTAGATATTTGCTGGAGAGGAGAGGGAGTGGTTGCTTAGGATGAGTTGTCAATTAGTATATAGGTAGTAAGTGTGAAGTAGTGTGTTCTGGATGTATGTGGGAATAATGTGCATGAGTGTAATTGGTGGATGTGTAATGATGGGTGGCGCTATGGTTAGCATAAATATAATTGAAAAGGAAGAGGGTGGGAATGGGGGTAGGGTAGGGAAGCGGATTGAGCCCAAGCTGGCCCAGGCTAGAAACTAGCTACGAAAAACAATAAGAAATGAAGGTAAGCTTGATAGGGAAGAGAGTCAGAGAGTTAACAAGAAACAAACATCGTCTGTGTGAAAGGAAGAACACTAGAAAGGAGGTATAGTTTAGTGGGTGGAGAGTTAGCTAGAGGTGGAAGATGGAAATTGGTAGAACTTGCAAGGCAGCCCAGTAGACGTAAGGACTTGTATTCTAGTAAGCTACTGAATGAAGAAGGGATATTATTAGTTCCTGCAGTAGAGAAAAGTGGCCAGGAAGGCTAGGTAGGACACAGAAGCAAGAAATTAGAAACCGTGGGGTTAAGAGGGGCAGGGATAGGGCATAGGTAATGTGTGAGGGACCATTGGCTTACAACAACTAGTAGAGATTTAGATATTCAGTATAGTTTTTACATACATTTTTAAAATATCCAGGTGCGAGGATGTAGCATCCGGCAGGAAAATTGCAGCAGTTCCTTTCTGGTGAGAGAGTATTGAATTATGTTATTGTTTCTAACTTCAGTATGTCTGGCATTGAGGGGAAAAGTCAGGGTAGTTTGTGCTATCTGGAGAGAAAATAATAGAAAGATAAGGTTAGTCAAACAAGGGGATGAAAAATAGGGTAAAGATATTATAGAGTAAGATAACAAGTACAAGGTAAAGGGAAGTAGGAGAATAGTAGGATGATGAGATAATAGGTATAGGAGAGAGGAATAAGAGGATATGAAAGAGTGTAGATAGGAATTAAAATCACTATTTCACTGTTCTACCTTAGTAGCAGTATACAGTTAAGGTAAGCAATCAAGCAGTGAATTGTACTGTTCAAAGGACAGACAGGTAACATTCAATTAAGGTATCCAGTTGGGCTTAATGTCAGTATTTCACTATACTTGATCTAATGGCAGGGTACCTGCATTAAATCTTAGTCATAAAAGCCAGTAACAGTCTGCATCACTAAGCAAAAAAAAAAAACTATGAAAAATACTGTATTAGTCTGTTGTAACATTATCCTGTAGTGTGCCTTGTAATAAATCCTACTGTCCTGCAGTTACAGTGATGAAAGGTCTTAGAAGTTGAAGAAGTCTTAACTAATAGTAGTCGAAAGCCAGCAAAAAGAACACAGACAAGAAGTCTTAAATAGTAATATTCAAAGCCAGCAATTCATCTTAGTATCTGCTGCCTAGCCACTATGTCTGAACATTGCTTAGGAGATAATCCTAATGAGCTGCAGTGAAGTTAAATTAATGGGTAAGGACCAGTTAATGTTTACACTGTGTAAAACCTCACAGATTTAAAAAAAAAAAAAAAAAAAAAGCAGATGATGTACAACAATGCTGCGTATATAGCATGCACTTCCTTACTACACCTTGTACTTAATAGCCCAGCAAAAATTAACAGAAAATTGCAACTGACCTACTTATTTTCAGCAAAACAGCAAAAAGTGGAGTCACAAGCAGTTGCGGCATTCATTTATCACCAATGCATTTCTGAAGGGTCCATGGGATGGGCCAACGCAGGAGCAAGTAGGAAAGAGTGCCTAGTGCCAAATGTTTTAAATGGCTCAAGGCATCATGGGAGTTGTGGCCAGAGATTTAGTATCCTAACGCGGGAACATCAGAAGGATAAGGGAAAAACAGTATCGATAAGATGAAGATAGGGCAAAAGGGCTGGCTCAGGCTAGAAACTAGCTACAAAAAAAGATCAAAAATGCAGGTAAGCTTGATAGGGAAGAGAGTTGGAGAACTGACAAGAAAAGAACAGCACCTGTGTGAAAGGAAGAAAAGTAGAAGGGAGGTGTAGTTTAGTGGGTGGAGAGTTTAGCCATACGTGGGAGATGGAAATTGGTGGAACTTGCAAGGCAGTAGACCTAAAGACTTGTGTTCTAGTAGAATACTTAATGGAGAAGGGGTATTCTTCATTCCTACAGTAGAGAAAAGTGGCTGGGAAGGCTAGGTGGGACACAGAAGCAAGAGATTGGAAAGCAGGGGATTAAGAGGGGCAGGGGTAGGGCAGAGGTGATGTACAAGGGACTGTTGGCTTACAACTAGTAGAGATTTACTATTCAGTACAGTTTGTACATACATTAATTAATAAAATGTCCAGAAAATATCCAGGTGCAAGGATATAGCCTCCAGCAGGAGGACTGTGGTAGTTCCTCTATGGTGAAGGTTATTGAATTATGATATTGTTTCTAACTTCAGTTTATTTGGTGGTGAGGGAAAAGTCAGGGTAGTGTATGCTGTCTACTTATTTTTAGCAAAACAGCAAACAATGGAGTCACAAGCAGTCGCAGTGTTCGTACATCACCAATGCATTTCCGAAGGGTCCATGGGGTGGGCCAAGACAGGAGCAGGTAGGAAAGCTGTTGCTTCCTGTCATTTTCAATTCTGTGCTTTGCCTCTCTACAGCTCCAAGGGTATTCACAGTGTTTGGCTTCTGTCATTGCCTTTTGCAGACTCCAGAGAATTCTCATGTACCCTTACCTGGACAAACTGCTCATTCAAGCATAATATCCAGACACTGCAACAGAACCTTCAAACCACCATATCTTTGCTCCTCAGCCTGAAATTCACAGTCAGCTGCAAGTCTTTCCTTTCTCCTTCTCATGACTAGGATTTCCTAGGTTGGTGGATAAGGACAGACCCTATGATGGCATTCCTGCCTTTGGAAAAGGTGCAATCACTGCAGACTTACTTCAAACAGTTGCTTCCTCTGTCCCCTCTGACTGCCAGGAAATTCCTCAAGATGCTAAGGTTAATGGACTTGGTTATACCAATGATGCCCGTAGCCAGACTCCACATGCGAAAGTTCCAGTGGTACCAGAACAACTCTAGTCCCAGCATGCTCATCCACTAGAGTTTGTCCTTCCACTTCTTCCCTGCTTAAAGAAGGAATTGTTTTGGTGGATTTAACACATTTTTCAGAATCCAGGACTCCCCCTACAGCCACTTGCTTCAATTCAAGAAATGTTCACAGATGCTTAAGATTTGGGGTGGAGAGCAACTCTGGAGAACCTAAAGGTCTAAGGCCTGTGGTCTCCCTCCATAAGCAAGCAACACATCAACATCAAAGAGATTAGGGCTGTGATCCTGGCCTTTCAATCCTTCAGGTCATCTCTTTTACCAGGCCCTTTGTAGCTGTTCACAGAAAACACCACAGTTCTCTGGTATGTGAACAAGCAGGGGGGAACAAAGTGTTATCTACTCTGCAGATGAGCAATCCAAGTGTTGGAGATTGCTCTTAAACAAAGGTAACTTTGACAGCTGTTTATATTCCCTCAGCTCAAAATGTTCAGACACACTGAGCAGTTCCATGACACAAGATGACGAATGGATGATCCACAGGGATGTATTAATGGACATTCTTCACTACTGGGGTACACCTCAAAGAGAACTCTGTCTCCTCTATGAACAGACAACTTCCAGAGTTGTGTGCTAGAATCCCACACCCTTTGGTTTGGAATGTAGACGCCCTACCACTCTCTTGGAAGGCCATGTTTCTTTGTGCATTCCCCCTCTTCCCCCTAATTCTGAAAATTCAAAAGGACAAATCAAAAATCTTGTTGGTGACCCCCTTTTGGCCAAGGCAGCATTGGTTCCCTCTTCTGCAATTAGCCAAGGGCAATTATAAGTTAATGTTCTTCGTGTTTCACTGTTGCAGTCATAACTGTAGGGTGCTCCTGCCGGCAGGCAGCCCGAGGTCAGCCAGAATCCCAAAGTCTGGGTCCGGCGTCGGCTGTACAAGATAGTACCCTGACGTCAGTACGCTTTGGTACATAGCCCTCAGCCGACGCCATCTTCTCCAGTCTTTCTTGCCGTGCGGTGGAAAGCAGCTCGCAAGTCGTTGGTTGGCGATTTTCGAACAGCATATTTTGTTGTTGTCGGTCCGAAGTTCTTACTTCTCTTCTCAAAGCTAAGTACCCGTTGGGAATCTTTTTCTTGTTCCTCCGATGTCAGAAAAAGTTAATAATTGTATAGCGTGGGAAACAAATACCTCATAAAGATTTCCACTCTTACTGTCTACCTTGCTTAGGCCCTGACCACGACGTTTCTTGTTGTCGGTTCTGTGCCAGGTTCAACTCTCGTACTATCAAGCGCAGGTACGATTGGGCTTTAAATTATTTTGGCAGACGCTTCAATTATAGAATGTCGTCGGACACTACCGGAGTTCAAAAGAAGCGCAAAGACAAAGACAGGCCTCCGAGGTCCAAACAGGACTCGTTGCAGCTGGAGCCAGCGTCCGGTTCGGCTGTCATCAGTGAGGCGCTTTTGCAGCCCCTGTCGTCTGCCACTTCTGAACCGATGGCCGATACGGACTCCCATGGGGAGCCATCAAGGCCCACCATTTTAACTGCTGCAGGACCTACGGACGTCGCTCCTTCAGATGGGTCCGGAACCGCTGTGCAGGTACCGGCTTCTGAGGGGGTTTTCAGGCCTACTCACATCACTTTTTCAAAGGCAAAGACAAAGACTCCTGTTAAGTCTAAAGCTCCTGTTCAAGCTGCTTCTGAATCCACTCCCAAGACACAAAAGCAATTATTAAAGATGGCTGAAGATTTGCTTACAATGATTAGGGGTTCTCACCCCCCTCCTGAGAAAAGGCCTCGACATGATGTTACTCTGGATTCCTCTGACCAGGCTTCTGTATCTTCTGTTTCTTCCTCAGATCAGGACTATTCCTTTCCCCTTATGAGGATTCGGATGCTGAGGACTCTTTACCCTCGGCCTCTCCGCCTGAGGATTTCTCTCTTGGGGAAACCTTGCATGAGATGAGGGAACATTTTCATTGGGAAGGACAGGAGTATTCTGCTTCCAAGAAGAGGCTTAGGGAATTTCTTCTTCCCCAGCATAGGCCTTTAGCTATCCCTCCTGTTTTGGACATTGTAGATGATGCCCTTTCTGAGGCTAATCTGAATCCTGATTCCATGCCTCCTGCTCCTTCTAAGCCTGATAGATTTTATAGGGTTCCTGACTCTCATTTATTTTTATTTAAAAACCCTTCTGCGGATCCTGAAACTATTTCTCAGGGCTCTAAGGCTGCTAAGGTTGCTACTTCTAAAAATCCTATTCCCTCTGAGAAGGATTCTCGTGCTTTAGACAGGTGGGGAAAAGGTATATACTTCTGCTACCCTGTCTGTAAGGGCTTTAAATTGCCAGTTTCATATGTTTAAGTATCAGCAATTTCTATTGTCTGTTTTAAAGCAAAAGCTTGCTTCCCTTCCTGCTTGTGCAGAGGATAAGGAACTTCAGGATGTTTTGCATGCTACTGAACAAGTGAACAAGCATAGTTTACATTGTGGTTTTGATGCTTTGGATGCTTCTTGCAGGGCTGCAGCCTCTGGTACTGTTATCAGGAGACATGCCTGGCTGCGTGAACAAAGTTTACCTGAACAGGTTAAGGCTAAGTTATTAGATGCCCCTGTTCAACATGATGTTCTTTTTGGATCCAAGGCTGAGGAAGTTATTAAAAAGATGGAAGAAAAGGCAAAGTCTATGCAGACTGTAAAGTATTTCTTGCAAGTTCAGCCTCCTAGATTTTCCAGGAATTGGCCCTCTAAAAATTGGTCCTTTCCCACGTCTGACAGGCCTCAAAGGGGAAGATATAGACGCTCCAGAGGTCGTGGTCAAGGTCAGGCCTCTTACAGATCTAGACAATGGACTGCTTCTTCACCTAGAAGGGGAGAAGACAGATCCCAATCTCAAAGAAAGCAAGCTCAATGGCTCTCTCGGTTGGGCTACAGGACCCCTTCACCTGGATGCCCCTCTCGGAGGAAAACTGTCTCTTTTTTACAGAAATTGGACTCGTATTACCCGGGACAGATGGGTATTGGACGTGATGTTAAAAGGTTACAAATTCCATTTTCACACTTTGCCAAGGGCTCACGGTTGGCCAGATCTGCCAAAACATCAATGGTCAGAGGCCTTAATTCAAGTGGATGCTCTTCTGGCCATGAGAGCCATAGAGCCTGTTCCACTCTTGGAGATGGGAAAAGGTTTTTATTCAAGACTGTTTCTAGTTCCCAGAAAACAAAACTCATGGAGACCTATTCTGGACCTTTCTGTGTTAAACACCTTTTTGGAAATTCCAAAATTCAAGATGCTTACTCTACAGCAACTACTTCCAATGCTCTCTCAGGACGCCTGGATGGTGACATTGGACTTAAAGGAAGCCTACTTACATATTCCCATCAGGCAAGATCGCAGGAAATTCCTCAGGTTCAAGGCAGGTTCGAGACACTTTCAATTCTCTGTACTGCCCTTTGGTTTTTCTACTGCGCCCAGAGTCTTTACCAAGTGCCTGGCACCAGTAGTGGCTTACTGCAGACTTCAGGGGATCCAGATTTACCCTTATTTGGACGACTGCCTTATTCAGGCAGACAGCAAAGATCTTCTGCTTCAACATCTGGACTTTGTTCAACGTCTTCTCCTCCTACTGGGATTCTCAGTGAACACAAAAAAGTCTCATTTGATCCCTTCTCGACAAATGGTATTCTTGGGAGCCCTCTTAAATACAACCTTACAAAGGGCCTTCCTCACTCCAGAAAAACAAACTCAGCTGGCTTCTACTTTCAGCACCTTAGCAACTCTATCTCAGCTCACTGCAAGGAAATTCCTGCAGGCTCTGGGCTACATGGCTTCCTGCATTCTGTTGATTCCAAACGCAAGGCTTCACATGAGAAAGCTTCAATGGTATCTGAAAAGTGTATGGTCACAGCATCACCACGATCTGGATATTCTGATTCCTCTGATCCCCTGCCTCCAGAGGGAGTTCCTCTGGTGGTCCAGGGTATGCACTTTAAATGAAGGAAAGCCTTTTCGTCTTCCTCAACCTACTCAAATCCTAACCACGGACGCCTCGGATTATGCTTGGGGAGCACACTTTCTAGACAATTGCCAGCAGGGAACCTGGACAAAGGACCATCTTCACTGGCACATCAATCTGAAGGAAATGTTGGCAGTTCAAAATGCCCTTCTAGCCTTCAAGAACCTTTTGCAACCAGGGCCTCTGCTAATTGACAGACAACACCACAGTCATGTGGTACATCAACAAGCAGGGGGGTTCTCATTCATACCCCCTTTGCAGACTGGCTATGGCTTTATGGGACACAGCTCTAAATTTGAAACTACATCTCCAGGCTCAATTCATTCCAGGGAAACAGAATCTCTTGGCAGACAGCCTGAGCAGAAACATTTCAGATCCTCACGAATGGATGCTAGACACCAACTTATTCAACAAGATTACTGCAGTTTGGGGATGTCCCCAGATAGATCTGTTTGCATCCCATCTCAATCATCAGCTGCCTCGCTTTTGCACCAGGTCCTTCCACAAAACAGCTTGGAGAGTGGATGCCCTGTCCTTCAGCTGGAGAAGCCTTTCAGCATATGCCTTCCCTCCTCTTCCTCTACTACCTCGGGTATTACTGAAGATAAAACAGGACAAGCCCAAGTTCCTCATCTTGATTGCTCCAAATTGGCCTCGACAGTTTTGGTATCCAACTTTAAAGCACCTGTTCTTGGGGCCTCCTTGGATTCTCCCTCTGAACCCTTCGCTTTTGTCCCAGCATCAGGGTCAGTTACTACATCCCAACCTCAAGACCCTTTGCCTGGCAGCTTGGCTCTTCAAAGGAATTTGATTTCCTCTACTCTTCCCAAACAAGTTTTGGATGTTCTTTTGGAAGCTAGACGGCCTAGCACTAGGAAATCCTATGCCTCTAAATGGAAGAGGTTTTGTGTTTGGATGCAGGACCGAGGCTCGGATCCTCTGGTTCCTGATCTCTCTTCTATTTTGCTTTGCCTTTCAGAACTTTTATCTAAAGGACTTTCCTTTTCTTCCATTAAGATTCATGCTTCTGCTATTTCTGCGCATTTCAGTTCTGATCCTCCTGTTTTCTCCCATCCTTTGGTGAAGCAATTCTTGAGAGGGGCTAAAAATTTGCGGCCTCCCAGGACCCCTCCTGTCCCTGCCTGGGATCTTAATTATGTTTTAGAAAAACTTACTTTGCCTCCTTTTGAGCCTGCTGCATCTTCAGATATTAAGTTCTTATCCTGGAAGACTGTTCTTTTATTAGCATTGACCTCTGCCAGAAGGGTCTCAGAGTTGCAAGCTCTCATGGCTGTGGAACCATACCTTATTTTCCATCAGGACCGAGTATCCTTGAGGACCAATCCTACTTTCATGCCTAAGGTGATTTCGAAAGTGGCTTTAAATCAGACTATTCACCTTCCTACCTTCTTTCCAAATCCTCAAAATAAAGGGGAAAGGATTTTGCATTCATTAGATGTGCACAGACAGTTACGATTTTACCTGGACAAGACTGAAGAGTTCAGAAAGTCTAATCAATTGTTTGTTTCTTTTGCCTCCAGTTCTCTTGGAAAACCTATTTCTAAACAAACTATTTCCAAATGGATTGCTTATGGAATCAGATTTTGTTACACTCATCATGGGAAACAGTTTCCAGGTACCATTAGAAGTCATTCTACTAGAGCAGCTGCCACTTCTACAGCTTTCCTCAGAGGAGTCCCTACCAAGGATATCTTGGAAGCTGCCACTTGGAGTTCTGTGCATACTTTTACCAAGCACTACAATCTCCCACTGTTTTCTAAGACCAGGGCAGGCTTTGCCTCTGCTGTTTTGCAGGGTATTCTTGCCTCCTTCTTCTATCTAAAGCCTCCTCCCTTTTACACTGCTTTGGGATTCCACCCTACAGTTATGACTGCAACAGTGAAACACGAAGAACATAGTACAGTTGTGTACACCTACCATAAATGTAGATGTTCGAGTGTCTTCACTGTTGCAGTCGGGTTTCCTCCTCCTATCCCCTCTTTTTTTTCTTCCTTTTCCTTTTTTTGTGGTGTATTTGTGTTTCCTTGTTGGATTCATTTTTGTTTTATTGGGGACTTCTGACATCTAGGGCAAGAAAGGCTGGAGAAGATGGCGTCGGCTGAGGGCTATGTACCAAAGCGTACTGACGTCAGGGTACTAGCTTGTACAGCCGATGCCGGACCCAGACTTTGGGATTCTGGCCGACCTCGGGCTGCCTGCCGGCAGGAGCACCCTACAGTTATGACTGCAACAGTGAAGACACTCGAACATCTACATTTATGGTAGGTGTACACAACTGTACTTTTCACAGGGTGGATCTACTCACCCAAGACAGGGGATCTCTTATTCACCCACATCTAGCAACAATGAACCTGACTTTGTGGGTGATAGGCTTCTGATTCATTTCAGGCACCTTTTCTCTGAGGACGTGTTTCCAGTCCTGCAGGAGACCAGGAAACCTAACACTAGGAGATCCTACTTGTACAAATGGAAGAGGCTCGCCATCTGGTGTCCTAATAAGAGATTAGATCCATTTTCAGTGGATATTGCCCTAGTCCTTTCTTACTTGGGTGAGCTGCTCAAGGCTGGACTGGCTTATTCTTCAGTTGAATCCCATTTATCAGCCATTTCTGCATGTCTCCCTTTGTCCACTTCCCCCCTTTAGCTTCTAGACTAGAGGTTAAACTTTTCTTAAAAGGTGTCTTTCACATCAGACCTCCCAGAAAACCTGCTCCTCCTCCCTGGAACTTGAATTTTGTTTTGGAAAAACTGACCCAGACTCCCTTTGAGCCTGCTGCCTCAGCTTCCCTAAAATTCTGAACTTGGAAAACTGTTTTACTGGTAGCCATTACTTCTGCTAGGTGAGTTTCAGAACTCCAAGCTTTAATTGGCTTTACAGTCCTTTCTGATTTTTCACAAAGGATTGGGTGTCCCTTCATACAAACCCTTCCTTTATGCCTAAGTGGTTAATGACTTGTCCTTCAAGCAGTCTATTTACTTACCCACCTTTTTCCCTTCTCCTCAAATCTCCAGTGAAAAGGGTGCTGTACATCTTGGATATAGATAGACAACTCAGATTACCTGTCTCTAAACAGACTATTTCATCTTGGATCTCTAGGGCAATTTCCTTTTGCTGTGGGTCTCAGGAGAAAACTATTTCTTTGTCTGTTAAAGGCCCACTCCACTAGAGGGGTGGCTTCCTCTGGAGCCTTCTTTTAAGGCCTGGACACTGGTTTCTGTCTTGGAAACAGCTATTTGGTCCTCTGTGCATACATTTACAAAACACTACAAGCTGGATTCTGTCTCAGATCCAGAGCAGGATTTGCTAGGACAATTTTGCATGGCTTTATGGAGACTTCTTGTGCTCACCCCCCCCCCCCCCCCCACACACACACACACACTTTCTTACTCATGAGGTTTGGTATTCTTCTACTGCAACATGGGAGTAGCAGGCCATAGAATAGTTGTGTAAAATCTTACCATAACCATAGATGTCCTTTTCCATGTTGCAGTATTCTATCACACCCACCTTTACCCCATGGTTCATGCTTGTCTTGGGATATTATGTAATTGCCTCTATCCTTGGAATGGTGTTTCTGACTGGAGCATTCATTTCTGAGGATGGTATGTGCAGATGTCAATTTTATGGCCAACATCTGCTGTTCTATGTGCAATGTCACATGTATCTTGCAGTAGCTTACGTCTTTGGTATAATGGCCAGATGTTCGGGTCACCTAGGCAGGGATATCTCTCATGTTAAGAATACTGCAGCATGGAAGAGAAAGACATCTATGGTTATGGTAAGATTTTGCACAACTAATCTATATGATGGCAGACCAACTAATAAAGGTAGCTAATGACTTTATTAAAAAGGGTATGATACCCATATGCTTGAAAATACTGTCATTGAAGTTATGAAACAACGTTCTACTGAGGCTAGATCTACTTTTTCTGACAAGCGTAGCAGTGACAGGAACCGAACTGGTACTAGATAGAAGAATACAATAAGATGTATGTTAACATATAGCAAAAATACAAATATGGTTAGACGCATTATAAGCAAATATTGGCACATTTTGCAAGATGTACCAGAACTGCGAATGACCGTATCTAATAGACTGCAGATTGGGTACAAGAGAAATGCTAATTTAAAACAGCTTGTTTGTTATAAGAACAACCACATAACTCCAGTAATTTTAAAACAAATAAGAAAGGTACCACAATGCGTGGGAACTGTTTTCTGTAAACATATTTATACTGTAAAGGTATTTGGTCATCCAGTGAGTGGTCAGACTGTTGAGCTAAGAGCAACAGGGAATTGCAATACTAAGAAGTTTGTCTGTCTTTGTGTGTACTCTGTGATGTCTACTATGTAGGCAAAACTAACCAAACGCTAAAAGAACATATTAGTAACCATATATCAAAAATGAAAAGACCGGTATTGACTAATGCCCTGTATAAACATAAAAGTTGATAGTGGTATTGAAAATAACTTCAAATTCTATATTTTACAAGAAGTCCATGAAACCTTGTGTGCTGTAATATTGTACACAAGACTGAGCTAGATTAGTTTTATTGGATATTACGTCTTCGAGCACACAAGCATCCAGGCCTGAATGGCTTTAAAACCATTTCTTAATGACAAGCATATTGAAAGTATGATGAACGTGTATAGAAAAAATGTTAATAATTTTGATGCATCTTTTTATTCACATTTTCAGCTACATTTATGGTTATTTGTTGTGTAAACTGTGTTTTAAACAATTTTAAACTAATTTGAGATACTTGTGTTGATTTTGAAATGTGTCATGATAGATCATGTGACTGTTAGGAAGTATATAGGGAAGTGCTTGTTGGTTCTGATTTTAGGTATGCCTAAGAAAGCCACTTTGTGGTGAAAGTTTTGCAACTTAGTTTTAGAACTTGCAACTTGTCGAATAAACAGAATTTTGGTGCTGTAAGTGCTTGGTGGTGTGTTTACTTAATGGTTCTTGTTTCTGTACAATTTTGCACTTTGAAACCACTTGTTTATCTGATGTCTTTCAAGGATGCATCTGCAGTCATTACAAATGGGTTGTCCTGTCGTCAGGCAGCCCTTCGGTCGGCCGGATTCCAATGTCTGGGTCTGTCCTCGGCTGGTGTCGCACTTCACCCGACGTCATAGCTGCAGTTATTCGGGTATAAAGGCATCAGCCGACGCCATTTTCCTCAGTCTTTCTTGCCGCGTGGCGCCCGAAGCAGAAGCTGTTCGCAAGTGCCGGTCGGTCAGATCCAGAGATTACTACTACCGAATACTACTCAAGACTTCTAAAAAGCTAAGTACCCCGTTGCGGACTCTTTCTTGCCTCAGCCGATGTCAGAGAAAGTGAATAACTGTTTATCTTGTGGGAAACAAATACCTCATAAAGATTTCCACTCCTACTGTATACATTGTTTAGGCCCAGACCATGACGTAGCAGCTTGTCTAGCCTGCGCTTCTTTTAACCGACGGACGCTTAGACGCCGGTCGGAGTTTGCTGAACAAATTTTCGGCTCTGATTTTGCCTACATTATGCCGTCGGATCCTCCGACAACGCAAATTTCCAAAAAACGAAAAGAAAGGGACCGACACTCGCGGTCCGCGGTCTCGGCAGAAACCGCGATTAAGCAAACCGCGAGTGTCTCGGTTTCGGCCGAAACCGAGCAAGCGGTTCTTTCTCCAGCCGAAACCATGCCTTCTACCGAGGCCTCCTCTAACCTGGTAGAATCAGCTTCTGAAATCCAGCCTTCTGTTGCGGTTTCTCAGGAATTATCAGACACAATTCCCCTGGATATTTCAACCCCTGCACGTGGAGCTGCTAGGCCTCCTGCAGCCATGTCTATTAAGGCCTTTGCCAGGGCTAAAGCAGTCAAAGCTTCAAAAACTGTGCCTGCCAAACCCCGACACAGGCACAGCACTAGCACACATATGCTTTCGTTGGGTGAGGATTTAAGTTCTTTAATTCGTGGATCCCAGCCTCATCCAGACAGGTCCTCTCCCACCTCCAGAAAAGAGACCTAGAGCAGAGCCCCTGAACCAGTATCCACTGATGGTTCCTCTGATGAATCAGAACATACAGACCTTCCTGAGGCTTCTTATTCTCCTTACGAAGACTCTGATGCGGAAGAGTCCATTCCTTCAGCCTCTCCACCTGAGGAATTTTCCTTTGGGGAAACCTTGCATGCTATGAGGGAACAATTTCAGTGGCAGGGCCAAGATTTCTCAGACTCCAGAAAAGGCTTAGAACCTTTCTACATTTGCCACAACATAGGCCTTTAGCTATACCTCCAGTTCTTTCTGTTGTAGATGATGCATTTAATGATGCTTGCACTGCTCCTGATTCATTACCTCCGACTCCTGCTAAGCCCGATAGGTTCTACAGGGTCCCGGACACTCATCTCCATTTATACAAGGCTCCTTTTGCAGATCCAGAGACTATCGCCCAGGGCCCTAAAGCTGTAGCTGCTACTTCTACTAAAAAACCCCTCCCCTCTGAAAGGGAATCCAGGTCCTTAGAGAGATGGGGTAAAAAAGTTTACACTTCTGTTACCTTGTCAGCTAGAGCTTTGAACTGCCAATTTCATATGATTCAATATCAAGAGTTTATGCTTGACCAGTTAACTAAAAAGCTTTCCTCTGAAGAATCTTTAGATAAAAAATATGTTCAGGAAATGGTACATAACATACAGCAGGTTAGTAACCATTCTTTAAAATGTGGCTATGATGCACTGGAGGCTTCCTTTAGATCAGCCATGACTGGCACAGTTATCAGGAGACATGTATGGTTGAAAGAACAGGCATTACCAGACCATGTCAAATCAAAGCTTTTGGATGCACCCATGGACAAGGTCAATTTATTTGGTTCCCCTGCTCAGCAGGTACTAAAAAGATGGAAGAGAAGGTGAAATCTGTACAAACGGTGAAAGATTTCTTACAGGTTCAACCTCCAAGGTTTAGCAGGAACTGGCCCTCCAAGAATTGGTCCTTTCCGGACTCCTCAAAGGCTCAGAGAGGCAGGAATAGGCGTTCAAGAGGCAGAAACCAATCCAGGGGTGCTTACAGGGGACGCCAATGGCAAGGTAACAACCAGCGAGGCACGGACGCAGCCACCACCACTACAACACCTCAATCACAGTGACTTGACAGTGGCACCGCCGACCAGGGAACAACTAGAAGCACCCTTAGGTGGAAAATTAACCTTATTTTCAATAAACTGGCATTGCATCACAAGGGAAAAATGGATTTTGCAAACTATAGACCAAGGTTACAGGTTCCATTTCCATACTCTACCAGGGAAGAGAGGAATGTCAAACCTACCACCTACTCAAAGGACAGAAGCTCTAAAACAAATATCTCAGCTATTAAGAATGAGAGCTGTGGAAAAGGTACCATCTATGGAGCAAGGAAAGGGATTTTACTCCAGACTATTCCTGGTACCAAGAAAAGAAAACAAATGGAGACCCATTCTAGACCTGTCCGCTTTAAACACATTCCTCATTGTTCCAAAATTCAAAATGCTGACCCTACAGCAGCTTCTTCCCATGCTGGGCAAGGAGTCTTGGCTGGTAACTCTAGATCTCAAGGAGGCATACCTGCACGTCCCCATAAGACCAATTTGCAGAAGATACCTCAGATTTCTTGCAGGATCAGAGCATTATCAATTTTCAGCATTGCCCTTTGGCTTGTCTACTGCACCCAGAGTGTTCACGAAATGCCTGGCATCAGTAATTGCTCATTGCAGACTTCAGGGAATCCAAATTTATCCCTACCTGGATGACTGCCTGATACAAGCGGACAACAAAAGCAAGCTAGCAGAAGACTCACAAAGAGTCATTTACCTGCTGCAATCCTTGGGATATACAGTCAATATAAAAAAGTCAAGGCTGATTCCATCCCAAAGAATAACCTTTCTGGGTGCAGAGCTGGACACATCAAAACAAATGGCTTTCCTAACTGCAGAAAAGAAAGAGCAACTACCTCTCTACTTCTTGGCATTAACAAAGCAGAACCACCTAACTGCAAGAAAAGTACTGCAAGCTCTAGGCTTCATGGCATCCTGCATAATTCTGGTCCCTCATGCCAGACTGCATATGAGAAAGCTACAGTGGTACCTAAGGAATTTGTGGTCCCAACACAAGCACAGCCTAGAAACCAAAATCCCAATAATCCCATGCCTGAAACAAGAGTTCCTATGGTGGGCTCAGGCCTGTCAATCAAACGCAGGATTGCCCTTCTGCAACAGCCAACCAAGCCAAACCATCACGACAGATGCCTCAGACCTCGGTTGGGGGCACACATGCTAGGCTAGTGCATAAAAAGCTTATGGACTCAAGACCAGCTGCCTACACATAAATCTAAAGGAAATGCTGGCAGTAAAATTGGCAATCCAGTCATTCAGACCATTTTTCCAAGAAGGTCAGTTGATGATAAGGACAGACAACACCACAGTTATGTGGTACATCAACAAACAGGGAGGCACCCATTCATATCCTCTATGCCGGCTGGCACTGGACCTATGGGATGTGGCCCTGAGCTACAACATTCAGTTACAAGCAATTTTTGTACCGGAAAAGAAAACATTCTAGCAGACATATTAAGCAGAACAACCACAGATGCCCACGAATGGATGCTTCATCCGGACATCTTCAAAGCCATCACAAGGGAATGGGGATTACCACAAATAGACTTGTTTGCATCCCCATTCAATCACCAGCTAAAGAAATTCTGCACAAGGACGTACCACCCACTTGCTTGGAAGGTGGACTCCTATCTTTCAGTTGGAAAAACCTGACAGCATATGCATTTCCACCACTTCCTTTGATGCACAAGGTGCTTCTGAAGATCAAAGAGGACCGTCCAAGGATCATCCTGATAGCTCCAGACTGGCCAAGACAACATTGGTACCCATTGCTGAGGAGCATGTCTCGGGAACAAATATGGACAATACCCTAATCCCATTACTGTTAACACAGAACAACTACAACATCCTGCATCCAAACCTGAAAACTCTGCAGCTAACTGCCTGGAACATTACATAACAGAAAATAACCCAAATTTATCCCAAAGGGTTAAAGACATAATCCTGGAGGCTCAGACCTTCAACAAGAAAGAATTATGCAGCAAAATGGAAAAGATATCTCATTTGGAGTACTGCAAAAGGAGAAGATGTGACTCTGGTAAAGATGGCCAACATCCTAGAGTACTTGGCAGAGCTCTTCCACACAGGCCTGTCCTATTCTTCCATCAAGATACATGCATCAGCTATTTCAGCACAATACAGCTTGGATCCTCCTGTCTTCTCTCATCCCCTGCTCAGACAGTTTCTGAGAGGAATTAAAAATGTAAAGCCTCCCAGGAAACCACCATTGCCAGCATGGGACTTGAACTTTGTGCTAGAAAAATTGACACTTCCTCTTTTCGAACCAGCAGCAACAGCAGAATTACAATACTTATCCTGGAAGACTGCTTTCCTGCTGGCAATAACTTCAGCAAGAAGGGTCTCTGAACTACAGGCATTAATGGCAGTGCGACCCTTCCTGATCTTCCATCAAGATAGAGTGTCCATGAGAACAAATCCTACATTTATGCCTAAGGTGGTATCCAGAGTGTCATTAAATCAGGCTATCCACCTACCTACATTCTTTCCAAACCCACAGAACAGGGGAGAAAGACTTTTGCTTACCTTGGATGTACACAGACAGTTACGCTACTACCTGGACAGGACTAAGTCCAATAGAAAAACTGACCAGCTACTGGTAGCATATGCCACAGGAAAGGAAGGAAAACCAATTTCAAAACAGACAATCTCCAAATGGATAGGAAATTGCATTAGATTTTGTTACTCCTACCATGGAAAGAAAACCCCAGAGAACATCAGGCCTCACTCCACAAGGGCTACAGCCACTACCACAGCTTTCTTACGAGGAGTGGCTACCAAGGACATTATAGAGGCTGCTACTTGGACCTCCGTGCATACATTTGCCAAGCATTACAATTTACCTTTATACTCTAGATCCCGAGCAGGTTTTGCCACTGCTGTTTTGCAAGGGATCCTAGCTACACCATAATCTCTACTCTTTCCTCCTCCCCTTGTTTAGCTATGGTATTCTACCCATTTGTAATGACTGCAGATGCATCCTTGAAGGACATAGTACAGTTTTGTACCTACCATAAATGTAGATGTCCGATAGGAATGCATCTGCAGTCAGATTATCCACCCACCTTCCCCTCTGAGGTACTCCTAGGGTATTTTCCAGCCTTCAGCTAGCTTGGGAGGGGGATCTATTATGGTGTATTTGTTTGTATACATGTACATACATGCTTATTTTTTGTGTTTGCTCTCTACTATTTGGAATCATTGGCATTTATCCAAATTTAGCCTTCCAAGAGGGCACCTGGCATCTGGGGCAAGAAACACTGAGGAAAATGGCGTCGGCTGATGCCTTTATACCCGAATAACTGCAGCTATGACGTCTGGTGAAGTGCGACACCAGCCGAGGCCAGACCCAGACTTTGGAATCCGGCCGACCGAAGGGCTGCCTGACGACAGGACAACCCATTTGTAATGACTGCAGATGCATTCCTATCGGACATCTACATTTATGGTAGGTACAAAACTGTACTTTTCCATGACTGCATTTTGAAATTATTTTCCATAAAGACAGAGTAACTTTACGAACTTTATCGTAGTTTAGACCAGCGTTTAGATTTGGCAGACATAGTGGTGAGCGGAAACACAGGAACAAACACTGGAAGGTCTTCTTCAGTCATTGATAATATGTTAACACAACACTATAATATTCATAATATTTCCACTTTTGATTTGACGGATGAGCAGAAACCGCTACTCAATAAAGGATTGAATTATGTTCCTGTTTTTTTCATTGATGAAAGTGATTTGGTTAACGATATATTAGCTTTTTGTCGTAGACTTAATTTAAGGTTATTTTTTGGTTCTAGGGAAGACTCTGAAAGATTACTGAGGGGTCCAGGGAAGTAAATAGTGTGGGAAGAAATAGCCAGGGAATTGTTATGGATAGGCTTGTATAGGCCCTAGTACCAACCTAGGAACCTAGATTCCTGAAATCTGATTTTACACCACCAATGAACAAACATGTTTCCATATTCCAACAGGCAGTGCTCAAAGATCTACACTTTAAATTGTGTGATTCACAGATGTTAGGGTATAACTTAACAGTAGGGGAACAGCAGTAATAATACTAATCTTGTCATACTAATATTGTCATTTTACAAGCAGATAAGGGTGGGGTGGTGGTAATTATAAATTCAGATTATTATCTGGCTGAGGGAATTAGTTGTCTAACCCTCAGTATTATATGCATATGCCCATCGACCCCACAGATAACGTCAAGAAGGATATTGAACTATTTCTCAAAAAGGGGCGGCAGAAGAGGGGGGTTATTAGGGATTCTGTTGTGCAACATCTTATGGTTAGTGATCACAGGAAGCTGTATCTTTATTTATTACCCATGATACATAAAAGTTTGGTTAAGCCCCACAGGCAGACCAATAGTTTCAGGAATTGGTTCACTCACAGAACCTCTGTCTGCTTTTCTGATTCAATACCTGAAGCCTTTATTAAAACTTATAAGAGCCAGGATACAGGACACCACACAATTTTTATAAATCGTTGCGGATACACAATTAGAACCCACATGGCTTCTTTCTACGTTCATAGGTTCATAGGTTCATAGGTTCATACTAGGCTATCTGCCCGAGGGCATTTACAAGCCTAGCCCATAGTTTTGTGGCTTACGCCACCCCTTTAGTATGGGGAACTATACCCATTATTTTGCTGTGCCTCTGTTGAGCAGTGACACTGAGGTAATCCCTGGGGTATATCTGCGATCTCCCATCCATTGGTCAAGATTTCTCTTGAACAAGGCCAGCGAGGTGCTCTGCCTCACATATACCGGGATTTTATTCCACAGCATAGGAGTCTTTGGGTGATGAATTTATCCCTCCAGCACGCCCTATTAATAGCGTGTCGAGGTTTAAGTCTCCCGCCCTTGTGGCTCTGACGGATCTAGATTTTTTGAGGTGAAGCATATTCATCAAATCTGGGTTTGACATGGCCTTGTATGTTAGGCAAAGGTCACCTCTGAGCAAGCACTGAATAGAGCTGGAGTTCTTTCAGTCGGGCAGCATAGGACAGATGTTTGAGACCCTTTATCCTTTTGGTGAGGAACTTTTGTGGCCTCTCCAGCTGCTGTTAAGGCACTATACACCAGTATTACCCCATTGGCTGGCTTGCAGGCGTTGGAATACTGGTTGGAGAGGACCAACTTGTATCCGCCAGGTTTCAATACATTGTTGATCTGTATAGCCAAACATGTTCTAACAAAAATGTTTTCTATTTCCAAGGGGATTGCTATTGGCAAATACAAGGTACTGCGATGGGGGCATCTTTTGCCCTATCTATGCGGATTTATTCATGGGGTACCTTAAGGAACATCTGATATACAGTGATGCACATAACATTTATTTGCCAGAGATTGATATTTGGAGGAGGTTCCTAGATGATTTTTGGTTGGTGTGGCGGGCGGATAGTCAATACTTAGTGGAATTTATTCAATACTTGAATTATATCAAATGGGGGATAGAATTTACCCTGACTTGTGATGTTCAACAAATTAACTTTTTAGATGTTACTATCTCAAGAAACTTTGATCATACCTTAAGAACTCAAGTCTATAGGAAGTATCCCCAGTATAATAGTTTATTATTTGCTTCCAGTTTACATCCATCCCACACCATCAGAAATATACCCAAATCCCAATTTCTTCGTATTAGGAGAATTTTTTCCACCCAGGAGGATTTTGACTTTTATCAGAAAGATTTAACACAAAGATTCTTGGTTAGGGGCTATAGACCAAGGGATATAACATCGGCTAGGGATTGGGCCTACAAACAACAAAGATCCCAATTGTTGGAATACAGAAACAAAACATTGAATGAGGAGAGTAACAATATTAGGTTAGTAACTACCTAGGGACAAAATATTCATTTACTCAAAAATGTGGTGTCCAAGAACTGGAATATATTATTGGCTAATGAACTCAGTCAGGTGCTACCTTCTAGGTGTCAGTATTCCTTTCGGAGGGGGAGGACCCTGGGATCATACTTTTCACATTATAAACATAGTACAAGGGGCCCTTTGAGTCACCAATTAACAATCACAGGGGACAAACTGCTGGGATCATTCCCTTGTGGGCACTGTTCCTTCTATAAGTTTATGTTAGTCTAAACAATTTTCCAGTAAGAATACTGGTCAGGTTTATGACTTAAAAATTTTTTTGATAATTGGGGAACAGGCTTGGTAGTGTATTTAGCCTGCTGTACTTGTTCGGCCTTCTATATAGGTCAAACTTCCCATCCCTTACAAACACGTATGTCAGAACATTTTAGTGATGTCCGTAACAAACGAATGACTAATGCCCTGTACAGACACCATAGGTCCCACAAGTCTGCCAAATTCATGTTCATGGTCGTAGATGAGATTCAGGGGGACAAGAGTAATAAAGCCGGTTGGCATTCCGTCCTTAACTATAAAGAAAAAAAATTGGATTTTTGGGCTTGGGGGGTCTTTTTCCCCTGGTCTAAATGATCAGTTAAAAGTGGGTGGGGGCATGCTCCTTATTGGGGATATGATGCAACAGGAGGGGTGTAGTATATACCTAGTTGTTCATCGTGTTACACTGCTGCAGTCATTACACTTGGGTTATCCGGCCTGAGTTCCAAAGTCTTGGTCCGGTGTTGGTTGCTGTCGCCTCCTCCCTGACGTCAAGTGCGACAGGGTTATATAAGATGCAGCCGACGCCATTTTCTTCAGTCTTTCTTGCCGCGCAGTGCCCGAAGCAGCCAACTCCTGAGATTTTCATTCCGAATCCAGAACCGAAGTCTTCTACACAGCTAAGTACCCCATTGGGGAAACTTTTTCTTGCATCAGACCGATGTCAGTAAAAGTTAATAACTGTATTTCTTGTGGGAAGCAAATACCTCATAAGGATTTCCATTCTTATTGTATCCCATGCCTAGGCCCAGACCACAACGTCACTGGTTGTCGGTTTTGTGCTACGTTTAATAAGCGCACTATTAAACGTCGGTTTGATTTTGCCCGACATTATTTTGGCAGAAAATTCAATTATACCATGCCGTCGGAACTTCCGACGACTGGAATACATAAAAATCGCAAAGACAAGGATAGGCATCCGAGGCCCAAAACTGACGAAGCATCTTCTAGGCCAGTCGCCGGTTCTCCGGTTTTCAGCAAGGCGCCTTCGCAGCCCCTGATGACCATTTCTGTATTACCACAGGCTGCCTCTGACTCCCACGTGGAGATGGCTGGGCCTTCGGACGCACAAATTATTCAGACTACCGAAACTACCCCTTCAGAGGGATCTGGAGTAGCTGAACAACCCGCAGCCTCAGAGGGTGTTTTCGTACCTACCCAGTTAAGCATTACATCTTCTGCTAAGTCTAAACCTACTTTAAAAACAAAGAAACAAATTTGGCATTCTCCAGGACAGGCCTCCATGCCTAAGAAACAAATGCTCAAAATGGCCGAAGACCTAATCACTCTGATCAGGGGCTCCCATCCCCCTCCTGATAAAAGGCCTAGACTGGATGCAGACTATGACTCATCTGACCAGGTATCCATCTCTTCAGATTCATCCTCAGACCTAGGATACTCCCTACCCCCTTATGAGAATTCTGATGCTGAGGAATCAATTCCATCAGCCTCTCTGCCTGAGGACTACTCCTTTGGTGAAACCTTGCATACCATGAGAGAGCATTTCCATTGGGAAGGCCAGGATTACTCAGAATCCAAGAAAAGGCTCAGAGACTTACTTTTATTACCTCAACACAGACCCCTTGCTATTCCACCAGTGTTAGATATAGTGGATGATGTGTATACTGAATCCAGCTTAAATCCTGATTCTTTACCTCCAGCCCCAGTTAAGCCTGACAGATACTACAGAGTCCCTGACTCACACAAATTTCTTTATAAAAGCCCTGTTGCCGACCCTGAAACTACTTCTCAGGGACCCAAAGGGGTTAAGGCCTCATCAGCAAAGAATCCAGTCCCCTCTGACAGAGATTCCAGAGCATTGGACAGATGGGGGAAGAAGTTATATACGTCTGCAACTTTAGCAATGAGGGCCTTAAATTGCCAGTTTCACATGTTAAAATATCAGCAGTTTCTGATGTCTCAGTTGAAACAAAAAATGCTTCCAGATTCAGATCCTCCTAATTTAAAGGAAATGCAGGATTTATTGCATGCAGCTGAACAAGTGGGAAAACTCACTTTGCAATGTGGTTTTGATTCTTTAGAGGCCTCCTGTAGAGCAGCTGTTACAGGTTCTGTCATTAGAAGACATGCTTTGTTAAAAGAACATACGTTACCAGATCATGTTAAAGCAAAACTATTGGATGCACCTTTACAGCAGGATGTGTTGTTTGGAGTTAAGGCAGAAGAGGTATTAAAGAAAATGGAGGATAAGACAAAATCTATGCAAACAGTGAAGGATTTCTTACAGGTTCAGCCTCATCGATTTAGCAGAAATTGGCCAACAAAAAATTGGTCCTTTCCAGCTTCAGACAGACTTCAAAGGGGCAGATACAGACTTCCAAGAGGCAGAAGTCAACCACAAAGTCCCTACAGGCCTCAACAATGGGGTGCATCAGGCCAGAAAGAAGGGGAAGACAGGCCACAACCTTATAAAAAACAGCCCCAATGACTTCCCACTACAGCTGCCAAACAGCCCTCACTTGGCAGCCCCCTTGTGAGGAAAACTGGCACTTTTCTATCACAATTGGCATATGATCACCAAAGACAAATGGGTTCTCAACATTCAATCTCAAGGTTACATGTTCCACTTTCACACTCTGCCAAGGTTAAAAGGAATGCCAAACCTGCCACCAAATCAATGGGCATAGGCTCAAAAACAAATTACAGCACTCATGGACATGAGAGCTATTCAAAAGGTACCACCACAGGAGCAAGGACAAGGATTTTACTCAAGACTCTTTCTGGTTCCCAGAAAGGACAAAGTCTGGAGGCCCGTTCTGGATCTTTCTTCTCTAAACACTTACCTGGATGTTCCGAAATTCAAAATGTTGACACTACAGCAGCTTCTTCCCATGCTGGGCAAGAAAGCTTGGCTCATAACATTGGACCTCAAGAAGGCATACCTGCATGTCCCTATCAGACAAAACTGCAGAAGATACCTCAGATTCATAGCTGGTTCAATGCACTATCAATTCTCTGCACTGCCCTTTGGCTTATTTGCTGCGCCCAGGGTCTTCACAAAGTGCCTGGCACCAGTAATTGCAAAAAGGAATTCATATTTATCCATACCTGGACGACTGCCTGATTCAAGCAGAGAGCAAGGACATTCTTCTACAGCATCTGGCATTTGTAAAACAGTTAAGTTGCCTAGGGTACACAGAAAACGAAAAGAAATCAAAACTAGTGTCCTCACAAGAGATAATATTCCTGGATGCCAACTTAAATACAACGGCCCAGATGGCTTATCTCACGCCAGACAAGCAAGGACATCTGACTCAATATTTTCAATTGATGGCAACAAGAACCCAACTCCCTGCAAGAAAAATTCTGCAGACCTTTGGTTACATGGCATCTTGCATACTACTAATTCCATGTGCCAGGCTGCATATGAGGAAACTACAATGGTACCTAAAGAGTGTCTGGTCTCAACACTGTCAAAGCTTGGAAACAGTTATACCACCAATTCCTTGCCTGCAACAGGAGTTTGGATGGTGGGCTCAAGCTCATCACCTCAACAAAGGACAGCCTTCTACTCAACCCACAGCCAGGCAAACACTGACAACAGATGCATCAGATTAATCCTGGGAGCACACATGGCAGGAAAATGTATTCAGGGCAGGTGGCAGGGGCAGGCAGAACAAAGGCATCTTCACATCAATCAAAAAGAGATGCTAGCTGTACAAAATGCCCTGATAGCCTTCAAGGACCTGCTATATCCAGGACAACTACTATTAAAGACAGACAACACCACAGTTATGTGGTACCTAAACAAACAAGGGGGCACTCACTCTTATCCCCTCTTCAGACAAGCCATGACCTTGTGGAACACAGATCTAAAATATCAGGTTCATCTGCAAGCACAATTCCTGCCAGGAGAGAAAAACACACTGGCAGATGACTTAAGCAGAAACATCATGGATCCCCACGAATGGGAGATGAATCCACAAATATTCAGAATGATAACACAGAAATGGTGGAGCCCGGACATAGATATGTTTGCATCCCCAATGAACTGCCAGCTACAGAAATTCTGCACAAGGACTTACCATCCGCAAGCATGGAAAGTGGATGCCATCTCATTCGGCTGGAAAAACCTACAAGTATATGCTTTCCCACCACTGCCTCTCCTTCCAAAGGTACTCATCAAAGCCAGGCAGGAAGAGCCAAAAATTATCCTGATTGCACCAGACTGGCCACACCAACACTGGTTCCCAATCTTGAAGAACTTCGCATAAGGACCACCCTGGATTTTGCCTCAAATACCACATCTGCTGACTCAGCCCAACAATCAGATACTTCACAGCCAGCTAAAGACTTTAAACCTGGCTGCATGGAAGATTACCTAGTCAAGCAAACAATGCCTCTCTCCAGAGCTGTTATGGATGTCATTCTGGAGGCCAGAAGGCCTAGTACCAGGAAAGCCCATTCGGATAAATGGAAGAGATTCTGTGTCTGGAATCAGGCTCACAGCCTTGACCCTCTTGTCTCAAATATTCCTCAGATACTACAATATTTAACTGAGATGCTGGACAAAGGCCTCTCCTTTTCATCCATCAAGATCCAGGCCTCTGCCATCTCTGCTCATTGCAACACGGATCCACCAATTTTCTCTAATCCTTTGCTAAAACAGTACCTCAGAAGGGCTAAAAACATAAGACCGCCCCGTAGAGCACCTACTCCAACTTGGGACCTCAACTTTGTGTTAGAAAAATTAACTTTACCTCCTTTTGAGCCAGCAAACACAGCAGATTTAAAATATATCTCTTGGAAAACTGCTCTACTCCTGGCAATAACATCAGCATGAAGAGTTTCAGAGTTACAGGCACTAATGGCAGTGGAACAATTTATCGTTTTCCACCAAGACAGGGTGTCTTTAAGAACTTAACCCTACTTTTATGCCAAAGGTGGTATCAAGTGTGGCTCTCAACCAAACTATCCACTTGCCAACTTTTTATCCAAATCCACAGAATTAAGGGGAGAGACTAATGCATTCTTTGGACATACACAGGCAGTTACGCTTCTACCTGGACAAAACCAAAGCTTCCAGAAAATCTGAGCAATTATTGGTAGCATATGCTGCAGGAGCACAAGGAAAAGCCATTTTAAAACAGACCATTTCAAAATGGATAGGACACTGTATACATTTCTGCTATACACACCATGGAAAACCTGTACCTAACAGCATTAGATCTCACTCCACCAAGGACATTTTGGAAGCAGCAACTTGGAGTTCTGTACATACCTTCACCAAGCACTACCATCTGCCTCTATACTTAATCCAGAGCTGGCTTCGCCATTGCTGTGCTGCAGGGCCTTATAGCCACCCCTAATGCCTTATAGTTCCAGCCACCCTACCTCAGCTTTTGGATTCTACCCAAGTATAATGACTGCAGCAGTGTACCACGATGAACATAGTACAGTTTTGTACCTACCATAAATGTAGATGTTCGAGTGTATACACTGCTGCAGTCCAGGTTACCCACCCTCCATCCCCTCTTTCTTGCTGGTATGTACCTATGTCTTCTACCCTTTACTACCTATGGGGAGTATTTGCTGGTATCTGAAAGTTGTTGATTGCTTTACTTTTGTATGTTTTATTAGCAATTGGAATAGCCTACCTTTTTGGGGGCACCTGACATCTGGGGCAAGAAAAACTGAAGAAAATGGCGTCTGCTACATCTTATATACCCCTGTCGCACTGACGTCAGGGAGGAGGCGACAGCAACCGACACCAGACCAGGACTTTGGAACTCAGGCCGACTCGGGAACCACCTGACGGCTGGATAACCTAGGTGTAATGACTGCAACAGTGTATACACTCGAACATCTACATTTATGGTAGGTACAAAACTGTACTTTATATATATATATATATATATATATATATATATATATATATATATATATATATATATGCTTGTCATGTTTGTGACTCTTGTTAATATGGTTTGTTCACTGAGGAAGGCAATGATGCCGAAACTGGTATGAATTAAATGGAATAGTTGGAGCGACAATTTATTTGCTAATAAAAATTGTGCTTTAACACTTTGGTTTCCTGCTATTTTGCTGAATTAACTTTACGAACAAACCTTTCTTTTTTACCTAAATTGTCTTCTGAATCTAAATTAATCAATCATTTACCAGTTTTCTTGACAAGTTTTTCAAACAAAGGAGAATACATGCTACATCTCCTAGATGTGCACAGACCGTTATATTTTTATTTACACAGAACAAAACAAATTAATCAGATCAGCTGTTTGTATCCTTCTCATCAAATCAACTGGATTTTCCGGTTTCTAAACTTACATTGGCTAAATGGATACAGATTGCATTTCTTCGACCTATTCTCAACAAGGCATGTCTCCACTAAGACCACATAAAAAAACTAGATCCACAGCCACTTCTGCTTTGGTCAAGAACTTCTATTGATGATATTTGCTCTCATACCTTTGTTATTCATTATGAATTTGAACTAATATCCAGAGGCATAGCTGCCTTTTGCTCAGCAGTGCTCCTGAATATCCTTCCACGAGGGTCTTCCAAGATTAACATAGTTGGGGACTCTGTCCCATTCGTTGAGGAAGAATGAATAGGACATCAGATTTAAAAGTTATGCACTCACCATAACTAGGTATTTGTGTTGTCCAGTTTTGTTCTTCCTCAACTGTCCCCCCCACCAATCCATCCCCCTTCATATAACTTTCTGGAGGAACCTGATGAGGTTTTTATTGGAACTTATAATTCCAAGTTTGAGCTGTGTTCTTTGAGCTGTCCCTTTCTTCAATTAATTTATGGGGATCTTAAAGCAGCAAACTCGATATGAGGTATTGAAGATGGACTAGGGTTTTATGGGTAGAGGGAGGAGCTCGAGAGTTGGATTCAAAGTCTGAAGTATACAGGAGTCAGAGCCAAGGATCCACTCCGTAGCCCATTTGTTGAGGAAGAATTAAAATGGACTACATAGATGCGTAGTTATTGTCAGTACATACATTTTAATTTCTCCAGTAACAGCCAGACACCCCAGGCTTTCTTCCCCATTACTTACCATTCTATTATCCTTGCAAAAAGATTCCACCAAGAAGGCTTACAATAGCAAATGGAAAAGATTTTCCCTTTGGGCATTAAGCAATGTTGTTGACCCCTTTACTGCCCCTATCTCTGCTGTTCTTTATTTTCTGGCTACTCTATTGAAAGAAGGAGCTATTTTTTCTATGATTAAACTACAGTTGGCCATATCAAATTTTCATGCAGGAGATAAAAAAAAATTGTAGCCTCTTCCAAGTTATGCAACGCTTTCTTGAAAGGCACTTTTTTCCTTAGACTCCCAGTAAAAGATTATTCACCTCCCTGGGACTTGACTGTGGTTCTACAAGGTCTGACTCAGAAACACTTCGAACCTTCAGCAAAAATTTTTTTTTTAAATTCCTACCATGGAAAACAACCTTCTTAACAGCTGTTACTTCTGCAAAAAGAATTTCAGAACTCCAGGCTCTTATATTAAGAACTGCATACATTATTTTACATAAAGACAGGGTAAGTTTACGGACAAACCCTTCCTTTTTACCTAAACTGGCTTCTGAATGTAATATTAACCAATCTTGTTTCCATATTTTTCAAACAAAGAAGAATGCATGCTACATCTCCTAGATGTGCACAGACAATTATGTTTTTATGTACACAGAACTAAATAAATCAGAAAATCAGGCCAGCTGTTTGTATCTTTCTCAAAAAAATTGTCTGGGTTATCCAGTAAGTAAAGTTACATTGGCTAAATGAATGACTAATTGCCTTTCTTGGATTTATTCACAACAAGCCATTTCTCTAACAAAACTGCCTAAAACCCAGTCGACTAGATCCATGGCCACTTCATCTGCTTTTTGGTCAAGAACTTCTGTTGATGTTTGCGCAGCAGCCACATGGTCCAATGCTCATACCTTTGTTACTCATTACAAATTGGAACTAATTTCCAGAAGCAGAATTACCTTTGGTTCAGCAGTTCTCCAGAATATGCTTCCATGAGGGCCACCCAAGATTCGTGTTGCTGGGGACTGTGTCATTTGTTGAAGAATGAAAAGGACAACTTCAGATATTAGTTATGTACCTCAGGGTTCAGTCCTGGGATCACTTTTGTTTGGCATCTACTTCTCTGAAGTACAGGCCAACACTAAGGGACTCTGGCTAACAAAGTTTGCAGATGATTGCAAACTGGGAGCCATTATTGAATCCCCAAATGATGTGGATATTCTACAAAAGGGCCTTACAGAAACAGATGCCTGGTGCCAGAGCCATGGGCTCAAGCTTAATGCCAGGAAATGTATAGTTATCCCCTTTGGAAAAAAACATGTACCCATGAACTACCACATAGGTGGCAGGACACTAAACATCAAAAGTGGGATGAGAGACTTAGGGACACAAGTGGACAGTGGTCTCACTTTCAATAACCACATCGCCACAACAGTCAGGAAATCCTTCTATGTGGCACACCTCATCACTAAGGGCTTTTCATCCAGAAAAAAGGAGGTCATTGTCCCACTGTACTCATCCCTCATTAGACCCATTATAGAGTATAATGCTCTATTTGGTTATGTACCTCACAAGACATCTGCAACAGCTGGAAAGGCCACAGAAATACCTCACTAAAAGAATCACAGGCCTAAAGCAGATGCCATATGTTGACAGTCTAAAAAAAACTCCAGCTATACTCTGTGGCATATCGTCTACTCAGAGGCGATCTCTGCTTAACATACAAGGCCTTGTCAAACCCTGAGCTGTTGGACATGCTCCACTTAAAGAAATCCCAATCCCTCAGAGCCACACGCTCCAGGGATCTAAATCATATCATCACAGTGAACAAAACATGCTGGAGGGATAGTTTCCTGACCCAGAGACTCCCCATACTCTGGAATAGACTGCCCATACATGTCAAGCAGAGCGCCTCATTGGCCCTCTTCAAAAGGAACCTTGATGATTGGATGGGAGATAGGAAATTCACCCTGGGGATCATGTCAGTCACCCTGCTAGACAAGGGCCCAGAGAAGTAAATATTGTGGGAAGAAATGTCCAGGCAATTGTTATGGCTAGGCTTGCATAGGCCTTAGGGCCGATAGCCTAGTACCAACCTATGAACCTATAACTAGGCATTTGTGTTGTCCATTTTCATTTTTCCTCAACTTCTCCCCCTTCCTATAATCTTCTGGAGGAACCTGTTGGTTTTCTTATTGGAATTTATAGTTCTGGGGTTGAGCTCTATATTTGGAGCTATTCCTTTAACTAATTTATGGGGATCTTATGGCAACAAACTCGATCTGGGGTACTGACGATGGAGTAGGGCTTTATTGACAGAGGGAGGAACTTGAGAGTAGGAGCCAAGAATCTGATCAGTAACCCATTCATTGAGGAAAAATGAAAATGGACAACACAGATGCCTAGTTATGGTGAGTACATAACTTTCATTAAGCTGTCAGCCTGCTGTCTCAATATATCAGAATTGTTTTAGGGGTTTCATATAAAGGCAATAAACTGAGAAGATCAATTTTGCTGCATTTGCACCCACAGAGTAGTATTTTCTAAATTAGTGAATTGTCAAGTACTCGTTTCTGAAATAATTCACATTCCCTTCTCTGGCTGGTCTTTTGTGTGTAGTTAGCTCATTTTCTGGAGCTTTTCATTACACTATGCTAGGTGCATTTTGAGACTAGCTGAAAAATATTTAGAATATAATTTCATTAAAAATTGCATGCATATCCTGGCAGAGATATTGTTCACAACTCAAGCTGTTGGCTGCTTTGTTTCATTCATAGTAGATGATGATATAGTTGAATTTCCTTCCCCCTTCTACAGTTGTGTAGGTTAAAATGTCGACAAGTGCAATGATGTACAAGGTTTCCAGAGTTGTTATGGGTTTTCCCCCAAGTGCTTCTTGTCCCGGCAATGCTGGTGTGTACATATCTTAAGTCAAATTTTTCTTTGCTGGCTGACACAGCTGGCATTGTAAGAAATTTACACACATTGTAAAACCTATTTTCTGTGTTTAGTTTTACTTTGGAAAAATAATAAGCTCTTGATTCACATTTTCTTTAGCAGATAGCTGACTTCAAATATTAAGTTCTTATTTCCTTCTGAAGTATTACTTCTGCTAATGGTGCTGGAGTCATGAAATAGGCAGAAAATGTTCTTAATGGAGATGAATAATGAGCCATAGAACTGCTTCCTTGAGTATTTAATGCATGAGCTTTTAATGCGTCTCAAAAGCAATTGCGGTAGGCTGCTAGTGTGAGTGAGGTATAATGAGAATAAAACCTTAAGCAGTCTTAAAAAGTAGTATTGATTTCATTGTTGGGCTTTGGACTTCATGTTTACTGTTTGTGCACACTGCATAGATGTAAATGTGTGTCACAATGCTCAGTGACCAGATCACCCCACCCTGATTAATTCAAAATGATGGATCAAAATAGTCACAGAATCCTAGATGCCATGAAAGAAATGTTATTACTTCTCATAAAATACTAATTAAAATGCCCTTTTTAGTAACTATTTCTTCCCCTCTGCTGGCCTTGTTATTTGACTTCCTGCAGTCATGCAAACCTTTTATTTTTTTTTAAACTAAGGTTAATTGCCTTGTCAGGAATCATGATGAAATTGTACAAAAGAAATAAGAAATAGCTGCATGGGGAAGGCTTATGTGGATTATGAACAAGAGCTACCTGCAACAACATACCAGTGAAAGAAGCAAGCAGTAGTTTTAATTTGATAATTTGCATGGTTTGTTCGTTTCTTTGCTTCCTGAGTAGTTTTTATTCTTTACTCAGGTTTTAGTTTGTGAAATAGTTTACACAAGGCAGTGATTGTGTGGTGGTAGTTGTGAATAATTATCAGTATGTTTTAAATGTCATATTGTCAGAAATCTTAATTGCCTGCAACAACTATGATAGCTTTGAAGGTGGTTTGAACTGGAAAATCTTCATATCAAGATTAGCTGCTGTTCACAGGCTCTGCATATGCTATGTATTTAATGATATAGAACTGGTCAGTCCAAGAGATGATGTATACTGCTTGGTCCAGTCCTTTTGAGGAGGTTGTGCACTTCAGTTCCATCAGAAGGTCTGAATGCTTTTACTTAGCAGACCTTTCTTTGATGTTGGTGTCTTCATTGTGTTGTAAATTGTGTAGTGGTAGCCTGTAGCGATGTCTTTGTTCTTGACTCAATAAGTGTTCAAGTTGCTCCCATTTGTCTCCTATTTATTCCTTTGATTATTGACGACGAAACACCCTCAAGATTTTTTTTTTGTGCAAGTCTGTTCTGAATGATCTGAAGAGTAGCATGATGAACTTTCATATTTCTGATGAAAGCCTGAGTAATGTTTTTTTCTGGCAATGTCGATAAGAACAGTATCAGGCTTGACACCATTTACAGTTTCTAGACTTCCAACATTTTTTGAATAGGTGGTATCTCTTGAATCTTCTGCACTACTCCTTATTGCCTTATCCATTGTTGGTAGACTTCAGGCACCTTGGTGTTTTTTCTTGTGTGTATACACTGTAGCTGTAGTTTAAATGTACTTCTGCACGAAAGCATGTTTAAAAAAACTTTTGTATTTCATGTTTTGTTGAAAGGCAAGCCCATTTCTAAGAATCAAGTTGTTAAAAAAATTTATGCAGGGCATGAGCTTGGCAGTTGTAGGACATTTTCTCTTTTGGGCAGGTGTTCTGTCATTGAGGTTCTTCTGAAAGACAGTTCTGTTTTGAATTATTCCAGTTATGTCAGCTAGCAAAGCAATGCATCTATAAGTTGAAGGTGAAACATTTTTGTATCAAAAATGGTTTTGTGTAAATAGATGCATTTTACATTTTCAGATACTATTTACGATGTGTCCTGGGCACCAAGACATTGGTCTTAGTATTACAAAACCTTATTGCATACTCTAGTTTATGAATCCCAGTGATTTACTAAAGACTTTCATTGAAGAATCTTCAGGGCCACATTGATACTAGGTCTTAAGACTATGTGGTTGGAAAGTATACAAGTTCCATACCTGAGCAGTGAATTAAATGGTCTGTAACATGCATGGTGCAAATGTATACTTGTGCCCTTTTTCAGAATAAGCTAGAAGTGAGATCACATGAACAATCCACAGTGCAGAAATTCTTTTTTTTTCTTTTGTTTTTTGTTTTTTTTACCAGTACCGCTTGTTCCACTACTGCAGCCACTGACTTCCTTCTTTTCAGCTTGTGTCTGGCCCTTTCACAAAACGTGAGTTGAATTATTCAAAGATTCTTCAGCAGGCAGAAATGCCTGGTCTTTGACTTTGGGTCTTTTTAAAAGACAGGCCGGTCTCTGATATGTCTCATGAATATGCAGATCTATAGTTATTTCTCCAGCTTTGAAGTGATTTCATTAACATTTGTTTCTGTTTGTTTTATATTCTTAAAAGTTTAGGATTTTGTTCCTGTGCTGGCTTGATATAGCCGCATTCAGATGCTAGGCTTATGCTTCTAATCTTTATTTTTGTCTCTCTATATTGGAGTTGTCATTGCTAGCAGTTTTTTAGATTCTTGGTCAAGGTGAGCAGAAGATTGCAAGATAAACCCCAGTATAGCAACTGAAATTTCCAGGTGGATGTTGGGGAAAAAATATACCATGATTTTGCAGGGTCTCTTAGAAACAGTGTGTTCAGGACAGCGATGGATGCATATTTAAAGTGAATAGAGTTATTTCATATGCCTGAAGGAACATCTCAAGCTGCCATTACTAATTTATAGATTTTTTTTCTTTTTTGCTTCCGATGTACCTGTGGATACTGCCACTGGTTGTAGAACTTCGTATATAGAGTTGTTTTTTAAGCAAAATGATGCGATTCATTTAGCTGGAAATGAGTGCACTTTGCAGCAAATTGGTTGGCAGCAGTGAGGAAACCTTCAAGGGAGGTTTGAAATGATTATCCAATGCCATGTTGAAAAACAAAGATAAAATGTCCCTCTTTCCATTATAGTACAGAACAACTCCTAAGTCTGCTGCTGAACAAATACCTAAAGAACTTTAAGCAGGCATATCAGAACAATATTGGACATGATGAAGCCAAGTCTAGGGGAAGTGTGTTAAAGAACGGTGTTTGCAAATGTTCAACCATGGCAAACATGAAAGGAACAGATCTTTAAGTGAAAAGCTTGTGTTGTATACCTGTGACACCACAGGTGCAGATCAGAGCTTGATTCCAGGAATTACTGTGGATGGAAAAGGTCAGTTTCCTGTAGAGGCTGAGACTGATGAGGGGGGGGGGGGTTCCTATAGGACACTTATTAGGCGAGACCCAGACTAGCAGTGGCCAAGTGCACTGCCTCTCCAGAAAATGGTGATCTGGATTCTACAGGTTGAAATGAATACTGTGCTGGTGTGTGCCAGAGGAGAAACATTAGCCAGATTCCAGTCCAACTTGGTCACTATTTTTACACATGACACTGTTGGTGCATTTAGTGAGTTTGATGTACCAGTGGGCCTTGAATCAGAGGCAGAACTGAGAAAAGCATAATTGGTTTAGAAAATCATCTCAAAGTCTGTTAACTTGACTAGTGAAGTGTTTGGCAATCATTGTGAATCTTCACATGTATGAGGCTTGTAGTCCAGTACCACTTAAGCTGCTTCATCTATGGAACTCTTCTGTAGACTGTGAAATGCTGTTTACCTTGGTTAATAGTTTAATGGGATTGAGCTAAAAAGAGGAGGGACTCTATTGGATAGGCAGTTTACAATCCAGAGAACTATGTAATGGTTTGCATTTGACTGTCCAGTTTTTCAATAATACCAGCATGAGGGATATCGTTAGAATTATTGTACATAAATTGACCACTATCTGCAGCCTAAGTAACCATTTCAGAGACGTTTTTTAGCTTCAGGAAACAGAAGTTGCCCTTCCCAAAACCAAAAATGATTGGGGTCTAGATCAATTTAGTTGCCTTTGTCTGCAGAAAAAAGTTCTGCTGTGATATTCTGTATGGCTTTGCATATAAAGCTTGATGGACCTAGGTCTGTAGAGGGGCTACCATTGTGTGGGAGAGAGACAATGGCTGTTCTCCAAACATCAGGCACAAACTTTATGGATAGGCTGATGTTAACCAATTTATGTAGAGGCTCAGATAGTACGTATTTGGTGCTCACATGAATGCAGTCTGGTATGTTTTATAGTCCTGTGGGAAGTACTTTTTAGTCTTTTGACAAAGATGCTAAGGTGCCTTTAAGAGAAAACTAAATTTTCAGAGGTAGTGGCAACAGTGTTAGTAAGTGTAGTGAAGTTAGCACTAAATTTGCCTGCTAATATATTGGCTGTGTATGTGATATGTATGTGGATTATGCATTGCTGGAAGTTATTTTTTAATTTTCTGACATAAAAGAAAGAGTTGTAGTTTTGTGGCATCTTTAATGAGCTGAAGTTCGTACTCTGCTTTACATTTCCTAATAGTGTTCTTAAGTTCCTTGCATGTTTTAGGGTGGTCTTTAGTTAGGGAGATGGAGGAGTTACAGCTTTTCAATATTTTCCTTTTGTTCAGTTTATTACCAGGAGTTGTATTAGAGAGGATTATTCCTGCATTTACCATGTTTAGAACAGCTGTGTAATGATTTGCACCAGCCCCTAAACAGCTACAAAACAAAATGTAAGGTGAATGCAACAGTCCTTTCTGTTAGTTCCATTTGCACTGGATTGCTGGGAACTTTATGTAAGCCTTCTGCAAGCTGAAGTAGGTTTGCCTTGGAAAAGTTCCTAAAGATGGTATCTTTTGGTTGTTAGGTGGTAATGCTTAGCTTAACTGATTTGTGGTCAAATTTTACTAGGGTCAAATATGTTGGAGCCTTTAGTGGGTAGCTTTACAATTTGCTTCAGTGGCTTGGTATTAAAGTCTAGGAAAGGCTAAACATATACATTTATAGAGGTACAAGTGTGCTAGTCCGTACTTGGGTAATTTAAGTCTCCTAGCAAGAAGGTATGTGGTTAGATATTTAACCTGACAATAGTCATAAGATCATGTTTATGATCTTTGGGAAACATTGATTGGGATCTGTAGCTAGCAGTGGAGGTAAAAGCTGAATTTAAGGGTGATTTGGATCTCCAGGAACTCTGGTAGTATTATGGGTAATTGATATGAAGTGAACTGTCACCACCTCTGTCTATTCAGTGCCACCCTGTTACCTTCTTTGATAGTCATGACTGACTGTCACAGACTTTCACGCAATCCATCTGTCTCTTAGCTGAACAGCCTCATTTCCTCTTGGCTGCTTCTTGTCTCTCTCAAATCATCTGCTTTCATACACATTTGCCCAAACCACAGTAATTTCTTCTGTTTGACTTTCTCTGCTATTTTAGCAACTTTGGCTTCTGCTCTGATATTTGTTTGTCCTGCGGTCTGTATCCTACCCACCCATCTTAAGCACTTCATCTCCATCACCTCTAGCTTCCTCAACTGCTCTGCTGTCACTGCATAGGTCTCTGTACTTAACAGAAGTACTAGTCACACCATTGTTTGGTACACTCTACTTTTCAGTTTCTTTGGCATTCTTTAGTCACTTACAACCCGTGATACACAGTGCCACTTTGCTGCAGCACCTCTGATTTTAGCCTTTACCTTCTCATTCATTCTTCCCTTCTCCTCAACCACTTCTCCCAGATACTCAAAACTTTTAAGGGCAAAAGGGTTGAAGAGGCTGTCTCAGTTTTCAGCTATTTTTGATTTCCACCATTTTCTACTGTGCTCTGTACTCTGTTTAATCCCATTTGCTTTCAGTTTTGCATTCCATTCCCCTATCATTTTCTGAAGTTCCTGTTCAGTGTCTGCTTGAAATGCCACATCGTCCACATGTTTTTTCCAAATGTAGGAATGCCTGGTTAATCTTCCTCATCTCCAGCTTTTCTTCCACTGTCCATCTTCCTGCATACGTTGGATTGGTTGTGCTACACACTAATCTGAATCTGAACTGCTCATCTCTCTCATCTTACTTTCTACTCCTCTTCATAATCCTCAGTCTCCCTCTCCAGCATTTTCTCTGTACCTCTGTACTGCCCATAGTTATGAGCATCCCTTTTTGTATATTGACATTAGTATTTATTCTCCAATCATCTGTGATGCAGCTTTCTCTCCATACCACTAGGAATACGTCCAGGAGCCATTTCTCCCCTAACTCACCCAACATCATGATCATTGTAGTCATGAGTTCACCTAAGCCTGCTGCTTTCCCCGACTTCATTTTCCTTGGTGCTGTTCTTCTAAAGTGGGTTTTTCCTCTTTCATTGTAGGCTGTGTATGGGGCAGTACAACTTGTGTGGGATTTTCTTCATTCAGAAACTTCTGGACGTACTCCTTCCTCCTCCTCCTCTTCCTATTGATATCCTCTGGCCTGGTGAACAGGTTGTTGTTGATGTCCCTTATGAATGGTGTTTGATAACTGTTATTTATTTGTCTTTGCCTTGCAACCTAATAGTTTTTGTACCATCTGCTGAGTCACTTTCCAGAAGCTGGTAAAGTGCTTCTAATGCTTTGTTTTTTGGCTAGTGCGACTGCACTCTTTAGCCTCTTTGTTAGCTAACCAGTATTCCTTCTTAAACTAGTATGTTTTCTCTGTCTCCCACATTTATCTGCATTCCTTTCTTTTGAAAACATCGTAGATTTCTGCATTCCACCACCACTGCTTCTTGTATGCCTTATTTACACTTCTTGAAGCTGTTAACCTGTTCAGCTATTTCCCTTCAGCTATTGTACTTTTGATCCAGTCAGCTTCCAAATTTTCAGCCTAGTCTGTAGTGACATTAAAACCTCCTCCGACCAATCTGGCTGACTGGGTCCACCGGTGATTTATGCTGTGGTCTGACTGTTTCAATGGGAATGACTTTTGCAGTCTCTTATTTTACCCCGGTGCCTTTTTCTTCTCGGGGGAAAAAATCTACCCGAGTTGCATATTGACCACTCTTGTATGTGATCTTGTGATTCTCTCTTTGTGAACTATGTGTTGGCTACCAACAACCTATTTGCCAAGCAGAAATGTAAAATGACCTCTCCTTTTCTTTTTGGTGGCCCACCCACGTGGATCCAAGCAGTCCTTGTATTCTGTTCCGTCAGCCCCAGTGTAAGCATTCAGATCCTCGGTTATCAACACCAACTAATGTCCTGCAACTTCTGCCTGAATACACACTTTTCCTCACCATCACAACCATGCTGAGGGGCATAGGCTAAGATTATGAATACTGCCCTATATTTATATTAGAGTTTTCATGAGTCCATGACTAATTCTGACATTCCTTATTGTCTTCAAAAGACTGTCCCGCAACACACTTCCTATACCATTTCCAGTCTGTCCTGCACTGGAGTAGCAAGCTCTAGATCCCAATCCCATTGGCTTTGCTGCAGTACCTTGTCTTCTGGATGTGCAAGGTATTCAGTTTCCTCCTCACCAACATGTTATCCACTTTCAATCTGCATTCTTTTATTGAACCTGTATTCAGTGTAGCATTTCTTTGTTCATTTTTTGGAGGTGGTTTGATTTTATGCCCAGCATTTTCTTAACAGCCCTGTACTTATTCCAGGCAACTAAACATAGGCCAGCCAGTAGCTTATTGACCCAGGGTTTCTGGGATTTATGATTTGTACAATAGAGGTGCATAAACTCTTTCCCACCCTTGACATGGGTCCTGTAGCATAGGTCAACCTTTGCTATACTAGGAAACTTGCAGAGTCCTCAACCCTCTTATCACCAGCAAATACCTATGCCCATGTTTTGTGACATTAGTCAACATAACCAAATCACCTAGAGACAATTTTTATACCTTTGCAGTCTGTGATCTAAAGGATACTACCTACCACAGGTCATGCCTTAAGCAGTTGAGCTACACATCTGTTCCCCTGAAGGTCACTATCTGCAGTGTCTGCTGCTGCTCTTGACTCCATTCAGTTTTTGGTAAACTCCATTGGCATACATATCAGGATTGAGATGAAAATACCCAACATGTTTTTGGGGAAAGTAGGAACTCCATACAGACATGAGGAGAATGCAAACTCCACACAAACACTGGATGGAGCTAAGGATAAAACATACCTTATGCTTGGGAGATGAACACCATTATGCCAACTGTGGTTGTGTTTGACAAATAAATAACATGAAGGCATAATAGGTGCTAAACCCTGCTATAGTAGGAATGCTGTCATCACACTGAAACAGTCTTAGTAACTAGATAAATAGGAAGGTGTTAAGAGTTGAAGGAAGGCCTCAAGTTCTGTCATCTTTTTGTTTTGTACTGCCAGCATTAAGTAGTGCCACCATGAAGTTGTCCAAGTTTGAGACCGAGTTTGCTGTGTAGGGTTGTACATTAGGAGGACTGTGCCTATTAATAAAATAAAATAAAAATACACAGTATGGAGGGAGTAAAGGCAAGTGTGCGGAAGCCCTGGTATGAGAGGTGTAAGCCATCCCTGGCTAAACAGGAAGTATTCTCTACTATCTCACCTCAGGTTGACGCATTCTAGATTTCCTTAGAAAGACTAACTACTTAAATAATTAAGGGTAGTTATCTTGTCTTGGTATCTAGGCATTATCTTTAAAGGCAGGATAATGCTCAAGACCTATGTCTTTCCTGTCTCTAAGAAATGCATATTAAGTCCCCCCCCCCTCTCTCCATGCCCCTTTGGGTAAAGCACTTCAGGCTAGTCATTTCCACATGGGCCACCGCTAGGTCATAGTCTTATTTGTTTGGTTAGAGAGACCTTGCTGCCCTTGATAAATTGTTTATGTGCACTTGACAAGCTTACAATAATCCTGATATTTAAAACATTTTTAAAAACAACCAATTATTTTCTATACTAGACCCGCCTTTTCTATAAGGCTGGTTTTAAAGGTACAGAACTATTTAACCCAGGTGGGTTGTCAGCAGCCAACTGTATGATCCATCTTAACTCTGCATACCCTGTATCATTGACAATGCCCCCCATTTTTTTTCATCTGTGCAACATGCAGAACCATAAAAACAAAAATATAATCTGGAAAGCTGGAAACATGCTGATACAGTGCATTATGTTTATTTTTACATTTTAAATAGTTCTGTACCTTTAAAACCAGCCTTAAAGAAAAGGCGGGTCAAGTATAGAAAGTAACTGGTTGTTTTTAAAAAGGTTGTTTTTAAAAATGTTTTAATATTTAAAGACTGTCATGATTATGTGAAGTTTGTCTGATGAAGGTTTCTTTAACCTGAAAACGCTTAAGTTTTATAATAAAAGATTACGGCCAGTTTGGACTCTGTTTAGTTTGTTTTTGGATTTGTTATTACAAGAGGTTCGAGAGGAGTCCTTAAGGGAAGTTAAGAGGCTTGTGTTTTGCTACATAATCCTGATAATGTGCAGTCTGGTGAGCATGAAATCTGTATGTCTAGCTTAGAGTCATCTATGACTAAAGTATATCCCTTTGTGGGTAGCACAGTTAGCGGATCTTATGGGCATACGCCTGCTTTCCTGGTGACTCCTCGGTAAACTGAAATAAATAGCCATTAAAATCTAGGATATGATGATTCTTCCATCTGCCTCAATCTAAGGGTTTGTTTGATCCGATCGGCTCCAGTCCCAGCACATTAGAATCTTGATGTGGAAGCTCAATCTCCTCTTTCAATGCCCTATGCTACCTCATTTCCCAAGATCTCATTTACTGCACTTGGAAATCAGACATGGTCTCTGAAGCTGCTTGCAGAGAAGTGCTTATAGTATTTTTCTAATTTTTTTTGTTGTGTTAGGGTTATGATTTTCTTCAACCTTGTTTGCTTCTCTCCCTGCCTGGTGTTTGAGTAGTGTGTGTGGTGGTTTGAGCTGATTATAGCTGAGTTTGTATGTTTGGGTCTTGGGCCCCTCCCACCTTGTTCCTTCCCATCATTTGTACCCTGTATTTTATACTGCTGTTTCCCTTACTGTAAGGTTGATCATTGTGATGTTTGTTGTATAACTTTTGTAGGTATTTTTTGTCATGGCTGAAAAGACTTGAGGATTCCAAAAATGTACTGAGTGTGCCCACAAGCTGCCCCTACAGGGCTCGCATGACTGCTGCATGTGGTGTTTTGAGGGCAGCTCATCTCAGTCAGGACTGTGAGGCCTGTGATTCCTTTGGGGTTATAATCTTAGCTGATAAGACTGGCTAAGTCCATCTTAAAAGGGTTTCTTCCTACCTCCACTGTTTCTGCTGCTGCTTCTGTGACTGCTGTTGCTTCACTCGCAAAAAAGACCAATGGAAAAAGAGAGAGGGTAGGAAAATCAGGATAGGTGAAAAGAGATAGAGAGAAGGAATCAAGAAAAAGAACTGCTGATATATCTACTTTGGACAAACTGGTTTAGACGACCCCACAGCCTTCTGTTTGTTCAGCTCTCTCTCTTCAAATCTAGCCTTGACACAGTCAAGGTCCTGATCTGCGACATTCTTGATACCAGCATCTGAACTGCATTGGTGCTGGCGTTCAGAGATGCCGAGCTATTTCTTGGTTGTGGATCCTTTACACTGTTCTCCAATTCTCACAGCCACCCTGGAGCCATTATTTTCCTTGGAGCTTTGATCCTCATTTTCAGGACTCAGACAGGTCCCTGCTCTGTCCCGCAAAGCCATCCTCTAGGACAGTGAGACTCCTCTAAATGTAAGAGGTAGCTCTGAACAAGATGATGCAGACCTTTTTACGGGTGTGGATTGGCTTCTGGATTGTATCATCCCCACTTCAGTTCCAAGGGTGGAGGGGATTCCCCATCTTGCCTCTTTTCTGGTTTCTCCTTAACTGGTCCACCATTCAGATCCTGTGATTTTGGATCAGACTACTTACCACATGGTGCTCACAACTTGAATGCTTTGTACTTGATCCATTTCGTCTCTGGCAGTTTTATGCCCACTGTGTCCTGTTGCTAGGAGGTTGGGGGTAGACTCTAAGGCTTTCAGGCTCATCACTCCCCCTGGGGGTCTAGGTCTTCAACAACTGTGCCCCAGTATCGGTCTCAGACCCAGTCAGGTCAGTGGTTGGCATGGGAGCTTCCCCTACGTCCTTGGATTAAAGAAAATGTTTCCCTATTCATACAGGTTCAGAATTCAAGGTCATTGAAAGGACTCCTTGTCTTATTTGGGGGCAGGGGAGCAGTGCACCAGGCCAGATGTAGCCTGATTCTCAAGTCTTCCTGCTACTTCTCTCCCCCATCAACTTGATCAGGGACAGCCTGCATCTCAAGGACTTGAGCAGCCCCATGTCCAGGGTTCCTTTGTCTCCTTTAGAATGCCATCCCTCAGAGGCACACAGGAAGCATCAGTGTAAGAAGAGGCAGCTTGACCCCCTCCTCCTCTGGAGTCACTGACTGAAGATGCTAACCTCAGGGAAGGTTTCCCCAATATCTCTCCACAGTAACACCTCCTTTGGTGACCTTCTGGAATTAATGACAAAGAAGGTTGAACCATTGAAACCATTCCCCTGAGGAGTCAGTCTTTCTTGAGGCCTTTGGTGCAGACCTGCTCACTGCCTGGGTGGTGGTGCTCCCCCTGGATGCACTGGTCGGTTTGTCTCGGAGAGGCTGGAGCGAACTGGACATAATGGAAGCCAGGCAATGTAGTACCACCTAAAGGTAGAGAACATTGACGTTAGGATCCTGTGTTCAATGCCATTGTTGCTGCCACAACCAACTAAAAGGAGCTATCTGGGGAGAGCGAATCTGTCCATCCTCCAAATAAGGGACTCCAGAATGTTAGACAGATTCAGGAAGTGCACATATGCTTCAACCACCTTGTCCTTCATGCGCTGAACAACATGGCACACCTAACCAGACCACTCATTGTTTGTTGCATAATGAGGTTTCCAAGTCTGTAGCAACCCAGAAGTCACCTGAGACAAGGACATCAATTGAGGTTCAGTTGGCTACCTTGTTTATTTCTTAAGTATCCATGCGTCTGTTTTGCAATGCAACTAATGGTACAGTCAGGGTGGCAGGCACCAGCATCTCCGTACGCCTTCATGCCGTGATATACTTTTGTAATTTTGGGGAGAGTTTTAAGCCATCCATTGTAAATGCTTCTCTCAGTGGCTTCCCTCTCTTTGGAACTTAAAGATACGCTGAGCAGGAGTGAAGAGGAGGGCAAGACATTGTCTGCAGTCAGAGCTTGTGTCTCCACACCTCAGCATACCTTTTCTCCGAGTCAGAGGGAGAGGCAAGCAGCTCTTTTTTCTTGACATCCCAAACTTTTGCCCAGGACGTCTTGGTGATAGTGCTCACTTGGGCAGCTGGGAGACTTTTTAACAGGTGGCACTGTATGAGCAAGAGCAGTCCACAAAAATCTGGGTTTCAGAGAACCATTCTCTGAGAAATCGTTTTAGCTCTGCTGAAAGTTTGCTTTGCTGCTACTCTCTGGAGACGGTCAGAGTGCCCTTCACTGTCAACCCTCAAGCTTGAGAGGCCATTACACAGATTCCTGTATGTTGAGAGTCATTACCAGAGGCTATACAGTTCTCTTTGTATTACTCCCAAATATTAAACAAAAATTCCTTCCAGGTGTCCCACTTCAACAGCAGAGGAAAGCAGCAAAATAAATACAAAAACTGCTGGAAGAGTGAGCAATCTAGGAGGTCCCACCAGACCAGAAGGGATCCAGAGTCTATTCAGCATTTTTTTTAGTGCCCAAGAAAAACAAGGATCTGACGCCCCTTTTTGATTTAAGCAGGCTGAATTTGTCAAAAGGACAAAATTATGGATGCTAACAATGAAGACCATTCTGCCTCTATTGAGGAAGGACAACTAGAAATGATCAGTGATAACCAGGCATTCCAGGAAGTTCCTGTGCTTCTGGCTGGGATCATCAGTTTTGAATAGTGCCCTTTGGTTTCACCACAGTTCAATCCCTCCTCTCCACCAGGTACTCACCAAGTGCATGGCAGTGGTAGCAGCCTTTATCAGGCTGCAGGGATTCTGGGTCTTCCCCTACGTGAATGAATGACTGCTTACAGTGTCTTCAAAGGCATCGCTAATTTGTGGCAGGGACTCTTTACTCAGGGACCTCTTACTCCAGCTGTGCGTAGCACTAAAGGTTACACTGAATTTCAGCAAGTCCAAGATAGAGGCTGTCCAGGTATTGGAGTTCATAGGTTGCCATCTGGATATGACCTGTCAGATTGCCAGATTTCCTCTCTTACAGGTCTGGCAGGTTTTTTCTTGCTAAGAGGTCACCCGTTTTTTGCTTCCTGATGTTAACTGTTCTCATTAGTTCCTCTGGTCAGGTTCTACCTGAGGTTTCTCAAGTGGACTTTTTCAGCTCACTGGTCTCTGACAACTCAATACATGCTGTTTCCCGTAATATTGACCAAGGTATGTCACATCACATCTTTTGGTCGATGACATCTGACAGGGTGCCCCTTTGTCTTTCACCCTCCCTTGGCCACAGATGCTTACCTCCTCAGATGGGGAGGGGGCCATTCTGAGGACTGTCCTGAGTACCTGATCTTAGTCAGTTTTTACACATTAACATTTTGGAGATAAGAACAGTCCTCCTGCCATTGCAGGCTTTTTATGACTGCCCCCGCCACCCACTCATAGGTTTAATATTGATCTAGACCGACAGTATGGCTGTAGTGTGGTATTACCCCCCTGTGTTGAGAGACCATGAGGGTGTGGCATTGGCAATGTCTCCTCAACACATTCTGATTGCAATGCACATCTCAGGGAAATATAACATTCTAGTGGATAAATTGAGCAGGATTACACTAATGCCTCATGAGTCTCACAACCCTGCAGTGGCAACAGAAATCTTCAGATGCTGGGACCAAACTTGCTGAGATCTGTGTGCAGCGTCTTATAACACAAATTTCAGAACATTCTTTGCCCTGATTCTTCAAAAGTGACAGTCACCAGTGGATGCTGTAGTTCATGCTTGGCCCCCAGGACTCTCTGCATACCTCAACTCCCTTGATAGTATAGTTTTTACAGAAAGATGCTTGGTGCAAGGTGATGGTGATGCTCACTGCCCTTCTGATCCATTCATGTTTGATTCGCTGTCTTCAGGCCTGACACAGTTCACCCTCCTTGGATTCTGATGTCCTTCAAGGATGCATCTGCAGTCATAACAAATGGGTTGTCCTGTCGTCAGGCAGCCCTTTTCCAAAGTCTGGGTCTGGCCTCCTTCACCCGGCGTCATCTCTGCTGGTGCATCAGCAGTCTTTCTTGCGGCGTGGCGCCGCTGCAGAAGCTTTGCAAGTGCGGGTCGGTCAGATCCAGAGATTACTACTACAGAATACTAAAGCTAAGTACCCGTTGGGACTCTTTCTTGCCTCAGCCGATGTCAGAAAAAGTAAATAACTGTTTAACGAAACAAATACCTCATAAAGATTTCCACTCTTACTGCTTACCTTGTTTAGGCCCAGACAGCAGCTTGTTTAGTCAATCTTCAACCGAATCCATCACTACTACGGCTCCTCCTGCTACCCTAGTTGAATCGGCCTCTGAAGTTTTGCCTACTAATGTGGTTCCTATAGAATTATCAGACACTATCCCTTTGGATGTCTCTACCCCACTGCAGCCATGTCTATTAAGGCCTTTGCCAGGGCTAAAGCAGCCAAAACTGCTAAATCAGTACCTGTTAAGCCCCCCACACAGGCCCAGTTCCAGTTCTCAAATGCTTACTTTGGCAGAGGATCTCATCTCTTTAATAGGGGATCCCCATCCACCCCAGACAGGCATCTCAGCCCTCCAGAAAGAGACCTAGAGCAGAGCCCCAGAGCCAGTGTCCTCAGATGATTCTTCTGATGATTCAGACATTACAGACCATCCAGAGGCTCCTTTTTCTACTTATGAAGATTCCGATGCTGAAGAATCTATTCCATCTGCCTCTCCACCAGAGGAATTTTCCTTTGGGGAAACCTTACATGCCATGAGAGAGCAATTCCAATGGCAGGAACAAGATTTCTCAGATTCAAGAAAAAGGCTTAGGACCTTTCTACACTTACAGCAACATAGGCCCTTAGCTATACCTCCAGTTCTGCCTGTTGTGGATGATGCATTTAATGATGTTTGCACTGCTCCTGATACTTTACCTCCAGCCCCTGCCAAACCAGATAGGTTTTACACTCATCACCACCTATACAAGGCCCCACTTGCAGATCCTGAGACCATCTCCCAGGGGCCTAAGGCCAGCAAAAACCCTCTCCTTCTGAAAGGGAATCCAGGTCCTTAGAGATGGGGTGTTTACACCTCTGCTACTCTTTCAGCTAGAGCTTTGAACTGTCAGTTTCATATGATCCAATACCAAGAGTTTATGCTTGATCAGTTAACTAAGAAACTGTCCTCTGATGACTCCTTAGATAAGAAATATGTTTTAGAAATGGTGAATAACATTCAGCAGGTTAGTAACCATTCTTTAAAATGTGGCTATGATGCACTGGAGGCTTCATTTAGATCAGCCATGACTGGCACAGTTATAAGAAGGCATGCATGGTTGAAAGAACAGGTCTTGCCGGATCATGTTAAAGCAAAGCTGTTAGATGCTCCTATGGATAAGGCCAGTCTATTTGGTTCTCCTGCTCAGCAAGTAATGAAGAAAATGGAAGAGAAGGCAAAATCTGTACAAACAGTTAAAGATTTCTTGCAGGTTCATCCCCCAAGGTTTAGCAGGAACTGGCCTTCCAAAAATTGGTCCTTTCCAGACTCCAAATCTCAGAGAGGCAGGAATAGCAGAGGCAGAAATGAATCCAGAGGAGGTGCCTATAGTGAACGCCTGTGGCAAGGCAATAAACAGCGACGCACACACACAACCACTGCCACTGCAACAGGACAATCACAGTGACGGAACAAATAGCAGCAAAAAATTGGCACTATATCACAAAAGACAAGTGGATTTTGAAGACCATAGACCAAGGCTACAGGTTTCACTTCCACACCTTACCAGTAAAAGAGGAATGCCAAACCTACCTCCAAATCAGATAACAGAAGCTCTAAAACAGATAGCTCAATTAACAAAGATGAGAGCTGTGGAAAGAGTACCACCAACAGAACAGGGCAAAGGATTCTACTCCAGACTCTTCCTAGTACCAAGAAAAGAAAGTTGGAGACCTATTCTAAACACTTTCATCATTGTCCCAAAATGCAAACTGCTGACCTTACAGCAACTTCTTATGATGCTGCGCAAGGAGTGTTGGCTGGTAACTCTAGATCTCAAGGAGGCATACCTGCACCAAATTGCAGAAGATACCTCAGATTTCTTGCAGGATCAGAGCATTATCAATTCTCAGCATTGCCCTTTGGCTTATCTACTGTATTCACAAAATGCCTGGCATCAGTAATCGCTCATTGCAGGCTACAGGAATCCAAATTTATCCATGGACAACAAAAGCAAACTGACAAAAGACTTACAAAGAGTCATTTGCTTACTACAAGCCCTGGGATACACAGTCAATTTAAAAAGTCAAGACTAATACCATCCCAAACAAAACATTCTTGGGTGCAGAATTGGACACAGTAAAACAAATGGCATTCCTAACTGCAGAAAAACAAGAACAACTCCTCATTACTTCTTGGCATTAACAAAGCAGAACAAACTAACAGCAAGGAAAGTACTGCAGGCCTTGGGCTTCATGGCATCATGCATAATCCTGGTCCCCATGCCAGATTGCATATGAGAAAACTACAGTGGTACCTAAAGAATTTATGGTCTCAACACAGGCACAGCTTAGAAAAATACCACTAATCCCATGCCTGAAACAAGAGTTCCTATGGTGGGCTCAAGCATGCCAGTCAAACCCAGGCTTGCCCTTCCACAACTTTCATGCAAGGGGCCCACATGCTGGACAAATGCATACAAGGATTATGGACCCCAGATCAACAAAGAAATGCTGGCAGTAAAACTAGCAATCCAAAATTTCAGACCATTCCTCAAAGAAGGCCATTTGATGATAAGGACAGACAACACCACAGTCATGTGGTACATCAACAAACAGGGAGGCACTCATTCATACTCCCTATGATGACTCTGGACCTATGGAATATGGCTCTGAGCTACAACATTCAGTTACAGGCAATATTAAGAAAACATCCTAGCAGACATGTTAAGCAGAACTACCTCGGATGCTCACGAATGGATGCTACACCGGACATCTTCAAGGCCATCACACAGAAATGGGGAATGCCACAAACCCACTCAATCACCAGCTCAAGAAATTCTGCACAAGGACATACCACCCACTTGCATGGAAGGTGGACTCTCTATCCTTCAGTTGGAAAGGCCTGACAGCATATGCATTTCCACCTCTTCCTTTGATGCACAAGGTACTACTGAAAATCAGGATAATTCTGATAGCTCCAAATTGGCCAAGACAACACTGGTATCCATTGCTGAGGAGCATGTCACAGGGGAGAACGTGGCACTACCCTGAATGCTGCTGATGTTAACTCAGAACGACTACAACATCATGCATCCAAATCTAAAAACTCTGCAACTAACTGCCTGGATTTATCCCAAAGGGTTAAAGACATTATCCTGGAGTCCCGCAGACCTTCTACAAGAAGGAACTATGCAGGAAAATGGAAAAGGTTTGTCATTTGGAGCACTGAAAGAGGAAAAGATGTGTCAAAGATAGATATTGCCAACATCCTGGAGTATTTGGCAGAGCTTCTCCATACAGGCCTGTCCTACTCCTCCATCAAGATACATGCATCAGCCATTTCTGCAGAATACAGCCTGTCTTCTCACATCCTCTACTCAGGCAGTTCCTCAGAGGAATCAAGAATGTAAAACCTCCTAGGAAACCACAATTACCAGCATGGGACTTGAACTTTGTGCTAGCCCTCCATTGAACCAGCAACAACAGCAGATCTTCAACACCTATCCTGGAAAACTGCTTTCCTACTGGCAATTACTTCAGCAAGAAGGGTTTGAACTACAGGCCCTATAATCTTCCATCCAGACAGAGTATCCATGAGGACTAATCCTACATTTATGCCTAAGGTGGTTTCCAGAGTGTCTCTAAACCAGGCAATCCACCTACCTACCTTCTATCCCAATCCACAGAACAGGGGGGAAAGACTGCTGCATACCTTGGATGTACATAGGCAGTTAAAACTGACCAGCTTCTAGTGGCCTATGCAACAGGAAGGGAAGAAAAAAAATTCCAAACAGACAATTTCCAAGTGGATAGGAAATTGCATCAGATTCTGTTACTCCTACCATGGAAAACTAATTCCACAGAACATAAGACCTCACTCTACAAGGGCTACAGCCACTACCACAGCTTTCTTATTGAGGTGGCTACTTGGACCTCCGTGCATACATTTGCCAAACATTATAACTTACTCTATACTCTAGATCCCGAGCAGGGTTTGCCACTGCTGTATTGCAGGGATCCTAACTACACCATAATTCTTCTTCCTCCTCCCTAGTTTGGCTATGGTATTCTACCCATTTGTTATGACTGCAGATGCATCCTTGAAGGACATAGTACAGTTTTGTACCTACCATAAATGTAGATGTCGAACAGGATAGCATCTGCAGTCAGGATTACCACCCTCCTCCCTCTGTGGTATTCCTAGGGTATTTACCCTCCTAATAGCTAGCTGGGGGATCTCTTATGGTGTATTTGTTTGTATATATGTACATACATGCTTATTTTTGTGTTTGCCTATTTTTTGGAAACATTGGCATTTACCCAAAATTTAGTTTTCCAAGAGGGCAACTGGCATCTGGGGCAAGAAACACTGAGGAAAATGTGATGCCTTTATACCGAAGACCAGCAGGGTGAAGTGCGACACCAGCCGAGGCCAGACCCTGACTTTGGAAACAGGACAACCCATTTGTTATGACTGCAGATGCTATCCTGTTCGGACATCTACATTTATGGTAGGTACAAAACTGTACTTTTCCAATCCCAGATCTGATTTTTGATCCCTCTGGTCAACCTCACTGAGATTTCAAAACCTTCAGACTAACCACTTGGTTTCTCCACTTGTAATGATTGCCAGAAATGCCAAGCTTTTTGACAGAATGCTTCATATCTTTGACTCTTCTAAAAAGTCTTTTGGGAGGAAAGTTCAAAGCAGCAAGTGATGGATATTTAGTGTGGAATGTTTAAAAAGGTCTGGATCCCCTTTTGGTACATTTGGTACATTTGGCTGGACTTTTTCAGTCGAGGGCAAGCTACAATATTATCATGGTCCAACTGATGACCATGTCTAACTTCCATGTCTATCAGGATTATGCCCCTCATAGCTTCCCTGGGGCTTTCTAAAGCCTTTTTGAAGGGGGAACTCTCATCTCAAGCCATGCTTCAGATCCATTTCCTCCTGGAAACCTGTCCCTTGTGTTACAGGCTTTAACCAGGGCTCCATTTTGAGCTTGCTGCAAGTGTAGACCTAATGTTTTTGTTTTGGAAAACTCTCTGGTTGCAATGGCTTCTGCTAAGAGAGTAAAAACTTTAGGCATGTCCTGTAAACCCTCCTTACTTATTTACAGATATAAGGTATCGCTATGGACTAATCAAGCCCTTTTGCCGAAAAGTGACTTCTAATTAAACTAGTGTAGTTGTTTGCTTGTGTTTTTCCCTCAGTTGTGTCATAAAATCAGATATGCTCACTGTTTACATCTGCATTGTCAACTTTGATTTTACTTGCACAGGAGCAAGGACATTAGGAAATCTGAGCCCTTTTCCAGAATTACAAAAGGAAAGGGAGTATATAAGGTCACCTTGTCCACATGGCTTACTGTGACTGTATTTCTTTTCCAGTTTACTATGACAAGAGGAGGTTGGCATATTGCTGTTTTATGATATTTACAAATCTGTGTAAATTAAGCATACAAGAATTTCACAATGCTTCAAAACAATATTAATTTACTAAACAATTTGTTAGGTGGGAAGTAGTGGCAGCATTATTTAATGTTTTGTGTAAGGTGGGACCATTTGTTCACCTGTAGATCACAAAGCTTTTGTGAAATGAATGCAGTTATGAAAATATATATAATAGCTATAACTGATTTGCCAAAAAGAGCTTTTATATCTCAGAATGTCTTCACATTACCCACCATGTTTTAATGTAACTTTTTCTAATATCCTGTGCTTGAATACACTACCCCCAGCAAGGCAGTATTTCTAAGTAATTTTGTATTAATGTAAACATTGGACATAAGCCATATTTTTCATAACCTTTTGCAAACACTCCACAAAAGCTTATTTTAATTTTTTCGCCAAACTGTTAATTTAACAATTTAGTGATTATATAATTGCTTCCTAAATATTTACTTAGGCCTTCCTGAAGTTTTTTGCTGTTAGACCCATTTTGGTCTGGTCTGATAATTCTATATTAGGTGGCACAGGTGGCACAGCAGATAGCGTTGTCACCTCAGAGCAAGAGGATGTTCATCGTGTTACCCTGCTGCAGTCATCACACTTGGGTTGTCCTGCCATCAGGCGGTCCCGCAGTCGGCCCAAGTTCCAAAGTCTTGGTCCGGTGTCGGTTGCTGTCGCTTCTTCCCCGACGTCAGTGCGCCAGGGGTATATAAGAGGCGTCCAACGCCATTTTCTTCAGACTTTCTTGCCGCGCGGTGCCTGAAGCAGAAGCAGTTTGCAAGTGCTGGTCGGCCGACACCTGAGATTTTCAAATCGAATTTCAGTCCGAAGTCTTCAATAAAGCTAAGTACCCCATTGGGGAACCTTTTCTTGCCTCAGTCCGATGTCAGAAAAAGTTAACAATTGCATTTCTTGTGGGAAGCAAATACCTCATAAGGACTTTCATTCTTATTGTATTCCTTGCCTAGGCCCAGACCACGACATCACAGGTTGTCGGTTTTGTGCTAGGTTTAATAAACGAACTATCAAACGCCGTTTTGACTTTGCACGACATTACTTTGGTAGGAAATTTAATTATATCATGCTGTCGGAGCAGCCGACGACCGGCATGCATAAAAAACGCAAGGATAAGGACAGGCAGCCTAGGAATAAGCCAAATTCTGAGGCCTCTGCTGGGCCTGTTGCCGGTTCTCCGGTTTTCAGTGAGGCGCCTACACAGCCCCTGACGACCGCAGAATTGGAGCCCCAGACGGCTGTGGATTCTCAAGCGGAGTGTACTAGGCCATTGTAGCCATCTTCATTAGGCCCTTTCGACACCGGAGCAGAAGGAGATCCCGGTGCAGTAGAAACACCTTCGGTTGCTGAAGGTGTCTTCAGACCGACTACACTCACCATTAAATCTTATGCTAAGCTTAAAACTCCATTAAAACCAAAAAAGACTGTACATCAGTCTACAGTTCAAGGCCCCATGCCTAAGAAACAGATGCTTAAGATGGCTGAAGATTTGATTACCCTAATCAGGGGTTCCCATCCCCCTCCAGATAAAAGACCAAGACAAGAGGAGGATTATGCTTCCTCTGACCAGGTTTCTATTTCCTCAGATTCTTCTGAGGAACAGGATTACACTTTTCCCCCTTATGAAGACTCTGATGCTGAAGACTCTATTCCCTCAGCATCTGCCCCTGAAGACTACTCCTTTGGGGAAACCTTACGTATACCATGAGGGAGCATTTCCACTGGGAAGGCCAGGACTACTCTGATTCTAAGAAAAGGCTCCAGGAGTTCCTTTTACTACCCCAGCACAGACCACTTGCTATCCCTGCAGTTTTAGACATTGTGGATGGTTTACTTGGAGTCTAGTCTAAATCCAGACTCTCTAACTCCTGCTCCAGCCAAACCAGACAGGTACTACAGAGTACCTGACTCTCACAAATTCCTTTATAAAAGCCCTGTGGCTGACCCAGAAACAATTTCCCAGGGTCCCAAAGGGGCTAAAGCTTCTATGGCTAAAAATCCTGTGCCCTCTGAAAGGGATTCCAGAGCCCTAGATTGATGGGGAAAGAAGATATACACCTCAGTTACTCTGGCTATGAGAGCATTAAACTGTCAGTTTCACATGCTGAAATATCAGCAATTCCTAATGTCTCAATTAAAACAAAAAATGAGCACACTTTCTGAACAGTCTGCATTCAAGGAAATGCAGGATCTGTTGCATGCAGCTGAACAGGTGGGCAAACATACTTTACAATGTGGATTTGATTCATTGGAAGCTTCCTGTAGAGCAGCTGTTACTGTGTCTGTTATACGTAGACATGCTTGGTTAAAAGAACAAACCCTACCTGATCATGTTAAAGCAAAATTATTGGATGCACCTTTACAGCAGGATGTATTTGTTGTCAAAGCAGAAGAGGTTTTAAAGAAAATGGAGGATAAGGCAAAGTCTGTGCAGATGGTCAAGGATTTTTTTTACAGGTACAACCCCCTTGTTTCAGCAGAAATTGGCCAACAAAAAAATGGTCCTTCCAGCTTCTGACAGATCACAGAGGGGCAAATACAGACGCCCAAGGGGCAGAGGTCAGTCACAAGGCCCTTACAAACCTCGCCAGTGGGGTACTGCTACCCAGAAAGGAGGAGAAGACAGGCCCCAAGCTAGCAGAAGACAAACACAATGACTCAATCCTCAAACTACCAAGCAAATCTCTCTTGGCAGCTCCCTTGATGAAAATTAGCACTTTTTGCAGACAAACTGGCACATCATCACAAAAGACAAATGGGTCCTAAACATTGTTTCACAAGGATACAGATTACACTTTCATACATTGCCAAGGATAAAAGGAATGCCAAACCTGCCACCAAATCAATGGGCAGACGCACAAAAACAAATTACAGCTCTCATGGACATGAGAGCCATTCAACAGGTACCTACACAGGAGCAAGGACAAGGATTTTACTCAAGACTCTTTCTAGTTCCAAGAAAAGACAAAGCATGGAGACCCATTCTGGATCTTTCAATTCTGAACACTTATCTACAAGTACCAAAATTCAAGATGCTAACACTACAGCAGCTTCTTCCCATGCTGGGCAAGAATGCTTGGCTAGTAACGTTGGACCTCAGAGGCATACCTGCATGTCCCTATCAGACAAAATTGCAGAAGATACCTCCGCTTCATTGCAGGTTCAACCCATTATCAATTCTCTGCACTGCCCTTTGGCTTATCTACTGCACCCAGGGTCTTCACAAAATGCCTGGCACCAGTTATTGCATACTGCAGACAAAGAGGAATTCAAATATACCCATACCTGGATGACTGCCTTATTCAAGCAGAAAGCAAGGACATTCTTTTAAAGCATCTGGCATTTGTCAAACACCTTCTAAGTTGCCTAGGGTACACAGTAAACGAAAAGAAATCTCACGCCAGACAAGCAACAACAGCTGACTCAATACTTCAAAATAATGGCAACAAAGACCCAACTCCCTGCAAGAAAAATTCTGCAGGCCTTGGGATTCATGGCATCTTGCATACTACTAATACCATTTGCAAAACTGCATATGAGGAAATTACAGTGGTACCTGAAAAGCGTATGGACTCAGCACAGCCACAGCTTGGAAACAATGATACCACTTATTCCCTGCCTTCAACAGGAGTTTCTATGGTGGGCACAGGCATGTCACTTCAACAAGGGTCAGCCTTTCACCTTACCCACAGCCAGGCAAACTATGACAACAGATGCATCGGACTATGCCTGGGGAGCACACATGGCAGGACAGTGCATTCAGGGTGAATGGACTACAGATCAAAGGCATCTGCATATCAATCAAAAAGAAATGCTAGCAGTACAGAATGCCCTAACAGCTTTCAAGGACCGCTTACACCCAGGACAGCTAATAATAAAGACGGACAATACCACAGTAATGTGGTACATAAACAAGCAAGGGGGCACACATTCCTACCCTCTATGCAGGCAAGCAATGACCTTGTGGAACACAGCGCTGTCTTACCAAGTTCAATTACAAGCACAATTCCTGCCAGGAAAGAAAAATACATTGGCAGACGACCCAAGCAGAAACATCATGGATCCCCACGAGTGGAAACTAGATCCACAAGTATTTGCAGTGATAACTCAAAAATGGGGATGCTCAGACATAGATCTGTTTGCCAACTACCAACTTCAAAAATTTTGCACAAGGACATTCCATCCACAAGCTTGGAAAGTGGACGCCCTCTCATTCAGTTGGAAAACATTAACAGTGTATGCCTTTCCTCCACTGCCTCTTCTAACAAAGGTACTGCTGAAAGTCAGATTAGAGAGGCCACAAATGATACTCATTGCACCAGACTGGCCACGCCAGCACTGGTATCCAATTCTAAGGAACATGGCCCACGGCCCACCATGGATTTTACCACAAATTCCTCACCTGCTCACCCAGCGAGACAATCAGATTCTACACAGCCAGCTCAAGACTTTAAACCTGGCTGCATGGCAAATTACCTAAACAACCAGCCAACACCTCTATCCAAAGCTGTTATGGATGTCATTCTGGAGGCCAGGAGGCCCAACACCAGGAAAACCTATTCAGACAAATGGAAAAAATTTTGCAAAGGCCAAAATCCCCTTGATCCAAACATTCCTCAGATTCTACAATATCTAACTGAGATGTTGCACAAAGGACTTTCCTTTTCCTCTATTAAGATCCACGCCTCAGCAATTTCAGCTCATTACAACACGGATCCTCCTTTATTTTCACATCCACTCCTAAGACAGTACCTCAGAGGGGCTAAGAACATAAGACTGCCCAGGTGAGCACCAACACCTACTTGGGATCTCAACTTTGTTCTGGAAAAGCTTACACTGCCGCCCTTTGAACCAGCTTTTTCAGCTGATTTAAAATTGCTTTCATGGAAAACTGCCCTGCTACTAGCAATAACTTCAGCTAGAAGAGTTTCAGAGCTACAGGCACTAATTGCAGTGGAGCCTTTCCTCATTTTTCATCAAGACAGAGTCTCTCTACGAACTAACCCTTCCTTTACGCCAAAGGTGGTATCCAGTGTGGCCCTAAACCAAACCATTAATTTGCCCACCTTTTTCCCCAAATCCCCAGAACAAAGGAGAAAGACTCCTGCACTCTTTGGACATTCACAGGCAATTACGTTACTACTTGGATAAAACTAAGGCTTTCAGAAAATCTAACCAGCTCTTTGTAGCCTATGCTGCAGGATCACAAGGAAAAGCTATCTCAAAACAGACCATTTCAAAATGGATAGGACATTGCATACGTTTCTGCTACACGCATCATAGGAAACCGGTACCTGCTAACATTAGGTCCCACTCCACCAGGGCTACAGCTACATTAGCAGCCTTTCTCAGGGGGGTGCCAACCAAGGATATTCTGGAAGCTGCAACTTGGAGTTCACTGCACACCTTCACCAAGCACGATCACTTACCTCTATATTCTAAGACTAGAGCTGGTTTTGCCACTGCAGTTTTGCAGGGCCTACTAGCTTCTTCTAACCCTGTTTAACTCCACCACCCATCCTTAGCTTTGGGATTCAATCCAAGTGTGATGACTGCAGCAGGGTAACACGATGAACATAGTACAGTTCTGTACCTACCATAAATGTAGATGTTTGAGTGTTCACCCTGCTGCAGTCCAGGTTACCCTCCTTCCATCCACTCTGAACTAGCTGGACATATCTATACCATTCTATCCTATACAACCTCTGTGGTGTATTTGCTTGTGCCTGAAGGTATTGTTTTATTTTTATATGTATTTTTTTATATAGCTATATATATATATATTGCCTACCTATTGGGGGCACCTGACATCTGGGGCAAGAAAAACTGAAGAAAATGGCGTCAGTGCCTCTTATATACCCCTGGTGCACTGACGTCAGGGAAGAAGCGACAGCAACCAACGCCGGACCAAGACTTTAAAACTCGGGCCGACTGCGGGACCGCCTGACAGCAGGCTAACCCAAGTGTGATGACTGCAGCAGGGTTAACACTCGAACATCTACATTTATGGTAGGTACAAAACTGTACTTTCACCAGTTCGATTCTCGGCTGGGGTGCCTTCTGTGTGGAGTCTGCATGTCCTCCCTGTGATAGTTTGGTTTTCTGCCAGGTGCTATGGTTTCCTCTCTCATTCCAAAGACAGCAGTAGATGGATTGGGGTCTATATAATATCATCGAATGCTTAAAAAAGTGAACGATGAATAATCGACCCCATGTAAGCGAAAGCTTATAATCTCGAAAGCTCAGAACAGCGATTTTTTTTTCCAAGGGAAAAAAATCGCTGTTCCAAAAAAAAAATTGAAAGAATACATAAAGTGGGGGGCTTCACCCCCACATCCCCCCTAGTTAAATATACCAACTCCGAGATCGCACTACAGTGCCAAAAACTGCAAAGTAACGGAAGCGGCCAAGCAAATTCTTTCCCTGGGAAGAATTCACTTAAAACGCTTTGCTATTTTGCCTTTTCGTTGTTTTAAGTTTGACCAAGATGCATTCGATAGAATGCGTCTTTGGTCATCTGATAGGAACCCGTGGATTAGACACACTAAATTGGCCATAGGTGTCAGTGTGCTTGTGAATGAGTGGTGTGGAAGAACTACAGTGGTAGGGCTAGCCAACCCGGCGGTGTAAACCTTGGATTTAGATGAATGTCACTGTTGTTGAGACACCCCGACCCATATGCAAAACTGGGGGAAAAGGTTTTGTGGATGCATGGATAGAATACAATACAATTAGATCAAGTCCCTATTGTGGCATAAGTGCCTCATGCCCGCATGTTAGTGTTAAAGAAATATGTACAGCAGGACTAGTTTTGACTTTCCTGTATGGCAGCGTTTTTAAACTTAAAATTTTGAATTAATGCAGCAAAACCAGCTTTTATTTATACACAAAGAGCGTTTGCGTTCATTAGAATGCATGCAATCACTTTTTATGTAAAAATAAAACTGGGTTTTGCAACATTAAACATCTTTAAGAAATTCTTAAAATAAAGAAAAGAAAGGGGGTTTACACGGATACTTTTGTCAAGTCACTGGAAGCCTCTGGGGTAGAGCTCTGATCCATGGCGGATCTTTTTCAAACTCAGCCCTGTGTTTAGATTAAACAAATACAGTGAAATAACAATGAATGTAGTCCAGTGTTTAAATAAGGCCAAGTATCATATATAATGCAGCAAAGGATAGAACATATGCAATCAGTGAAAGATGAGATCCGTCTCAACGTGAGGTTATACTGGATCCAAATAGGATCCGATGCTGGCATGTCAAAATCCTCAGTCGTGGAGCTTTGCCTCCTGTACCCATAATGCCCTGCATTGCTCTGAACATCTCCTTAGATCTTGTTTTCCAGTGTCATTACTGTCATATGTGGTGCATTCATATAGATAAGTCCACTTTTTTTTTCATTATTTATTCTCATCTCCACTACCTGATAAACTAGAGAAAAAAGCTATCTAATTATTCTTTCTGATTGGTTTGTCAGTTAGGTTAGCTTTAGTCCATCTTGAAGAGTTGTTAGGGTTTGTGTTGGCATCTTTATTTGCTCTTTTCCCTCCTGTTAATATAATTGAAAAGAAAATTTCTTTTTTTCTGTTTCATAAATCCTTTCTAATGTATTACTGCTATTTTTGTTCTAGATATTGTTTAGTGTCCAGCAATTTTGGGTGCGAGTCTTTGTATTCCTGCTTTGTTAGTGTGTGCTTAGTTATGGAGAAACAGCCTGCTAAGAGGTTTACGAAATCCACCAATTGTGGACACAAACTGCTCCCACAAGATGGTCATAAGTATGTGTACTGCTTGTGTGTGGAGCAACTGGACGTGGAGTGCCAGGCTTGCTCTGCCTTTGGCCCTAGTGCACTGGCTGATGGAGGTGCCAGACTTGCGCTTAATGGCCTTCTTCCTGCTGCTGCTTCTACTACTACTACTACTACTATCCTTACTACCCCTTTTTCTTTATCTCATTCCTCCAAGAATTCCGACAAAAAGAAAAGAAAGAAGAAAATGACAGGGACAAGGGGAGGGTGCCCAAAGACCGTGCTAGCTGCAAAGAAAAGGTCGACTGTAAATGCTCATTTTCTTCTACTAAGTGTCAACCAGATCCAAAAGTCTACAGGCCTTTGGCTCCTCTAGCATCGACCAAAACGGTGTCTTTAGTGCTCCGCTGGAACCTATCACCAGAAATTACAGTTTTGGCTCTGAGTTATTGAGTTCCCTAACACTGAGTATTCCCAGTTCCTTTCTTCCTCCTTAGCCAGGCTTCACTCTCCCTTCCTTCCCATTACCCAAACAAGTTTTCACCAGAACCTCTTCCCACCCAAATCTGAGCCTCTCCATTTTGGATCCAAGGCTCTGATCCACCTATTAAGAAGGTGTTGAAGCTGGTATCCATGGCTTCATTGAGGTCTGCCAAGTCATTTGAGAACCTTCAGATTTGAAACAGATAATACATTCCTTTCTACAAACCTAAATGGAACCACATATGCTTCCATGCACCTTGGACTCTGGGTTTGAGACTGTAGTGCTTTTGGCTCCAGCCTTTACTGTTTCTTCCCCATCCCACCCTTAGGCACTGAGGCCCTCTGGTCTAAGCATTCATTTGTCTTCTCATGTCTCTGTGCAGGTGGCTTGGCTTCTTCATGCACTGGTTCCATCCTTGATGTTCTTAACTCCAGTCTTGTTGGGGTTGATGCTTCTTGGTCGGACTCTACTCTCAGGGTTTTGGAGTCATCCTTTCCCCTGGTGCTTCTGCCTCCCTTCCCTTGGGGCTTCAGCCTTAGATAGTTTGGTTGTCATCTTGATGTCTGATCTGACCGGGTCAGCTTAGGATGCTGTCCTCTCACTCGGGTCTTTGGCTTTAAAGGAACCTAGGTCCCAGCCGACTGGCCTCTGTATCAGCTTTTAATGTTGTGGAGAGAATCCTCTCTGAGACTGGTGCCCCTGTAGCCATGTTGGATCCATCGCAATCCCTTCTTACATCTGTTTCTTCAGATTCTCGTCCTTTTGCTCCAGGACAAGCCCGTGTCTTTAGGCCTCAAGATACACTTCATAACGGGACTCCCTGCATGTTCAGTATCCCCCCTGGTTCCCTCTTGAGTAGTCCATATGGAGAACAATTGTAAGAGGAAGCATTTAGACTCACTGGAGGAGTTGCTTACAGTAGATACCAACCTTGATGAAGGGAGGGAGGTCCCCTAAGTCCTCCCTCAAACACTCTTCCTTTGGCAACTTACTAGAATTAATTGAACAACATGGGGGTGGGGGGCTAGTGAAGCCCCCCTCTCCTGATTAGTTTTTTTATTGAGGCCTTTGGCGACAGCCTATGCATGTCTTGGGTGATTCCCCTCTAGATGCCCTCGTTGAGCTGGTATCTGGGAGGACGCAGAGGGAACCAGATGTGTTGTAGCTATTCCTCCTAAAGCCCTAAAAGATTCTTGTCCTGCCCAAGGATGCATTTTTTTTTGGAGTAAGGGTCCAGCTCTGCATGCTCATGGTTGCTACAGCCATCAAGAAGGATGTGTCTCAGAAGAGTTCCACGGTCCATCCTCAACCAGGGAGTCATGGGCATTGAACTATCTGAGAAAGCGCGCATAACGCTTCAGCCACCTTTGCTTTGAATGCACTGAATTATCTAGCTTATTTGACAAGACTTCAAAGGAACTTGATCTCAGAACTGTCAAAGATGGTGACAACTCAGCAGCCTCTAGATTTCTGGAAAGCCCTGGAACCATAGCTACTTAGTCTTTCCTCCCCTCCCATAGCTAAATTCTTTAGTCTATTGAGAGCTTTAGCCCCCTAGCTTCCTCATTGATGCTGTTTCCCGCCCTTTCCCTTCCCTTAGAGTAATATTAAAAAAAAAAAAAAAAAAAACTTTCTCTCCCTTTTACTTTAGACTTTCTACAGTGGTGTGTGTGTGTGTGTGTGTGTGTGTGTGTGTGTGTGTGTGTGTGTGTGTGTGTGTGTGTGTGTGTGTGGGGTGAGTGTGTAATGGCTGAGAAACGCTCGAGATTTATAACGTGCTCCTTTTGTGGTTGGAAAATGCCTTATTCCAGTTCGTACAGGAGTGTCTGTATTGCTTGGGTTCAGGTCATCTGGAGGTTGTGCCATTTGTGCCGCATTCAGCCCCAGGGCCCTTATGGAGAGACGTAGTAAGTGGCTTCTGAAGGGCTTGGCTCAAGGTGGTCCTCTACCCTCTGAATCTCCCTCCAACCCCTCTCAAGATCCGAAGAGGCCTCCCCCTCCCTTGAAGGGGTCTCCTTCTTATACCAAGAAGTCTAGGCTCTCAGATTGCAGATCCCCAGATCCAAACCCAGATACCGCTCCAAGAGCCTCGGGTCAGACCCCAGGATCCAAGGTCTCAGTGCAGCGGAGTCCTTCGGATCCAAGTAGGCACAAGCTTTCCCCGGATCTGACCAGCTTGTCGGATCCATCTGGTGCACCTTCCAAAGAGTTAGATCACTGTAGACTTTCAGGTTCGAATGTACTGTCGGATCCTGTCATCATCGAGAGTTCTCCCTCTAGGTCATCTAGGTAGTCAGATCCAGCTCATAAGAGTTGGTCTCCTTCTCGGGACAGTAGAGCGATGGGATCCAAGGTAGCATCTCCAGCTAGATATGGGCACTCTTCAGCTTCATCCAGATCCTCCAGAAGCCTCCTTCCCTAGCATTTGGACAGGTTGATGAGGAGTTTCCTCAAGGCCCAAATCAAGTTGGGCTTGCTGCCATCCCTGGCTCGGGTGGCCAGGGGACACTCCCCATCTGCAGGACTCCACACTTCGCTTCCAATCCATCTGGTTTTGGAACATCAGGACCAGGGTATTCCTAGCGAGAGGCCAATGGTGCTAGGTATCCCCCTCCCCCTTTCTCGATTCCTTCAGGATCCCTGACTGGCTGTGTTCCACTGCCCTCTGAACAGGCTGTGCCTCATGTCTTAGATGTCAGTGTGGCTCAGGTCCAGAGTTTTCAGACAATTCCCTTCCTTTGGGGGCTTCAGCACTGGAGAGCTTGGGGCCAATATAGTCGGGAGGCTTTGGTGCTGCGTCAGGGTCCCTTCCTCCTCCACAGGCGGTGCCTGCCGGCGGGGAGGAGAGGGGAGCTTCGTCCAGCCCGTTGGCCTTCAGAGCAGTAGAGAGGACCTTCTCCAGCTTGGCAGTCACCTCACCTCCTTCTCTAGGTCGTCCCCAACTTCTGTTGAGTTTCCATCCTTCCAGGGTCAGCCGTTCCATGAGCACCTTCAGACGAACACTGCCTCACTTGAGGTAACTCTCTTCTGAGTTCTCCCCCGAGTCCACGGTAGAGGAAGCCCCTCGGAAGAGAACATATAAGAGGAGGCACTTAGACTCCTCCAGAAAGTCCCTCACAGAGGAGACAGATTAGGAGGAGGGGCATGGGTCCCCCCCCCCCCCCTTGGGGACATCCTCAAAATTCTCAAGCAGAGAGGCAGTTGGTCTTCCCCAACCCTGTCTTCGGAGAAGTCCATGTTTCTGAAGGCCTTCAGGACAGGCCCATCTTCTACCTGGGTTTCCCCCTGCTGACGAGCTTATAAATCTTATTGCCAGCAGGGCTTGGAAGGCGCTGGACACAGTGGAACCTGTAACTAAAAATGCTGACTAATTCCTCAGTCTTCCCAAGGATGGGACATTTTGGAGCAAAGGGGAGGCCACCTCTCAAGTGGCAGGCACAGGCATTGCCATTTGACTGCATGCCTGGCTTCCCCTTTGTAGGTTTATGGAACCCTTTAAGGTATCCTTCACTAACGCCCCATTTGACAGTTCCACCTTGTTTGGACCATCCATCAAGGATATCTTAACCTGCAGTGAGCAGGAGGGTAAGACTCTTTCAGCAGTTAGGATCAAGATGTTCATCGTGTTTCACTGTTGCAGTCATTACTCTTGGGTTATCCTGCGGGCAGGCTACCCTCAGTCGGCCAGAATTCCAAAGTCTAGGGCCGGCGTTGGTTGCTGTCACCTCTTCTCTGACGTCAGTGCACCAGGGGTATAAAAGATGCAGCCAACGCCATTTTCTTCAGCCTTTCTTGCAGCACGGTGCCCGAAGCTAAATTTAATCAACACACTATTAAGCGTCTGTATATTTTTGCATCAGAATAGTTTGGCTTAAGATTTAACTATCCAGAAATGTCAGTTAGCAATCCGACTACCGGAATACATAAAAAACGCAAAGAAAAAGACAGAGACAGACCGTCGAGGTCCAAAACCGACGGCGAAGCTTCTAAGCCAGTCTCCCGTTCGCCAGTACTCAGTGAGGCGCTTTTGCAGCCCCTGATACCTGCTACTTTTGATTCGCAGGCCTCTACTGAGACCCATTCGCCGCGAGACACTTTAAGTATTGAACCCGTGAATGTCTCTACCTTAGATTGGTCCGGAGCTGCTGAGCAGGCACCGGCTTCTGAGGGTGTTTTCAGGCCTAAAGATTTGTATATTAAACCGATGCCACCTTCAAAACTAAGGCCAAAATCAACTTCTGTGTCTAAAAAAACGACGCTTGGGCCTCTTGCACAGGCCCCTATGCCTAAAAAACAAATGATCAAAATGGCTGAGGATTTAATTACCTTGATCAGGGGTACCCATCCCCCTCCTGCTAAAAGGCCTAGGCAAGGCACTGGCTATGAATCATCAGATCAGGTTTCTGTTTCTTTTGATTCCTCTTCTGATCAGGAATTATCTATTCCACCTTATGAGGACTCTGATGCAGGAGATTCCATTCCTTCTGCTTCTCCTCCTGAAGATTTTTCTTTTGGAGAAACTTTACATATCTTAAGGGAACACTTTCACTGGGAGGGTCAGGATTTCTCAGAATGTAAAAAGAGGCTAAGGGATTTCCTTCTTTTTCCTCAGCATAGGCTTTTGGCTATACCTCCTGTTCTAGACATTGTTGATGATGATTTCTCAGAGTCCAGCATGGCTCCTGATTCCCTGCCTTCGGCTCCTAGTAAGCCAGACAGATGTTACAGAGTTCCTGACTCCCACAAATTCCTCTTTAAAACCCCTACTGCTGATCCTGAAACCATTTCTCAGGGTCCCAAGAGCGTTAAGGCTTCTACTGCTAAAAATCCTACCCCTTCTGATAGAGACTCCAGGACGCTGGATAGATGGGGTAAGAAGGTTTACACGTCTGCAACCTTGGCAATCAGGGGTTTGAACGGTCAATTTCATATGCTTAAATATCAGCAGCATGTCATGGGCTTACTTAAACAGAAAATTATGTTGATTTCTAACTGTGGAAAACAAAGTTGCAGGATTTATTGTATTCAGCTGAACAAGTTGGAAAGCATACTTTGTAATGTGGTTTTGATTCCTCGGAGGCCTCTTGCAGGGCCGCTGCAACTGGATCTGTGATGAGAAGGCATGCTTGGCTCAAGGAGCAAAATCTGCCTGATCATGTTAAAGCAAAATTGTTGGATGCTCCTTTACAACAGGACAGTCTATTTGGTAATAAGGCAGAAGTTGTTTTGAAAAAGATGGAGAATAAAGCTAAATCTATGCAAACTATAAAAGATTTCCTACAAGTGCAGCCACCCAGGTTCAGTAGGCACTGGCCTACTAAGAATTGGTCCTTTCCAGTACCCACCAGAGCTGCTCAGGTCAAACCCAGACACTCCAAAGGCTCCAGGTTTCAGTCACAAGAAACTTATAGAACAAAACAATGGGGTGCCTCCACCTCCAAATCTGGAAGTAACAAGGCACCTTCTTACGGTAAACAGTCTCAATGACTTTCCACTGCAATCACCAAGCAGTTATCTTTTGGCTGCCCCTTTGGGGGGGAAACTAGCACTTCATGCACGAAACTGGCAACTAATTACCCAGGACAAGTGGGTTTTAAATATAGTATCCCAGGGATACAGATTTCATTTCCACACATTGCCAATCCCAAACGGATGGCCAGATCTGCCTCCAAATCAGTGGGCAGAGGCCCAGAAACAAGTTATGTGCCTCATTAATATGGGGGCTATTCAACCAGTACCAGAAAAGGAAAAGGGGGCAAGGTTTTTATTCAAGACTTTTCCTGGTTATCTGTAAAAGACAAATCATGGCATCCAATTCTGGACTTATCCATTCTAAATACATTTCTGGACATTCCAAAATTCAAGATGCTGACTATAATAGTTACTGCCTATGCTATGCAAGGATGCCTGGTTGGTAACTCTAGACGTAAGAGGCTTACCTGCATATCCCAATCAGGGAATCTTGCAGAAGATACCTCCGCTTCAAAGCAGGCTATTTGCATTAACAGTTATCTGCACTGCCGTTTGGCTTATCTACTGCGCCCAGGGTCTTCACAAAGTGCCTGGCACCAGTAATTGCATTTTGCAGACAAAGAAACATTCAAATTTATCCTTACCTGGATGATGGTCTAATTCAATCAGAAAACAAGGACACTCTTCTAAAACATCTGGCATTTGTAAAAAGACTTCTAAGTTGTCTGGGGTACACCATAAACGAAAAGAAATCACAACTAGTACCCTCTCAAGTAATTACATTCCTGGGTGCAAGCTTGAATACAGCTGCCCAGATGACCTACCTTACGCCAGAAAAGCAAATTCAATTGATGACTTACATCAAGCAGGTGGCCACAAAAACCCAGCTATCTGCAAGACAAATTCCTCAGGCCTTGGTGTTCATGGTCTCCTGCATCCTAATAATTCCATGTGCAAGGCTGCATATGAGGTAACTTCAATGGTACCTAAAAAGCTTATGGAGTCAACATTGTCACAGTTTGGAAACTATGATTCCTTGCCTGCAGCTAGAGTTCCTATGGTGGGCAGAAGCCTGCCACCAAAACAAGGGACTGTCATTCATTCCACCCCCTACTGCCCAAACCCTGACTACAGCCTCATCAGATTATGCTTGGGGGGGCGCATCTGGCAGGGAGATGCATTCAGGGTCAATGGAGCCCAAACCAAATGCACCTACATATCAACCAGAAAGAAATGCTAGCTGTACAGAATGCTTTGACAGCCTTCAAGGACTATCTTCATCCAGGACAACTACTGATAAAGACAGACAACACCACAGTCATGTGGTACATAAACAAGCAGGGGGGTACCCATTCCTACCTCCTTTGCAGACTGGCCATGGCAATGTGGAACACAGTCTTGACTTACCAAATACATCTACAAGCTCATTTTCTGCCAGGAAAGCAAAATACTCTGGCAGACGCACTAAGCAGAAATCTTATGGACCCACACAAATGGAAACTGGATCCACAAATCTTCAGCATGTTGGCACACAAATGGGGGAGCCCAGACATAGATCTTTTTGCCTCACCCCAAAATTATCAGATAGACAAATTCTGCACAAGAATTCATCACAAA